>NC_064857.1:82688395-82993395 GCF_024139225.1 Suncus etruscus
GCGTTCCATATGGTTCCCCCAAGCCAGGGGCAATTTCTGAGCTCTTAGCCAGGAGTAAACCTGAGCATCAAACGGGTATGGCCCGAAAAACCAAAAAAAAAAAAAAAAAAAAGAATGTCATGGGTATCTTTAGAGGGATGCATTAAATCTGTACAATGCTTTGGGGGAGTATTGCCATTTTAATTATGTTAATCCTACAAATTCATGAACAGGGTATGTATTTCCTCTTATTTCTTGGAGCAGGGTTTTTTTTTTTTTTCAATATTTTTTTTCTTTATTTAAACTTTTTTTTTTTTTTTTTTTTTTTTTTTGGTTTTTGGGCCACAACCGGAGTTGCTCAGGGGCTACCCCTGGCTGTCTGCTCAGAAATAGCTCCTGGCAGGCACGGGGGACCATATGAGACACTGGGATTCGAACCAACCACCTTTGGTCCTGGATCGGCTGCTTGCAAGGCAAACGCTGCTGTGCTATCTTTCCAGGCCCTATTTAAACATCTTGATTACAAATATGATTGTGATTAGGTTTCAGTCATGTAAATAACACCCTCCTTCACCAGTGTAACATTCCTACCACCAATGTCCCAAATCTTCCTCCATCCCACCCGACCTGTACTCTAGACAGGCTTTCCAGTTCCCTCATTCATTCACATGATTATGATAGTTCTCAGTGTAGTTATTTCTATAACTGCACTCACCACTCTTTGTGGTGAGCTTCATGAAGTGAGCTGGAAGTTCCAGCCCTTCTTCTCTCATTGTCTCTAAGGATTGTTGCAAAAATGACTTTTAGTTTTCTTAAAACTCATAGATAAGTGAGACTACTCTGCGTCTCTCTCTCCCTCTGACTTATTTCACTCAGCATGATAGACTCCATTTACATCTAAGTATAGGAAAATTTGATGACTTCATCTATCCTGATGGCTGCATAATATTCCATTGTGTATATGTACCACAGTTTCTTTAGCCATTCGGCTGTTGAAGGGCATCTTGGTTGTTTCCAGAGCCTGGCTATTGTGAATAGTGCTGCAATAAATATAGGTGTGAGGAAGGGGTTTTTGTACTGTATTCTTGTGTTGCTAGGGTATATTCCTAGGAGTGGAATAGCTGGGTGGAATGGGAGCTCAATTTCCAGTTTTTGGAGGAATCTCCATATTGCTTTCCATAGAGGTTGGACTAGACGGCATTCCCACCAGCAGTGGATAAGAGTTCCTTTCTCAGGCCCAGAGAGATAGCACCGCGGTGTTTGCCTTGCAAGCAGCCGATCCAGGAACAAAAAGGTGGTTGGTTCGAATCCCAGTGTCCCATATGGTCCCCCGTGCCTGCCAGGAGCTATTTCTGAGCAGACAGCCAGGAATAACTGCTGAGCATTGCCGGGTGTGGCCCAAAAACCAAAAATAAATAAATAAATAAATAAATAAATAAATAAATAAATAAATAAATAAATAAAATAAAAGAGTTCCTTTCTCTCCACATCCCCGCCAGCACTGATTGTTCTCATTCTTTGTGATGTGTGCCAATCTCTGTGGTGTGAGATGGTATCTCATCATTGTTTTGATTTGCATCTCCCTAATGATCAGTGATGAGGAGCACTTTTTCATGTGCCTTTTGGCCATTTTTATTTCTATTTTTATCAAAGTGTCTGTTCATTTCTTCTCCACATTTTTTGATGAGATTAGATGTTTTTTTTCTTGTAAAGTTCTGTGAGTGCCCTGTATATTTTGAATATTAGCCCCTTATCTGATGGGTATTGGGTGAATAGTTTCTCCCACATGGTGAGTGGCTCTTGTATCCTGGGCATTATTTCTTTTGAGGTGCAGAAGCTTCTCAGCTTAATGTATTCCCATCTATTGATCTCTGCTTCCACTTGTTTGGAAAGTGCAGTTTCCTCTTTGAAGATGCCTTTAGTCTCAATGTCATGGAGTGTTTTACCTATGTGTTATTCTATATACCTTATGGTATCAGGTCTGATATCAAGGTCTTTAATCCATTTGGATTTTACCTTCATACATGATGTTAACTGGGGGTCTATTTTCACTTTTTTGCAAGTGGCTAACCAGCTCTGCCAGCACCACTTGTTGAAGAGGTTTTCCCTTCTCCACTTAGGATTTCTTGCTTCTTTGTCAAAGATTATGTGATTGTATGTCTGGGGAACATTGTCTGAAAACTCAAGTCTATTCCACTGATCTGAGAGTCTGTCTTTATTCCAATACCATGCTGTTTTGATAACTATTGCTTTGTAGTACAGTTTAAAGTTGAGGAAAGTAATGCGTCCCATTTTCTTTTTCCCTTGGAGTGCTTGAGCTATTCGAGGGTGTTTATTGTTCCAGATGAACTTAATAAGTGTTTGATCCACTTCTTTGAAGAATGTCATGGGTATCTTTAGAGGGATCACATTAAATCTGTACAATGCTTTGGGGAGCATTGCCATTTTAATTATGTTAATCCTGCCAATCCATGAACAGGGTGTGTTATTTCCTCTCTTATTTCTTGGAGAAGGGTTTTATAGTCTTCTTTGTATGGGACCTTCACGTCTTCAGTCAAGTTGACTCCAAGATATTTGAGTTTGTGGGGCACTAATGTGAATGGGGTTGTTTTCTTAATGTCCATTTCTTCCCTATCATTATTGGTGTATAAAAAGGCTATTAATTTTTGTGTGTTAATTTTGTAGCCTGCCACATTGCTATATAAATCTATTATTTCTAGAAGTTTTTTGGTAAAGTCTTTAGGGTTTTTTATGTTGAATATCATGTCATCGGCAAATAGTGAGAGCTTGACTTCTTCCTTTCCTATCTGGATTTTCTTTTTTTCTTTTCTTTTCTTTTTTTTTTTAAGCCAGTATTCCCAGGCGGTCTCCCATCCAAGTACTAACCAGGCCCGACCCTGCTTAGCTTCCGAGATCAGACGAGATCGGGCGCGTTCAGGGTGGTATGGCCGTAGACTGGATTTTCTTGATATCTTTTTCTCGCCTAATAGCTTTAGCAAGGACTTTCAGTACGATGTTGAATAAGAGTGTTGAGAGAGCACTGCCTTGAATTGTACCAGAATTTAGAGGAAAGGCTTTTAGTTTTTCTCTGTTGAGGTTAATATTTACCATTGGCTTGTGGTAGATGGCCTTACCTATATTGAGAAAGGTTCCTTTCATTCCCATCTTGCTGAGAGATTTTTTAATCAAAAATGGGTGTTGGATCTTATCAAATGCTTTCTCTGCATCAAATGATATGATGATGTGATTTCTATTTTTCTTGTTGTTGATGTTGTTAATAGATTTGATAGATTTACGGATGTTAAACCATCCTTGCATTCCTGGGATGAAAACTATTTGATCGTAGTGAATGATTTTCTTGATGAGGCATTGGATTTTTATTTGCCAGGATTTTGTTGAGGATCTTTGCATCTGTATTCATCAGGGATATTGGTCTGTAAAATTTCTATCCTCGATTTTATGGAGGTATGTTTTATGTGCCAGCATGTGGTCTATCCTGGAGAATGACCCATGTACATTGGAGAAGAATATATATCCAGGTTTCCAGGGATGGAGTGTTCTACATATCTCTACTAGACCACTTTCTTCCATTTCTCTTTTCAAGGTTAGTATATATTTTTTGGGTTTCAGTCTGGTGGCCCTATCAAGTGTTTACAGGGCTTTGTTGAGTTCTCCCACAATTATTGTGTTATTATTGATATCTTCTTTAAAATTTGTCAATAATTGTATTAAATATTGTGCTGGTATCTCATTGGGTTTGTGTATGTTTAGTAGTGCTATTTCTTCATGTTGCACATATCCCTTGATTAGTACAAAGTGTCCATCTTTGTCCCTTACAACTTTTCTGAGTCTTAAGTTTGTGTTGTTTGATTAATATGCCCACCCCAGCTTTTTTAAGGGTGTTGTTTGCTTGGATGGTTTTCCTCCAGCCTTTGATTTTGAGTCTATGTTTGTTCTGACTATTAAGGTGTGTTTCTTGTAGGCAGCAGAAGGTTGGATTCATTTTTTTGATCCATTTAGCCATTCCCTGTCTCTTAATTGGTGCATTTAGTCCATTGACATTGAGAGAGAAGATTGTCATGAGATTTAATGTCCTCTTTGTGTATGTTTGGTGTGTTTGTTGGCCTGTCTTGTCTTAAAGTAAACCTTTCAGTTTTTCCTTTAAGCATCTGTGAAGTTTCTGAGCTGTTTCTTATATTCATGAAGCTATGTATTCTTCCTTCAAAGCTGAATGTGAGTCGGGCTGAGTGCAGTATTATTCTTTTTTTTTTTCAGTAATTTCTTTTTTTTTTAGTAATATTTTATTTAAACACCTTAGTTACAAACATGATTGTGGTTGGGTTTCAGTCATATAAGAGGACACCCCCCATCACCAGTGCAACATTCTTACCACTAATGTTCCAAATACACCTCCTTCCCATCCCACCCACCCCCAATACTCTAGACAGGCTTTCTATTTCTCTCATACATTCTCATTGTTAGGATAGTTTGAAATGTAGTTATTTCTCTAACTACATTCATCACTCTTTGTGGTGAGATTCATAAAGTGGGCTGTAACTTCCAGCCCTCCTCTCTTTTGTCTCTGAAAATTATTACAAAATTATCTTTCATTTTTCTTAAAACCTATAGATGAATGAGACCAGTCTGTGTCTTTCTCTCTCTCTGACTTATTTCACTCAGCATAATAGATTCCATTTACATCCATGTATAGGAATAGTTCATGACTTCATCTCTCCTGATGGCTGCATAATACTCCATTGTGTATATGTACCACAGTTTCTTTAGTCATTTATCTGTTGAAGGGCATCTTGGTTGTTTCCAGAGTCTTGCTATGGTAATTAGTGCTGCAATAATATAGGTGTAAGGAAGGGATTTTTATATTGTATTTTTGTGTTCCTAGGGTATATTCCTAGGAGTGGTATAGCTGGATCGTATGGGAGCTCAATTTTCAGTTTTTGGAGAAATCTCCATATCGCTTTCCAGAAAGGTTGAACTAGATGGCATTCCTACCAGCAGTGGATAAGAGTTCCTTTCTCTCCACATCCCCACCAACACTGCTTGTTCTCATTTTTGTGATGTGTACCAATCTCTGTGGTGTGAGGTGGTACCTCATAGTTGTTTTGATTTGCATCTCCCTGATGATTAGTGATGTGGAGCATTTTTTCATGTGCCTTTTGGCCATTTTTTTTTTTATCAAAGTGTCTGTCCATTTCTTCTCTCCATTTTTTGATGAGATTAGATGTTTTTTTCTTGTAAAGTTCTGTCAGTGCCTTGAATATTTTGGATATTAGCCCCTTATCTGATGGGTATTGGGTGAGTAGTTTCTCCACTCAGTGGGTGGCTTTTGTATCCTGTTGAGTGCAGTATTCTAAGTGAAGCATCTATTTCATTCAGTCTTGTCACAATATCCCACCACTGTCTTCTGGCCTTGAGAATTTCTTGTGATATGTCTGCTGTAAATCTTAAGGATGCTTCTTTGAATGTGATTTCCCTTTTTGACCTTGCGGCTTTCAATATTCTATCACTATCTGTAGGATTTGTCATTGTGAATAGGATGTATTTTGGGGTGTTTTTCTTCAGGTCTCTTAGCTGATACTCTTCGGGCATGCAGGATTTTATTGCATGCAGTCTTTAGCTTTGGGAATTTCTCTGTGATGATGTCTTTGACTGTTGGTTCTTCCTGGGAATCCCCTTCCTAGATCTCTGGGACTCCAGTGATTCTTATGTTGTTTCTGTTGAGTTTCTGTTGACTTCTATTTTTATCTGTTCATATTCTTTGAATACTTTTTTCATTGTATGATCCTTTGCCTTAAGGTTCTTTTCTAATCTCTTCTGCTGTAAGGAGTTGTTCTGCTTTTGATCTTCCAGTTCACTGTTTCTGTCTTTGACTGCTGTTACCCTGTTGGAAGGCTTTTCATTGAGGTTTTCAGTTCTGCTACCATGTTTCTTAGATCTGTTATTTTTGTTTTGTGTTTTCTGATTTCTATCTTTGTGTTCTTTTCAGCTAGAGCTATGTTTTCTATGATTTTCATGAGGGTCCTCCATATTTCTATTCTAAATTTCTTATCTGAGAGATTAATCAGATGGTCGGTATTTGGGGGTTAATCAAAGATATCATCGTCATTCTCTGTGCATGATGTTTGCCTGTGAGGTTTCCCCCATTGTCATGCTTGTAGTGTAGTTTTTCTGCCTGTTTTGTTGGGCTATATTAGTTAGAAATAGTGTGTGGCCATGAAGCGAAGCGGAGCAGCTGTGCTCTTCTGGAGCCTCTAGGAGAGAGTTTTTCCTGGGCCTTTCTTGGCCCTCTCAGGAGAGGTTCAGGAGACAAAAGAGAAGAGAAATACGCAAAGGCAACAGGTCCCCTGTTTCTCCCAGTTAGTAATCTCACCAATTTGTCACTTTCTACTCTAAGATTCATCATAGGAAATTTTCCTCGGCCAGCACCTGTCACATACTATTTAGTATTTGTAAATGATATTTGGTAAATGTAAAATTGTGTGTGTTCCTAAAAACGAAAATCAAAGACAGATGCAAAGTATCTAGGAGTTCATTGCTGACTACTGTCATTAACCTGAACAACTGACGAAATGATGTTTAAGGTAACTTCACAAAAAACCTGTCAGTGACCAACAGGAAAGGAACATGTGTACTTTCTAAGCAGGGGTCTGTGTATACTTCTTTTGTGATGGATTTTCATTTGTTTGGCTATTGTGGAAGGCCTTGAATGACCCTAGACCTGGCTCACGGTGCCAGGCAGGTCCAGCCCTATCAATACCTTATGTCAAATGTCAGGAATCTTATTGAGTCCACAAAGGATGGAAATCAATTAAACCATGGACAATGAGATTAAAGGCTCCCTATAATCTCACAATAATTTCTAAGCAGATCTGTGGGTTCTAAAGACATAATAGGATGGTCTGGAATGTTCCCAGTTTATAAACCCTGACTAAGACAGTGTGCTCAGGAATACCTGTACATCTCATCAATGCCCCTTTTTCTATGCCCTACTATGCCACTCTGTCTGTGCCACTCGCTTCCCTTAGCTACAGAAACTAAATGCCATGATTCCAGTTAGCTAAGAATAAATATTATGGAAGGTGTTGGTCACGGAGCTTTAAAGGGAGTCAGGGAGGTAGTTCAAAGGGCCAAATACATGTTCTGCAGGCAGAAGACCTGGGTTTTCTCCATAAACCAAAGGTCCCAGTGACCCCCAAGCATCACTGGATGTGATATCAACTGAACAAAAAAGAAAAACAAAGATGTAGAGCTGAACTCTGGATACAAGCATTGCTGAGGGAGACCTTCATATGTGTCTCATGGTGCTGTACATGGGATATAGGTCAGACATAGTGTGGGTCAGGCAGCTAACCCCACCCAGGCTCTGGGTAGGTGGCAGGTTGGCCCAAGAGGTAGTCACGCTACAGTTGACTATTGGCAGAGCCCCTACCCCTGCTCTCCCCTCAGTGATCTCTCGATCCATCCTCAGAATAGACTGAGGATTTTCTGAGTCAGCAGCCTCCCTGGTAGTGCCTCCACAGGCTGCCTCAGTGGTTCCCTCTTTCCTCTAAGGTAGATCCTAGGCACCTCCTCTGAATCCATCCCACCAGCCCCACCTTCTGAGTTCTTTCGCACCTTCAGACTCATAGGAACTTTTTACTCCAAGTCTCTCCCCAGCCTGCTGCCCCAACATTCACCTGAAAAGATTTTAAAGCAGGGCCACCATGATGGCTCCTCCAGGAAGACTTCCCTGATCACCTCATTCGATCTTAGCCACTCTGGGCTCCAGAAGGTGCCATTCATGTCTGTGTGTCTTAATGTTCATGGCTCCCTGAGGAGTCTTGTGACATCTGTAATGATGTCACACAACATGAAGTCACCTGGGTGGATCCAGTCACTCCCAAATGGAAAAGGTCAATCTTCCTTTCAGACAGAAGTTCCCTGGTCTGCCCCATAGTTCCCTCTCAGCCCATTTGATTTGTTCCGTTTCCTTCCTTTCTTCTTTCCTTCCTTCATTCCTTTTTTCCCTTCCTTCCATCCTTCTCTACCTCTTTCTTTCTTTCCTATTTTTTTATTTTGGTCTTTGGGTCACATCTGGCAGCGTTCAGGGGTTACTCCTAACTCTGTGCTCAGAAACCACTCCTAAAAGGCTTGGGGGACCAGATGAGATGCCAGGATTTGAACAACCATCCATCTTGAATTGACTGCATGCAAGGCAAACACCCTACCACTGTGCTATCTCTCCTGCCCCTCGTTCCTTTTTTATCTTTTCTCTTTTTTTATTTCTTCTTTTTTTCCAACTACTAGAATGACAGGCCTATAAACAACTTCTGTATTACAACCATTAACCTGAATTTTAGAAAAGAAAATAAAGATCTAAATTCAACAAGATTTATCTTCCTAAAAATAGAATCAAGAAGGAAGTTTTCTGACCATATAACATGCTCCTGGTAGGTGGAGGGAATAATATTGACAAATTCCCTGTAAGGAGAGAGGGAGGAGTGAGCCAGATTATGACTGAAAGAGATAGACAAGCCACCGTGAGGTTTACTGAGACCCAGAGCCATCTGCTACTCTGATGGATCCTCTGTTCCAAAGGGCTATTGGGGAGGAGGGTTGTCCTACTGAAGGCATCAGGCCAGAGCTGAGCTCCCACCCACATGCCTAAAGGGAAACAGAGCTGTTATTTCCCTTTCTCCAGACAGGTCTCAAACATGGGAAATTCAAGGCAAATAAAAGAGAGCCAATGGTCTGGTCAACTGCAGAATTTGGCTCAGTTCTCTGATTCCACCAACCCCAGGGGGCAGGGGCTCAGGCCAGAGAAGCTTTATAGAACTGCATCAAGAACTCCAGAAATAGTCACTTTTGAAGGGAAATTGGGTTTTTCAAGAATAAAGAAAGAGTGATGCCAAGGCAGACAAACAGTCCCTGCTCCCCCTCACCATATGCCCATTGATGTCAAGACTCTCACCTGGGTGGATCCCACCTCCCAGGTGCCCACCAGGCCCCTAGGAAGGGCTGACACCCACATTCCACACGTGAACAACAATCTTTATTTTATGAAAATTTTAATTGTGGTGCCTTGAATTACAAAGAAGTCAACTCTTTTTAGTGACATTCTTGTTAAGTGGTACAAAGGCCATTTTGAAGTGGGGCCTGCATGCTTTCTTTTACATCACAGGATGCCACTCTACTCATGACCACATTGAATGGTGCATTAAGGGACTGTCAGTTTGATTACTTTATTAAAAAGTTCTCCTGTAATTTTTCATTTAGCAGCTTAACCCAGTGATAATTAATCAATTAGGGTTACAAATGGTGTTTTTCTAATTCTGTCATTTCTTATTCACTTATTAGCTAGAATTCTTCTAAGAAGAAAATTGTTCCTCAGGATATTTGATTATCATGAAATATAGTACAAGGAGAAAAAATCAAGATAAATGATTAATTCTTGCCCTTAATTTCAATTACCCAAATAGTACAATACTGAACAAATTATAACTCAAGAGTGTTTATTTTCTAATTTATCTTGCTCTTCTTGCTTTCTCTGAAATGACATATCCGGTGACAATGGAGACATTTTTAACCACAAAATGAATGTGTTTTCTTATAGATCATATAAATTCATAGAAACATAAGACTCTATAAATATGTATTTAATCATCTATCATTGTTTAAGTGAGAAAAATAAAACGCATCAAGGTATTTTACCATGTTTGATGGGTATGTTGTGAATGGAATCCTGATATACAAAATCCATGAGTGTTTCCATGGACATCCTAGATTGGATTATGTGTATGTGAAAGAATTTATAGAAAAATAATAGTTTGATTTTCATACTCTTTTATAGCTACATCTACATTACTGATCCACATCTAATTTCAAAGTATCATTGATCTTGTTTGAGAAATATAGTTTTGGAGACTAGAGTGATAGTACAACAGTTAGGGTGCTTGCCTTGCATATGACCAGTCTGGAGGTTCAATCCCATCATATTCATATAGTCCCCAAAGACCTTTCACGAGTGATTCTTGAGCACAGAACCAGGAACAAACCCTGAGCTGGGTGTGGCCCAAAACTTATAAGAAGAAGAGAGAACTGTAGTTCTTTTTGCTAAAGGCCATTTTTCTGCAATTTACTTAGTGAAGTAAATTGTCTACATTTTCAAATGGTATTTTTAAGGTTTTTCCATGGAATTAAAATTCACAGTTTACTATAGAAAGCAAATAAAACTTATCAATTCTATTTTGATTGAGTCACATTCCTGTGATGTAAGTAAGAAATGGCTATCATATCATAAAATCTTACAGGATAAGTCAGACATTTACATAAAAAGTCCTTTAAGAGTTAAAACATTGACATTACCTCAAAGACAAAGTCTCTCCTCAGAGATCATCAGTCTTACATTTTCTCACCAACAAGCCCAATGAGGACAGAGAGCTTGGCAACTAGGGGGCTGAAGTCACTCCAACTCAAACCACCAAATGCAAAGAAATATGGGCAAACTAAGTAAGATAGTAACAACTGGGCATATGGAGAGAAATTCTAGCAAGTTCCCAAATCCACCAAAATGCACGGGCCCAGTAGAAGAAGACCTAAAAGCAACATTGCAAGCCATTGCAAAAAAAATCATAGAATCACTAGCTAGGAGTTCAAGAAATCCATAGACAAACAAATCAACAAACTCAAAGAAGAACTTTTACAGAACATGAGAGAGGCCTTACAAATGGAAATAAAGGAAATAAAAAATTCCTTAGCAGGCCATAGTAGCAGAGTTACATAGTTGGAGAATCACATAGAAGAACTTGAAGAAATACTACAAACCAAAAATGACAGAGGAGCCAATAGGGAAATAAAAGGTCAAGCATTAGAAGAAAAAGTTAGGTATTTAACAAACATAGAAAAAATAAATAATCTATGGATTGTAGGAAAACCAGAAGGGGAGGAAATAGGGAAAAGGGGATAACAAGTGGTTAGGGTAAAAAAAAACTTTTACACCCTCTAGAAAGAATCTTTGGTGCAGATCCAGGAGGTGAAGAGTTCTTAATAAAATAGACCCCAATAAACCAGCACCAAGACATATAATAATCCAAATGGAAAAAAAAAAAAAAGAGAAAGATGAACTCCTTAAAGCAATAGGGAAAAAAAACCCTCAAGTACAAAGATAGGAACATAAGAATCAAACCAGATCTCCCATTTAAAATAATTAAAGCAAGAAGACAGTGGAATGATATATTTAAACAACTGAATGAAAGAAACTTCCAACCTAGAGTCCACTACCTAGCAAAACTCTCATTCATGTGGGAGGGAGGACTAAAAACATTCCCAGACAAAAAAGAACTTGCATTATTTGCACAAACAACACCTAAATATCTAAATGATATACTAATATCTAAATTATATACTCAGAGATGAATTACACAATCCAAATCCCTGATTGTAACAATAACCACCCTACACAATACAACTGCACAACAGCCCTCCCTAGAAATAATCTCCTTAAATGTCAATGGACTAAACTGTCTCATTAAAAGACACATAGTAGAGACTTGGATTAGAAAACAAAAAACTGGATTTCTGCTGCCTGCAAGAAACACACCTACAAGTATAGGATAGACACAGGCTTAGAATAAAAGGATGAAAATCAATTATTCAAGACAATGAAAACCAAGAAAAAGCTGGGACAGCCATTCTTATATTAGACCAAATTGCATTAAACCTCAAGACAAACCTCAGAGACAAAGGGGGTCACTACCTACTGATCAGGGGAACACTAGATGACGAAGTACTAACTGGTCAATATAAATATTGCAGCAAACGCAGAGCCAGCAAAATATGTAAGGCATTTGCTCACAAACCTAGAGAAACATGGAAGGCAATGTGATAGTAGGAGATTTCAATACTCTACTATCACCACTAGACAGATCCACCAGACAGAAAACTAGCAAAGAAATAAGAGCCCTAAATAAGAAATTAGAAGAACTAGAGCTAATAGACTTATATAGGGTCCTCCATCCCCAGAAAGCAGAATACACATTCTTCTTAAGTGCTCATGGAACCTTCTCTAGAATAGACCATGCCTTAGGATATAAATCTAACTTGCATAAAGTCACAAATATAAAGATTATTAGAAATACCGTATCAGATCACTATGCAACAGATATCAAGATTGACTGTAAAAAGAAGCTATGGAGAAAACCTAACACCTGGAGATTAAACAACATGCTGCTCAACAACAGCTGGACCAAAGAGGAACTCAAGGAAAAATAAAAAGGATTCCTTGAGACAAACGATAATGAAGAGACAAATTGTCAAAATATATGGAACACAGAAAAAGCAGTAATTAGGGGGAAACTCATAGCAATACAGGCATATGTCAGGAAAGAATAGAAGGACAAAATCAACAATTTAAAGGGACACCTTAAGAAGCTGGAAAAATAGCAGCAAAGAAACACAAACACAGGAGAAGAAATGAACAGACACTTTGTAAAAGAAGAAATGCAAATGGTCAAAAGGCACATGAAAAGATGATCAACATCATTAATCGTCAGGGAGATGCAACTAAAAACTACGATGAGGTACCACCTCACGCCACTGAGATTGGCACACTTCACAAAGAAGGAAAACAAGCAGAGCTTGTGGGGATATGGAGAGAAAGGAACTCTTTTTCACTGCTGGTGGGAATGCCATCTAGTCCAACCTTTATGGAAAGCAATATGGAGATTCCTCCACAAACTGGAAATTGAGCTCCCATACGATCTCGCTATACCACTCCTAGGAATATACCTGAGGAACACAAAAAATACAATACAAAAATCCCTTCCTCACATCTATATTCATTGCAGAGCTATTTACCATAGGCAGACTCCAGAAACAACCAATTTGCCTTTCAACAGATGAGTGGCTAAAGAAACTGTGGTACATATACACAATGGAATACTGTGCAGCCGTCAGGAGAGATAGAGTCATAAAATTTTCCTATACATGGATGTACATGGAATCTATTATGCTGAGTGAAATGAGTCAAAGGGAGAAAGACGCAGAATAGTTTCACTCATTTATGGGTTTTAAGAAAAATGAAAGAAGGGGCCGGGCGGTGGCGCTGGAGGTAAGGTGCCTGCCTTGCCTGCGCTAGCCTAGGACGGACCGCGGTTCGATCCCCCGGCGTCCCATATGGTCCCCCAAGAAGCCAGGAGCAACTTCTGAGCGCATAGCCAGGAGTAACCCCTGAGCGTCACAGGGTGTGGCCCAAAAACCAAAAAAAAAAAAAAAAAAAAAAAAAAAGAAAGAAAAATGAAAGACATTTTTAGCAGTATCTCAGAGACAAGAGAAATGAGGGCTGGTAGGTGCAGCTCATGACATGAAGCTCACCACATAGAGTGATGAGTGCAGTTAGAGAAATAACTACACTGAGAACTAGCATAACAATGTGAATGAATGAGGGAAGTAAAAAGCTTGTCTCGAGTACAGGTGTGGGTGGGGTGGGGAGGAGGGAAATCTGGGAAATTGGTGGTGGGAATCTTGCACTGGTGAAGGGGGGTGTTCTCTACATGACTGTAATCATACAACTCAATCATGTTTGTAATCACGGTGTTTAAATAAAGATAATTTAACAATAAAAAAGAAACCCAAACACAACCAGAAGACAAGAAATAATAAAAACCAGAGCAGAAATAAACAACATAGAAACTAAGAAAACAATACAAAAAATCAATGTGACCAGGAGTTGGTTTTTCAAAAGAATAAACAAGATTGACAAACCATTGGCAAGACTCACAAAATAAAAAGAGGGTAAACACCCAAATAAACAGGGTCACAAATGAAAGGGGAGAGATTACAACAGAACCCCAAGAAATCCAACACATCATTGGGACTTATTATGAGCAACTATACTCAGTCAGGTTAGAAAACCCAGAGGAAACCAATAGATTTCTGGAAAAATATCATCTTCCAAGACTGGATAAGAAGGATGTAGAAAGCCTAAACAGGCCAATCATATCTGAGGAAATTGAATCAGTAATTAAGAAACTCCCCAAGAACAAAAGTCCAGGTCCAGATGGTTTTACATGTGAATTCTATCAAACATTCCGAGAAGAATTACTACCAATGATCCACAGGCACTTCCAAAACATTGAAAAGACAGGAATCCTTCCTAAAATCCTTTTATGAGGCTAATAACACACTCATTCCCAAAGATGGCAAAGACACTGCCAAGAAAGAAAACTACAGACCAATCTCACTAATGAACATAGATGCAAAAATCCTCAACAAAATCTTAGCAAACCAAATCCAGCACTACATCAAAAAGATTATACACCATGACCAAGTGGGTTTCATCCCAGGGATGCAAGGATGGTTCAACATACACAAATCATACATCATACACCACATCAACAAGAAAGACAAAAAATCACATAATTATATCAATCGATGCAGAGAAGGTGTTTGACAAAATCCAACACTCATTCATGATGAAAACACTCAGCAAAATAGGGCTGGAAGGAACCTTCCTCAAGATAGTTACAGCTATCTCTAAAAATCACACAGCCAATATTATCCTTAATGGTGAAAAACTGAAAGCATTTCCACTAAGGTCAGGAACTAGGCAAGGCTGTCTACTCTCTCCACTTTTATTCAATATAGTTCTAGAAATCCTAGCAATAGCAATCAGATAAGAGAAGAAAATCAAAGGAATCCAAATAGGGAAAGAGGAACTGAAACTATCTTTTTGCAGATGATATGATGATATACATCGAAAACCCTAAAGAGTTCACAGTAAAACTCCTAAAAATAATTAACTAATACAGCAAAGTGGCCAGCTTCAAAGTCAATACACAAAAGACAGTAGTAGTATCCCTCTATACAAATAACGAAGTAGAGGAGAAAGAGATTAAGAAGACAATCCTATTTAAAATAGTATTCAAAAATATCAAATACCTAGGTGTCAACCTTACAAGAGAAGTGAAGGACCTATACCATGAAAACTTCAAAAACAAAAACAAATACAAAAACAAAAAAAACACTCCAGAAAGAAATGGAAGAGGACCTAAGGAAATGGAAGAACATCCCATGCTCACGGCTAGGAAGGATCAACATAGTCAAAATGACTATTTTCCTAAACTTATCTACAGATGCAATGCAATCTCTATCCAAATTCAGACATCATTTTTTCTTTATTTTCTTTATTTAAACATCAATTACAAATATGATTGTGATTAGGTTTCAGTCATGTAAAGAACACCCCCCTTCACCAGTGCAACATTCCCACCACCAATGTCCCAAATCTCCCTTCATCCCACCCTACCCCCACCTGTACTCTAGACAGGCTTTCCAGTTCCCTCATTCATTCACATGATTATGGTAGTTCTAGTGTAGTTATTTCTATAACTGCACTCACCACTCTTGGTAGTGAGCTTCATGAAGTGAGCTGGAAGTTCCAGCTCTCCTCTCAGTTCTCTAAGGATTGTTGCAAAAATGACTTTTAGTTTTCTTAAAACCCATAGATGAGTGAGACTACTCTGTGTGTGTCTCTCTCTCCCTCTGACTTATTTCACTCAGCATGATAGACTCCATGTACATCTACGTATAGAAAAATTTCATGACTTCATCTCTCCTGATGGCTGCATAATATTCCATTGTGTATATGTATATATGTACCACAGTTTTGTGGGGGTTTTTTTTTTTTTTTTTTTTTGGTTTTTGGGCCACACCCGGCGTTGCTCAGGGGTTACTCCTGGCTGTCTGCTCAGAAATAGCTCCTGGCAGGCACAGGGGACTATATAGGACACCGGGATTCGAACCAACCACCTTTGGTCCTGGATCGGCTGCTTGCAAAGCAAACGCTGCTGTGCTATCTCTCCGGGCCCATACCACAGTTTCTTTAGCCATTCATCTGTTGAAGGGCATCTTGGTTGTTTCCAGAGCCTGGCTATTGTGAATAGTGCTGCAATAAATATAGGTGTGAGGAAGGGGTTTTTGTATTGTATTCTTGTGTTCCTAAGGTATATCCCTAGGAGTGAAATAGCTGGGTCAAATGGGAGCTCAGTTTTCAGTTTTTGGAGGAATCTCCATATTGTTTTCCATAGAGGTTGGACTAGACGGCATTCCCATCAGCAGAGGATAAGAGTTCCTTTCTCTCCACATCCCCGCCAGCACTGATTGTTCTCATTCTTTGTGCAGACATCATTTTTAAGGATTTAGAACATTCAATTATAAAATTCATCTGGAACCACAAAAGACCCAGGTTAGCCAAATACATACTGAAAAACCAGAAGCTAGGTGGCATCTCTTTACCTAACCAGAAGCTTTACTATTAAGCCATAGTGATCAAAACAGCATGGTACTGGAACAAAGACAGAGTCTCAGTCTCAGATAAATGGGTTAGAACAGAATATTCAGAGATAAATCCCCAAATATACAACCAACCAATATTTGACAAAAGAGCCAAGAACTTGAAATGGAACAAAGACAGTCTCTTCAACAAATGGTGTTGGAACAACTGGACAGTAAGAAATTAAAATTTGATCCATACCTCACACCTTACACAAAAGTCAACTCAAAATGGATTAAAGACCTTGAATCAGACCCGAATCCATAAAGTTTATTGAGGAAAAAATAGGCAGAATACTAGAAGACCTATATATCAAAAAAGTCTTTGAGGATAGAATGCCAATGGCAAGAACTTTTGCATCAAATCTAAATAAATGGGATACATCAAATTAAAAAGTTTCTGCATGGCAAAAGAAACCCTACTTAATACTAGAAGACAGTTAATGGAAAGGAAAGAAATTTTCACTCAACACCTCAGCTGATATCTAGGATATACAAAGCACTCAGAAAGGTGAGCTCCAAAAAATCTAATAAAGCCATAGAAAAATGGGGAGAAGAAATGAATAGACACTTATCTGAGAAAGAACGAAAGATGGCCAACAGACACATGAAAACATGCTCACCTTCACTCATCATTAGGGTAATCAAATCAAGACAACAATGAGGTACCACCTTACACCAGTGAGGATGGCTCACATCAAAAATAACGGAAACAATCTCTGTTGGCGGAGATGTGGTAAGAAAGGAACTTTCATCCACTGCTGATGGGAATGCTGCCTGGTCCAACCGCTATGAAAAACAGTGTGGAGAGTGTTCAGTAAACTTAGAATTGAGCTCCCATATGACCCAGCAATTGCTCTCCTGGGTATCTATCCCCAAGTTGGAAGAACATTCATCCCAAAGTATGTGTGCACTCCATTATTTATCGCAGCGCTCAGCACAATAGCCAAGATTTGGAACCAGCCTCGATGTCCAACAATAGATGAGTGGATCATGAAGATGTGGTATTTATACACAATGGAATACTACATAACAGTTAGAAATGATACAATCATAGACTTTGCAGCAACATGAATGGATCTACAAAATATTATGTTAAATAAAGTAAGCCAGAAGATGAAGGATAAACACAGAATGATAGCACTTTTCAGAGGTACTTAGAATATACACCATATATACATTTAATACTCCAGGAACAAATACAAATACAACTGTCTAATAGGGAGCAAACAGGTATGTAATCAGCCTTATACTGCAAAGGCCTATACTGTCTTAGGGATCTTATACAGGATTACAGGTGAAGAACATGATTGGAAGCTTTTCATAACAATGTGTTTTATTGTCTTAATATTATTAGATTTAAAATAACCTCTCAGCTTCTCTGCCCAAAGGATGGATACCCTAATTTGGCACTCAGTCACACTAGATAACATATTCAGTTTGTATTATGAAAATGTCTAGATAAAACACTCCAATATACCCTTTTTCTCTTATTTATAACCTCTATTGGGACATAAAGCATGTGACCATCCAGACCACTGAAACAATCAACTGCAAACTACAGACTTATATTACAGGACCTACTACTCATTGAGCATGTTTGGGCAAATTAATATTTCCTTTTTCTCTCCTTTCTTCTCTCTTCTCACTACTTCTCTTTCTCCCCTTTCTTCTTTTACCTCTTCTTCCTCATCATCATCTTGATTTATTAGTTTTTAACCTTATTTTTACTATATTTATCTATTTGTTTGTTCTCATCTTTTGCTCTTCCTTCCTCTTTTCCTTAAGCTATACCTAAGCTAATTATTTATCTTTATTCAACCAGTCCTTAAGAGCTCAGGCCCATCCTATTAGGGTCAGACCTCTAACAACAGTTTAAGAACAGATCACTGGGGGCTGGAGAGATAGCATGGAGGTAAGGCGTTTGCCTTTCATGCAAGAGGTCATCGGTTCGAATCCCAGCGTCCCATATGGTCCCCCGTGCCTGCCAGGAGCAATTTCTGAGCATGGAGCCAGGAGTAACCCCTGAGCACTGCCGGGAGTGACCCAAAAACCACAAAAAAAAAAAAAAAAAAAAAAAAAAAAGAACAGATCACTATTGTATGTTTTATGTAGGTATGAATACATAGAGGGCTCCTCTCTGAGAGCCAAACCTAAATTGTAAACAATCCATGTCTATAATGTATATAGCCCCTCCTATATACCATCCCTCCTCCCTGCCTACAGAAATCCTACTATCCCTTCACCTCACATTTACAATCTGATATCCCACCTTATTAACACTCTTTACCCTCAGTCCTTAACCCATTAGGTGTCAAGACCAACCTCCTGCCTCAATCAGCCATCACCCAGCTCCCAAGTGAATGGACACCCAGTCAGCCTCACATCTCATCACCCGGCAAGAATCTACAACCAATACCCCTGCTGACTCATGCTTGATGGCCCTCCTTCTCACCCCCACCCAAATGTGGACTGTTGTTTGATACCGAACCCAGCTCCAGAAGGTTACCTAGTACAAGAACTCTACCCGAGCCCTTTCTGCAGCAAATCATTTCTCAATCTCAACAAGACCAGGATGTGTGATAAAAATGTGCTCAGGATTTCATTCCCCACAAAAAAATTTCAAAAGACAATGGGGAAGCCTATATTTCCTTTATAAGTTTAAGACCTATATAATTCTAGCTCTTAACCTGTTTATCCCTAAATGTAAGGTAGTCTCCTGCATCAGTTTGTTACCTTAATATTTTTAAACTTATTTTTATTTATTTTCTTTTATATATATGTGAGTACATATATATGTAGTATATATATAGAATATATATATTGTCTTGTTTCTGTTTTCTCTTCTTAACTCCGCCTGTTTGGTTTTGCTTGATACCAAAACCTACAAGAAAAAGTCTTGCCTAGGATAATAGCTCAGGTCAAAACCAGGGCACAGAGATGATGGAGCCTGACACTCTCACCCCCAAATTTACCAGCAATATAATATACCACCATTTCTTCTTGCAAAGTCATACTAGAAAAAGGGGAAATTTTACGTATAGAATCAAGCTCTTATCTACTAGGGTAGGAACTCATATATGTTACAATACAGGGGCACCTCCCACCTTGAGCATATGTCATTTAGACTCTATGTGATTAGACAGTGACAGACTAACCCTGAATCCTAGATCTTCGACATAGAACTGACACAGTTCTCCACAACAGCTCCAGGAACCAAACTCCCTCTGGGTCATTCTTAATACTGCTCTGACACCAACATGTGCCGGTTTTGATATGACATCCTCATAATGAGGAAATGACAACTTGGTCTAAGCTTTGATTGGTACAAAAGCCAACTTCAATATATACAGAAGACTGACTGTGATAACCATGACTGGGCAGAACTTATCCTGGGACCAATAAAAAAAGACCCTAGTCTAGGCCTTGGCCTATGATCTATACAACAACCTTGTTCCCTGTCAACCTCACCTCAGCTCTAGGTCATAGTTTCAGAGCTGCACCCTCTTTTAAGTGTTGTTTCTCCAGCTGATTTCACTGGTCAGCCAAAGCTGAAAGCCAGGGTAGCCACAAAATATCATTGTTGTCTGGGCCTTATCACATAGGTTCAGCAGAAATTGTACCTGGGTAAGTGCTATATGGTAGCAGCCCAGACACATATGCATGTTATTGCACATGTGTATTCATGCACTAGATGCATGTGCTTACATGATAACACAAACACTCCTGAACATGCACATTAACATACAATTCCACAAGCTCAGATATGCATGTCCATTCCATATGGGGGAACCAAAGCATCTCTCTCTGTAACACCCTCAGCAGGACCAATATTCCGCTCACAGTCCTTCTCTTTCCCATTCCCCCACCCATGTGTGACCTTTCTGAGGTTTGTCACTTAACCCGATCAGATCCCTCTCAATCTCTAGCACATCTAGCTTGATAGCCAGCTCCCCTGGGATGGGCAGGAAGAACCGATCCAAGGAGTTCCTCGTGGAAAATTCTTCTCGACAGCGAGCCTTCAGGAAGTAGGGTGTCCTGGGAATGGTGATGGGCGGGGTGAGAGGGAAAAGCCCAGGGATTGCCCTATCGAATGGGCCTTGTCAGTAAGCACTTACTGAGCACAGCTTGCATCTTCCATGCATTTGCATTATCCTGGAGACAAGAAAGGAATATATGAGAGAGGAGACGGAATATGATTTCTTTATAGTTTCTGTTTTCATTTGTGAGTTATTTTTGGGGGGTGGGCTCAACCTAGTACTTTTCTCAGTGCTTACTCCTAGTTCAGTGCTCAGAGGGTCACTCCTGACTATGCTCAGACCATACGGGATGCCAGGGATCAAACTAGTGTTGGCAGCATGCACGACAAGCACCTTAACCCCTCTACTATCTGCAGTACAGGGATGGGGTCAAGATCAATGATATTTTTGCCTGTTTGATTTTTGGGCCATACCCAGCAGTTCTCAGGGTTTATTACTGAGTCTCAGAGCTCAGGGATTACTTTTGGCAGTGATCAGGGGATAACATGGGTGCTGGGGATTGAATCTAGATCACGTGCATACAAGACAAGTGCCCTCCTTGCTGTATACCATCTCTCTGGCTCGACAAATAATGATTAGTCCCTTGCATGATTGATTCATAAGGTAGTGAGAACCCTTGTAGGAAAAACAAGAACTTTGGGTTTCTCCCCATCCATGCAGACACAAATATAGTCCAGTTGGAAAGTCAGGCCTACACCCCAACAATGGTAGAGGACTCAAACCAACATGAAATGGGGTTCAAGTAATTTATTGATAGAGTATTTTTAGTATGCTCAATTAACTATAGAAATGGGAGGAGGCAGGACCTACTGTGCTTTGTGGGAAAATCAAACCTCACCTGCAGAGAAAGGGGATTTCTGCTGCCCCACTTCCAGGTTCTGGGCAAAACCAGAAGTCTCTTTTTTCACCTCCGAGTTACCTCTGAACTTCTTACATGCCTGCACACCACTCTCCCTGAGCTGCTTCATTAAATATTTTATAGCCTACTGACCTTTTATTTTATTGTTTTTATTACAAGATTACCACTAATTTAATTTGGTTCTTGGAATTTAAGGCAAATAATATGACAAAATCTTTTTCAATAGGAAGGGGAGAGTCCTAGTGCCCTGGGGTCCCTCTCTCCCTGTGATTCTCAGGCAAGTGGGTCACAGAATTCAATGCTCAGGACCAGTCATGCTGAGGGCTACCAGGACAATGCTGGGGGCCTCCAGAGCTACACTCAGAATCTGAGCAAGACCTATGTGCTGGGGATTGAACTCAGAGCCTCCACATATAAGGCAAGTGTTCCTTAACCCCTGTTTCTCCAGCAACCCACCCTATTCAAACTTCCTCTACATGAGGATCAGATCTGAACTTGGTCTTACAGACAACTGTATTCCACCTGGTTTTTCATTACTGTTTCCCATCCTGGACCCAAACTCCCTCTAAATCACTACTACCTCAGAAATTTCTGAACCACCATATTCTGCCTGTCCTAAACTGTGACTCTTCCTCCCTCCCCAACCCCTCTGCTCTCTGAAGCCCACCACCTGTGTCAGATACATAACTGCAGACTTGCACTCACTTTCCTCCACCCATGCCTTCTCCATGACAGGGCCACTATTAGGAGAGTCAAAATCAGCCACCTGAACTTCAAATGACCTGGTTGGGATCACTTAGCTTATAAACTAGAAAAAAAAAAAACATCAGGAAAAGGAGGGCTGAGCCAGAAAGGACAGAGGGTAAGACAGGCATTGGCCTTTCACACAGCCATCCCTGATGCGATTCCCAGCATCACAGAAGGACCTGAGATGTGACTTCAATACACAGATCCCGCCAGAAATGAGATCAGGCCTGGTTTGTCATCCTCCCTGGAGTCCCTGGATTGCTGACACACCAGTCCACTGACCTGGGGAGTGGGAGGTGTCGCAAGGAAGAAACCACATCAGTAGGTTTTCAAACCAGGCTGAATTTTTTCAACAGGAGGCCACCCACTCGTTGTTTTCACTTGTTTCTTGCAGGGGGACCACAGACACCTAAGAGTTTGACAGTGTCTACTTGAGAGATATTGCTGCCCTCTGTGTGGGCCACCTGGCCAGAGAGGACCGGTTTATCCCCAAGAGAGGGCTGGTGTGGCATATCAAGACCATCACCATCACGAAGATGGAGTATGGCAATGTGTAGGTGCTGGTATCCTACATCTCCCGTGGGCAGAGAGGTGATGGAGTAAGTGGGGAGGCTCCAGGCCAGGGCATCTTGTGAGGCTCATGAAAAAGGCAGGGATGGAATAGGTCCCTATAAGAGTCCTTTGTCCCTACAAGGCAGCTGTTCAGTCAAAAGCTCTTGGGACCATTGGTCTTGAGCCAGCTGAAGGCTCTGGTCTTGAGACCTGGGTGCTCTCAGCTTCCATTCTCAGGTGCACCCTGGGAAGGAGGCTGAGTGAGGCAGATAGTGCCAGACAGCGGGTCTTACCGCCACTGCAGAGTGACAGGTGGCTTTCAGGCCTGCTGCCTTGCTTGCAATAAATACTGTGTTAGTGGTTGGGGACCAGTGACCAGCTGGGGTAATCCCAGAGCCCATCTGTCTCCAAGGACCCCAGATAAGGAGCTTTGTGTCCCCCCCCCACCAGGCTTTCTGGAGTCTCCTGCAGCCAGGAGGATTAAGGGTCTTAGTTACCTGGGTAACAGGCCTTCACTGCCACAAGTTTTCTAATTAAACCCACTTGCTAACCATGCTGGAAGCCAGAAAGTTCATTGACGAAGCTCTAGACAACCTGAAAGGTCCAGCGAAGGAGCCAGAGAAGGGGAAGTAGAGCCCCCCAGGGCAGTGCTTGTCAGGGTGAGGTTCCTGGGGAGAGAGAACCCAGGTGGATGCCTCCCCAGAACTCTGCTGGCCCCTGCCTGTCCCCCTTTTGGGGCTGGCTCTGCTCCCAGCAGCAACCCCCACTGTCAGCTCCCCAGACAGACATGGCAGCAGGCCCAGACTTGCTGTTCAAAGCTATGTCTAAGACCTGCAGGCTGTCTGCAAGGGGTTTCCTTGGATATGAGGAATCGGATGGAAGAGGGTTCTGACTCAGTTTCTTGCAGAAGAAGCAGCCCAAGTGCTCAAGTTTCCTGTCTTGCTATTGCAGAAGCCAGAGGTATGAGAGCAGGGGCCAGTGTGGCCAGAATCAGATGAGAGCACACTTTCTGCTTGCCTACAGCACTGACCAATTTGAAACTTGAGGGTCTCTCTCTTTTTCTCCCTCTCTCCTCTCCTCTCTCCCCTCTCTCTTTCTCTCTCCTCTCTCCTCTCTTCTCTCTCCTCTCTCTCTCTTTCTCTCTCTCTCCTCTCTCTCTTTCTCTCTCCTCTCTTCTCTCTCTTCTCTCTCTTTCTCTCTCCTCTCTCTCTCTTTCTCTCTCTCTCTTTCTCTCTCTCTCTCGCTCTCTCTCTGTGTCCTAATCTTATGGTGAGGACTACATCCTTGTGTAACCTAATCATTTCCCAGAGACCTCATCTCCACATTGAGATTCCACCACACTAAGAACAGGGCTTCCATAAGGGGTTGGGGAGCACTTCTTGACTGCCTTGGAACATGTTGCTCTTTAAAGAAAACACTTCTTGGGGAGGATGAATCTCACAGGAAGTGCAGGGTGGATTGGTTCTGGGTAATACTGCTGAGGATTGAACGCTAGGATAGAGAACACCCAGGGTTACCAGCCAGCTCAATACTCTCTGAAACTGGACTCTGCCTCCCACCTCCTTTCTCCTCCCACCCACAGTAGACACCAGGTATGTGCTCCAGCCCCTTGGTCTCTCTCCCTGCCTACTGTCTGCCTTCTACTGTGTGATTTTGCCTTTGCTTTGCTGTTGATTCTGGCCCATATCCAGCAGAAACAGCCTCAAGGGTGACCATCCACCACTCAAGTTTTGCTTGTACAAAGCCATAGGCCCTGCATTATGGTGTCTTTCTGTCTTTCTCTCTCTCCTGATTCTTGCACAATCTTCCCTTCTCACAGCATCAGGGGATATTCTCCAGTGATTGAAAATGTTGAATTAAATGTTCCAGCTGACTTGGAGCAAATCCCAGAAGTGTTGTTGAGTGAGAAAAGGCAGGATGGGGACACTCTGATGACAGGCTCCAATTCTGGAGAGAGAATGCTAATGGGCTGCCTCCATTATGTTTGTGTGGATGTGGGCAAAGTTGGGAGGGATAAGGGGAAACTTGGCAAGATATGCCTGTGACCACCACAAAGTTATCTGAGGTCAATGTGGATACTGCTGGGAAAGAGGAATAAATGATAGAGATAGGGCCAAGACAAAAGGAAAAATGAGGATATTTAGGAAAGCTTGTCAATGCTGGCATGATTTGTGCCTTTATAAAGAATTATGTACATTTGTCACATTTATATAAAAATTCATTTAAAATATATTTTAAGATAAAAATGTGTGTGACCTTTCTAGCAAAGTGTGATATGTCATAATCCCTCAGGTTTGTGCAATAATAAAAAAAAATAAAACCCTTATATAGTTATATATAACTATAATTGTATAACTAGAGTCTATGATAGGATCTGCTAGCGGATTGTTTATGGAGTGTGACTGGGAGATCTAAAGAGACTCATGGGGTAACTGGAAAGCTGGGGTGTTGCCCACTGGGAAATTTTAGTTAAACAAGACTTTTAGGACCCGGAGAGATAGTGCAGTGGTGTTTGCCTTGCAAGCAGCTGATCCAGGACCTAAGGTGGTTGGTTCGAATCCTGGTGTCCCATATGGTCCCCCGTGCCTGCCAGGAGCTATTTCTGAGCAGACAGCCAGGAGTAACCCCTGGGCACCGCCGGTGTGGCCCAAAAACAAAAAACAAAAAACAAACAAACAAAAAAAAGACTTTTAGATGTAGGCATTTCAAAGCCCATCTCCTGGGAAAGGAATTGTGCAAGAATAATCAGGGGTCCCTTGTGGGAATGGCATAAGCCTGGGCTGCTGCCTGAATCTTCTTCCCATGCCCATGTACCCACTTGTTGTCCCTTCAGATACTTCTTCAACTGTGACTGCCTCATCCCCCTCAAGAGGCAGAGGAAGTACTTCTGTGTCTTTGAGGTCACCAAGACCACAGAGAGCTTTGCCAGCAAGATCCAGAGCCTGGTGCCAGTCAAGTATGAGATTATCATGACAACTGGCTATGAGCCTGGGGTAGGCACTGATGCCAACATCTTCGTCACCATCTTCGGAGCCAACAGGGACACGGGCAGGCAAGAGCTGAAGCAGAAAATGCACAATCTGTTTGAGAGGGGCAGCACCGACCGCTTCTTTCTGTAAACACTGGAGTTGGGGGAGCTTCGCATGGTGCAGCTGGAACATGACAGCAGCGGCCACTTCTCAGGCTGGCTAGTGGAGTGGGTGGAGGTCACCAACACCAGCACTGGTGTGGCCACCATCTTCAGCTGTGGCCAGTGGCTGAACAAGAAGCGGGCTGATGGGCTCACCTGGAGAGATCTCTTTCCCTCTGTCTAGGCAACTGGAGCTCTCCCTCCATCCACTGCCTGCCTTGACCTTCCACTGTCCTTGTCCAAAGCCTTTCTGAGCAGTGACTAAGGCCTGAGAGGAGGACAAGCTGCACATGGGTCCGGATTCCACAGGTGCCTAAATGTTGAGCCTCACCCATCTCCCACACCTACAGGAATCAGTCAGCATCCACAATCCTCTGGGACATCACACAAAATATAATGTCTGGCACTTTTCTTTCCCATGAAGAACAGTGACCAGGCTAATACTTGCTGCTGAGTGTGGACAGGAGTGAAGCTTTGCCCAGGGGACAGAGGTGGAGAAGATGATGTATTTTAAGTAAAAGTTAATTAACACATGCCTATCCCCAAAACCCCCCAAAAGGTAGGCTAATTAAATTACTACCAACCTCAGTTTACAATGAACTCCTTTTAGCTTCTGCTCATGAAGCTGTGCTTTGTTTCTCTCAGTTCTCACACCCAAGGAGAAGTATAAAAAATAGTAGGAGGAATTGTTTGAGCATGAAAGGACAAGAGTCAGGAGCCTGTGAAAAGTCCCTCCATTCCTTATCCTCCCTTCCAAAGTTTTTCCAAGTGTCTTCTGGTCTACCAGAATGTAAGGGGATAACATAGCTAAGGTAGGAGATGAGGTAGCTGGTATATGGGGGTTTTGAGGCTGTACCTAGTGATACTTGGGAAATAACCATGCAGTAGAAGGGATCCAGGTCAGGTGTCACATATGTAAGAGGCATGTGAGGAATGCCATTTGTGGGCTTACAATTCCACAGTACCTGCAGCTGTGGAAAAATCAGCATTCCCAGGTACCAATACTTGAACTCCATATGGTCTCCCTTGCCCAACTAGAAGTGATCCTTGAGTGTCCCAAAACCAAAAATTGAAGAAACTGAACTGTGTGTGGCCATTTCCCCATGTCTCTTTTCTGTACTACTCACAATGTAACACAAGACACACACTACATTCTTGGGTTTTGGTCAACTGGTTTGATCACCAACATTCTCACCAATGCTCTCACCAACATCCCCACCCAGTGCAATGGGAGCAAAGAGAAGAATGATTTCTACATCCAGCCCTGGATTCCCAGATGTTGCTATATTGCCATTGAAAGCATACACTTACATAAATGGGACACTCCAGCTGTAAAAGTCAAGATTGACCTGTAGTGGGCATATCTGAGTGCATGGAAACACAGAAAAAGGGAGACTGCTAAAGGCTGGAAAGAAGGAGAAGATAGGAAGCAGAAAGTGTCGTGAGGCTGAGACCACCACTAGTTCTGCAAAGACTCCTCAGAACAGGGCTCTCTTCCATGGGACACCCAGAAGGCTTCACATGCCTTCCAAAGCTGGTCTTATCAGAAAGATATTTTCTAGCCCAAAGTCCCAACAAAGCTCTGTACTCTACAGCCTAGTTTCTAAGACTAAAACCCAATAGCCAGAACTCATGAGCATGAACAAGATGCTCCTCCCAGGGCAGTTCCTGTCCCCTGAAACCTGCTCCCATTCCAGTGACTAGCCCTTTGCTCATTACTAAGGCTAGATGGTGACCACCAATGCCAATGTGATCTCTTCCTCCCCTGGCACCTCTTGTTTCTTGTCATTGTCCAGGACAACTCTTCTCTCCTTCTTCTGTTTGTTCCCTCATCACAATAGAAACCAACACACACACACACACACACACACACACACACACACACACACAGAAAGAGAGAGCTATTGGATAGAACAGATTATATTGTCAGAAAAATGTGTCTGTCTGGAGCACCAAGGTTTTACATCAGTACTATCCTTCCTCCCCTGCTTTAGAGACCATTCAACAATATTTGCAGAGAACCTTCATAGTATTGCTTTCCAAAAACTACTAGCAAAGGATTTGCAAATAAATACCCATAGGGTCTACATAAAAGAATAGATAAGAATTCTTTGCAGGGCCCGGAGAGATAGCACAGTGGTGTTTGCCTTGCAAGCAGCCGATCCAGGACCAAAGGTGGTTGGTTCGAATCCCGGTGTCCCATATTGTCCCCCGTGCCTGCCAGGAGCTATTTCTGAGCAGACAGCCAGGAGTAACCCCTGGGCATCACCAGTGTGGCCCAAAAACCAAAAAAAAAAAAAAGAATTATTTGCAATTAGCACAAGCAATTTACATATAAACTGTTGCACCAAAGTCTCTAAAAATCATTTTTGCTCTAAAGTACATTAAACAAAATCTTTTCAATTTTATATTTTCAACTGAATAACCCTTTTCATTTTATTACAGTTTATAAACCCTTTTGTAAGAAGATTGCCTTTCCATAGATCTCAAATATCCTGACAATACTTTCCTCCAGTATTTTTTTTTTTTTGGTTTTTGGGCCACACCCAGCGGTGCTCAGGGGTTACTCCTGGCTATCTGCTCAGAAATAGCTCCTGGCAGGCACGGGGGACCATATGGGATGCCGGGATTCGAACCAACCACCTTAGGTTCTGGGTCAGCTGCTTGCAAGGCAAATGCCACTGTGCTATCTCTCCAGCCCCTCCTCCAGTATTTTGAAAAAAATTAATTTTAGTCCCTTTCAGATACACATATCCTTTCTGAATTCAGAAATACTGTAGCTGCCCCATTCTTGAGTACTTGGTACATCCATCAAGATCATTTTCCACTTTCCCCCCAAGCTCTTGGTTAGAAATGACACCAGGCATCACACCCCAATGTCCTGAAAGAGGGTAAGGTCTTAAGGGAACTAGTAGAGGGAAAGGAAGTAAAACTATGAAATATAAGTGAGTTTGAGATAAATAGACCGGGAGAGTAGATGGCTTTAGTGGGGTGGCACACCTAATTTTACACAAGAATCACTCCCGACAGTGCTCAAGGGACCATATGCAGGTTCAAGAATCATATCAGAGTAGGCCACATGCATGTTAAGTGCTTTAACCCCTAACTCTCCAGCCCCAGTAAATGGCATTTTAAGGGATGAAAAAGGTTTAGTTTGGAATTTTAAAGGGAGAAAGTAGGAATAACTGAATAGTGAAAGAAATGATGGTGCTTATAGGTTGGAGGGGAGATGGATTCTGTACAGTGACAGGACCTGAAAGCTGTTTCAGAAAAAGGATAGGGAGGGAAGCCTAAGGGAACCCAGGAGAAAGACTCTGGGAGTCTTTGTAGAATGATGTCATCATAATCACCACCTGCATCATCATCTCATATCATCATAGTCATCGCATCACCACCAAATTATGATGATTATCATCATCACAATTCATATAGTTCTCACTATATTCCAGGCATGTGTTAGATGCTTAATTCACATTAAGTTAATTAAATTCTCATTAAGACTAATAAGGCAGGTACTATTGTTGTTCCCACTTTAGAGATGGGGAAATGCAGAGTTTATTGGACTTATTCAAATCTGCACAGTTCACAGGTGGCACATTAAGCCCCTAGGGAGGACACATTGCAGATGGCAACAACCATAGAGGCACAGCACAGGGGCTCTACGGTCTGGCTCCTGGCCACCATTGAGAACATAATAGCTTAACAAAGGGAGTCATGTCAACTCAGAGGTCACATAGTGTGGGTGCAAGTGGCTTGCATTCTACTCTAGACAGTGTGCAGTAGAGTCGGAGAAGACCCACCATGTCTGTAAGTAAATGAGACATGGAGGTGAAGTGACCACAGGCTCAGGGTGGAGAGATCACAAGTCTGTCATAATCCTGCCCTTTTTGTGGGGAAAACCCATACCTGTGAGATATAATAGAGCATAAAACTAGAAAAACATGGCAGGCCGTATTGAATGCATAAAAGAAAGGTTCTGTGGCAAAGTTGTAGGGGGCAGAGGGACCCCTTCTAATTGCAAAAAATAAAGAAGGTAGTTCAGTGCATACAGAACAGTGCCAGGACAGAGAGTTGACTTCCTGGCGTGCTGGGGTTTTCTAGGTACCAGAGAGGACAGGGAGAAGCAGAGAGCAAGAACAAGTCTTCCTCAGGACTGGATACCAGTACAACAGATACAGCAATGCAGGGGGCTGGCTTTGCATACAGCTTCAATTGAACTTGCATACAGTTCAATCCCCAGCACATCATATGTTCCTAGACACCACCAAGAATAATTTCCTGAGCACAGAGCAGGAGTAGCCCATGAACATAGCCAGGTATATTACAAAGACAAAGCAAACAAAAAAGCCTGTCTCCTGCTCCAGAGTAGGGGAATCTGGCATTGAGGGTCCAGGCAGCTCTGGCATGCAGAGTTTCAGGAGACATTCAGAAGAGAGTAGGTGAGCCTTCTCCATACTTGCTATTTCAGTTTTCTAGAAACCAAAAATTATTCAAAAACATAGTCTTTTGCTTTCTTAAAAATGCATTAATATGGATTGTTTGCAGTGTATGAAAGAAAGTTATCTTTCAGTTCATTGGTCCACACCCAAGAAGAGGCTCTCGCTAAAAAATCCAGGCAGTTGTGGTGAATTAATTCCTTCTCTCTGAGGAAAAAACTGAGAAACTCATCAGTTCAAAATTCAAAAGGTTCCATCGAATAATGTGTCTCACATGGGAACTTTTCTCATTAAGATCTGCAAACTAGAGTTTAGGAAACAAGTTTATTTGATGGTTGATCCATAGCTTTGAACAAGTTGTTTGAGAAAGAGCAGTTTAAAAAAAAAAATAGATAGTATTAATAGGAGGAAGGGAAGAGGACAAGGAGGTCAAAAAAGGTAAGCAGATTAATACAGGCAAAAAGATGGTGACCAAGTTAAAGGGGTGGGAAAACAGGAAAGAGATAACTCACATTACCCCAAATTTTGGACATAGAAAGTTCTGCAGAGAAATGAACACCCTGGGGGCCGGGCGGTGGCGCTGGAGGTAAGGTGCCTGCCTTGCCTGCGCTAGCCTAGGACGGACCGCGGTTCGATCCCCCGGTGTCCCATATGGTCCCCCCAAGAAGCCAGGAGCAACTTCTGAGCGCATAGCCAGGAGTAACCCCTGAGCGTCACAGGGTGTGACCCAAAAACCAAAAAAAAAAAAAAAAAAAAAAAAAAAAAAAAAAAAAAAAAAAAAAAAAGAAATGAACACCCTGTACAAATGAGATGTAGTTAGCAATGCAGTTCATTTTTATTAGTTATAAATAAAGTACAAAAAATCCACCAAAAGTGAATCTAAGCATTTTACACAATTCCTAATGTTTCCGCCTTTTCATTGATGCACTATTGCTTTAATATTCATAATAAATATTCTTCTAGCTTTCTGCTATAAAATAGTCTATGTAGCAAAATGTTGCACAGCACAACGGAACAGAACAGCAGGAGGATTACAAAAAAAGGACAATCAACACTGAGGAGAATCCTTTCACTTACCAGGGGCAACCAAATGACCCCTGGAGGTCCTGGTGCCCCTGGCTCAGAGCTGAGAAAGGAGCCACAGCCAAGGCCAGGGGTGGGAGGGGGAAGAGGCAGCAGGAGGGATGCAGGGAATGCAGGCCAGCAGGGCGAAGGGTCCTTTCCCACTCTGACCTGCAGAGCAGCATAAGGCATGTCCGTCCAGGAGCCCTGCCTAGGGGCAGTGTCTGCCAGGCCCGGGTGGGCGACTCCACGGGCCATGTCCATGGAGAGCAAGAGAGCAAGGCTCCAGGTCAGAGGCTAGTGGGGAGGCTGGGCAGGCAGGAAGCCCAAGGACCGGACTGAGAGTCCAGCCAGACGAAGTTGGAGCTTGAGGACCCTGCATGGCTAAGGGACCATGAGTGCTCCCAATGCTCTGCCCAGCTTGGCCAGGCAGTGTGGCGGAGACGGCCACTTCCTCCCCATCAGCACCATCCCCGGGACCTCAGGCAGAGGGAAACCTCTCCACCAGGCGAAGGCAGTGATGTCAGGAGGCCAGGAGAGAGGTTAGTTGAAAGGAAGGCAAAGCAGAGAGGAGGAGGAGGAGGAGGTGGCATGCGGGGAGACGGGTGGGCGTGCATCCAATCCAGGGTCCAATCTGCTGCTGCTCCAAGGAGGCCTGCCCACTCCTCTCTGTGACTCAAAGACATATGGACACCCCACACACACACTATGCCCATCTTAGAACACTGTGCTCCCAACCCTACCTTTGCTGTCCTCTCAGAAATGGAAGCTCCACCCCGGGCCCCAGGAAGCAAAGGCCATAGTGTAGGAGGAGAATCTGGGGGAAAGAGTCAGAACCCAAAATCTAGGCCAATGATAGTCTTTGGGAGGGGACAGGATGGGACCCCAAACCCCATCATGTGGGGATGCTAAGCAGACATCTCCTGTCCCAGTTCCAGGGGCATGTCTGACCCACACACACCTGCAGTGAGCCTGCAGACTCTTCTGGAAGGTTCCTTCCTGCATACTTGATGCCCAGCTTCCCAGTCCCCTTTTCTCCTTTTTCCTTTTTGTCCTCTTCCTCCTAATTTCTTCTTTTTTTTTTTTTTTTTTTTTTTTTTTTTGCTCCTGTATCTAAGCTCTCCAAAATATGGGTCTGGGGGCTCCCTCAATCCAGCCTAGATAATGAAGGCTCAGGAGGGCTTTGTTCAGGGTCCCTGGCAAGACTTCTGGGAAAATCCAATGCCTGAACTAGGCCCAGACAGGGCCTGTGCTGAGAGGCCAGGCTTATAGGTTCTGACTACTCTTGCTGGTAATGTCCAAAGAGCTGAATTTGAGCAGAGATCTAGGGACCCCTACTGGAGGGGCTGGCTTCTAATGCCCCCCCCCCAAATTCCCTCGGGAGAGAATAGACAGAGGAAGGGTAGACTGAGGTGTGGGAAGAAGGAAAAAGAGGTTAACAATGGGGTTGGGGGTCAAGTGTAGCAAGTGAAAGGATTACCGCAGTTGGCTGACAGGTGCAAATTATGTTTATGTATGTGCTAAATACAGTCACTATATTGGGGTTGGTCACTAGATCACAGCATACAGAATCAAAGATTTGCATTTTGTATGGAATGTACCCAAAGAGGCCAGCACCACAGTACGACAGCTTGCGATCACACACCCTGATAGTTTGGACGAAATAAAGTTCGCGGCATTTTATTTAAAGTGGGTTTTTTGTGTATTTTTTTTTTTTGTATTTTGTAGTCATAATTGTCATCGTACCGACGCATGCAGAAGCATTCTACTCCCAGAAACAACGCCAAAATGAGGTAATAGGAGTAATAAAAAAAATTAGTATCCTTTCTAAATAAATAAATTATAATTAAAAATGCAAAAACAACTATAAAAATAATTAAATAAGAACCCACGCTATCTACAAGTTAGTCATAAATTATGATTGTTAAATATAAGGCATTTAAACTCACAAAACCCTGTAAACTAGCAACGTGCCATGTTTTTGTGTTTTTTTTTTATTTTTTTGTTTTTGTTTTTTTTTCTATCAGCTGAAATCGCTCTAGCATTTGCTCTATGCGCGCGCAGGAGATGAAACACTGGGTTGGGGGGGACCTGACAGAGGTCTTTACAGCCCCACTTGGGGAGTGTCTGTCCCGCCGGCAGGTGGCGAGGCAGGGAGGGGTGTGAGACTTGGGGGGGTGGAGCGCTTCAAGGTCAAGGGAAACAAAACTTGGTGCTTTATTTTCACCATTGAAAAAACTGTGCTTGTTCATTAGGCGTAAAGAGTTCAAAATATTTGCACGGAGGCTGGGAATATTTGCAGAGGAGCTTGAGCCTGGCCACAGGTGGGGGTCAGGGCGGCTGGGGTCCCCCCAAAAGGGATTCCCAAGCTTATGGAGGAGCCCCAATGCACTCTACTCCAGGAGGCATGGGTCTCATTGATTGGTGTCCTCGGTTCGGAAGCCTCACTAGAACACCAGGGCAGCTCTGGCCCCACAAGGCACTCATGCATTTCTGTCAAGGGTCTGAGGCCCTGGAATTGACCAAAAGGATGACTATAGGGATGTCTCCCCTTATGGAGGTGGTGGCTATGAGATGCCTTTTCCCTGCTTTCTCAAGCCCCCTGGTCAAGGTGGGACACCCAATGCAGAGAATTCTTAAGGGAACAGAAATGTAGACCTCCTGTTCTCTCCCCTGCCTCTCCAGGAGACTCAAGAAGCCCAAACCTGGGGGAAATGGGTCTAGGTCTTCTCCTGTGCACCCCTGCAGGAAACAGGGCACTAGAGAGATTGGGAAAATAGGAGGGGTCTGGGAACTACCTCCAAAGCCAGTGTCTGACTTCCAGCCCCTTTAGGTAGTCTCCACTGCTTTCAGCTAAGCTGGAGTACTCAAGTGCCTGCTGAGGATGAAGAGAAAGTGGAGAGGAAATCTTCTGATTCCCAGTGAACCTTGGAACAAATGTCAGCACACACGGAAAGTCAACAAGCTCCATAAGTCCAGGTCACTTTCCACTTGAAAGGTGTGCAACTCTGCCAGGGGCCAGAGAATGTGGGTATTGGGTGGAATTTAGCAGTCCCACTTCCTGTATGATCACTAAGGAAACTGGATCCCAGACAGAAACAGGGGCTTGCTAAGAAGAGCCAGAAGAAGGCATTCAGGACACCAGGATCCAGCTCTCCTTGACTCCTTGTGTTCCTCCTATCTGCAGAGCCTCTCAGACAGCCTTGGAGAGGACTAGCCTGAAAAGGGAGATGGGAGGGATTGGGAGCACCCAATTCTGGGGCCTATTGGCAATGAACTTCCCCAGAATTTCTAGTGCAGAATTGGTGGTGGAGTCACTGGTGCCATCACTGGTGGAGGTTCAGTCTTTGGCCTTGAAGACAGTGCTCACATTGGGAGCTCTAACTGGACCATGGTGTTCACGTTGCTTTGAGCCTGAATCAAGCCTCTTTCCTTTTGTTTGCACACTTCTAGAGAACATGATGCTCAAGGGAACATGCCTTCTTTGCACCAGCCAGGCACCAGTAACAATCATCTGGAGCACCAGGAGATCAAGGATAGAAATAGGCTGGGTCTGAAGAAGAGCCTGGGGGATCCAGTAGCCATGCTCCTGGCTCTTCCAGCTCCAGTAAGATCCAAAGATTCTATCAACAGCTACATAGTACCTCTCAGGCCATGTCTTCCTTTGGCCATGGGCTTTCCCCTCAGGCAGCCATGTACACTTAAACCTTCTGAAGAAATGCAATTTCCTCAGCTATTTGCTAAGCTCCTTAGTCTTCTCTTATCACCTGAAAGACCATGAGATGGGAATGGAGGTAAGGTGGGGATTTAGGGGATGATGTTCTAATGAGAAGTGTCATGGAAGAGAACAGAGTCCAGCTAGTAGGTATTTTCCCCAGATTTATGGAGAAAGGATATTGGGATGGTGTTGGAATCTAGTGACTTTTCATGTCTCTGTACTCCTGTCCTCACAACTGTCTGCTTAATAAGAGGTTCAGAAAAATCAGAGGATAATTTAGGAATAACGATACCCTATTTGCTATCACTAAGAACTTTCTGGACTCTCTGTCTCTCCAGCCTCCAACCCTCAACTCTTGAGAGGGTTCCCAGAGAGACCACAGAATGAACCAGGCAGACAGTATGAATCCTCACGTCATCCAGTGAGGTAGAGGAAGTGGAAATGTGGGTGTGCTGCTTCTCCCACCTCCAAGGAGAAGAAAACTGAGGCACAGAGGAAGAAAGTGATTTGCCACAGTTATCAAGGAGCCAGATGCTGGCTGGGGGCACAGAGCCTCTCAGGGCTATCCCCAGGGACTCACTGAAGGACAACCATTAAGACATCCCAATAGAAGGTCAACTTCACTCTTTAGTCCATGGTGTCTGATCTCAGTCCATCTGGAGCCAGCCTGAAATACTGACCCAGTCTAAGTGTCAATCACCTATGGTCACTCTTCTGCAATCTTTATTTTCTCCTTGAGTTGTTTTTTTTTTTTTTTTGCTTCAGTGCCAAATGAATGCCTCATGAGTGAGCATGATTATAGTCAACAGGGAGAAGATGGACCCTGCTGCCATGAGGAAAAGGAGGGTGACTGTGAGGAGATGGCTGGGACTAAGGAGAGGAGCACTGAAACTGGGACCTACCCCTCTGAAACAAGATTCCCCCTTGACCTCAGAATTGACTGCACTCAACCACACCCACAGGGACCTATTGAAGCCCCTCACCTGCTCCTTTACTCCTCCCCTTTTCCATTCACTCCCTCCACACTCCGTGCACTGTAAACATGAGAAAAACAAAAGCAAAGGAAAAGATGAACCAAAACAGAAACACCACCCCTCCTCCCGCCTCCCAAGCTGGGGGGGGCAAAATAAATATCTTCCTTTTTCACCATAAACAAGATTTGGCTTTCTGTCTTTGTTTGTTTGTTTGTTTTTTCACGTTTGATTCGTGTCCCTTTCCACTCAGAAAGACGGGAAGATTTGGGCTGTTGTTGGTTCAGTCAGGCACCAAAACAAGAAACTCATGAGAAATATTTGGTGCGGGTTTGTAATAGTGACATGTCCACCACAAGATGACTAGAGCACCACACACGACATTTTTCTTAAGCTAACATGCTCTGGCTGCCATCCACAGAAATAGCTAGAGACCCCTACATGGTTTCTACGTGGTCGAGAGGTATATATACAATCCTTTGAAGGACAGGATTGAGGGGCCGTACTAAACAACTAGGTCTTGTAGGATCACACCTAGATTCTCAGCAGCAGGGAGCCCCCCTTTCCACCCACCCCCCGCTCTGGGCACGGCCAGCTCCCTCCCTTCCGCGTAGTGAGGGGATGGGGACAGTCACCACTCTGGGTGGGCGCCTCCTGCCCCACCCCACCTTCCCCTTCGACACTGACTCCACCAACTCTTTCCACAAAATGTGCTTGCAGGCGCATCCTCTACATCAAATGGCTCAGAAGGCAAAGTTTGGCTGCAAGGGCTATGGCCGTGGGGGGACCTGGTGAAGGAAAATGGGGTGTCCACTGGCTAATTCTTCCCTCAGCTGTCAGCTCCCAGTTGTGTCTCAATGTCCACTCGGCAGATGGGGCATTTTTTGCTCATGGCCAGCCACTGGTCCACACATAGTTGATGGAAGAGATGCATGCAGGGGAGACGCCTAGAAAGAAAGAGAGAGAAAGAGAAACTCAGAGATATGGGAGATGAAGAGGGCCAGGGATGCTCAAGAACCAGGAGACTTACTCCAGGATCACTAGGGAATTGTCTCAGTATCCTGGCTCTTGAGAGAGGCTGTGCTCCATTGAGTAGACAAGACAGTAAAGAGAAGTCTCAAGTACTCTTCCTCCTCTAGGAATATCTTTGATATAAACTTTAAATAGTCATTTTGACATACTTATGTTTCATCTGGGCTAAACAGCAATTGCTTTCTTACCTTTCAAGTTCTTGAGTCCACATCCATAGGCACTGTGCTTCTAGAGCATTCTATAAGACCCTCCACTACAACTATAATGATTGCACTGGCACATTACACACACACACACACACACACACACACACACACACACACACACACACACACACACACGCAAGTATGCATCCAGACACTCAAAATGTGATGATCACTAAAATTCCCAGGAAAAGGAGAGAGAACCCAGGTCAGCCTCCTACCTCACATCTTCTCCATCTTCCAGCATAGATAGGCAGATTGTGCATTTTTCATCTGTGTCTGACTCTTCCCCCTCCTCCTTTTTCCCTTTGTTGTCCTGGGGTCTTCTCTATAAGAAGCAAAAGAGAAGCTTTTTGCACATGCAGCAACCTCACCTGGAGGCCATTGTTTTTCCATCCACAGCCTCCTCTGGCCAAGGAAATTGACATTCTTCAAAGAAGTGGATCAGGCACTTTTGAAATTTGTTTGGAACAATAAACACCCTAGAATAGCTAAAGCAATCATTGGGAAAAAGAATATGGGAGGAATTACTTTCCCCAACTTTAAACTTTACTACAAAGCAATAGTTATCAAAACAGCATGGTATTGGAATAAGGACAGACCCTCAGATCAGTGGAATAGGCTTGAATACTCAGAAAATGTTCCCCAGACATACAATCACCTAATTTTTGATAAAGGAGCAGGAAATCCTAAATGGAGCAAGGAAAGCCTCTTCAACAAGTGGTGTTGGCACAACTGGCTAGCCACTTGCAAAAAATTGAACTTACACCCCCAGCTAACATCATGTACGAAGGTAAAATCCAAATGGATTAAAGACCTCGATATCAGACCCCAAACCATAAGATATATAGAACAACATATAGGCAAAACTCTCCAGGACATTGAGACTACAGGCATCTTCAAGGAGGAAACTGCACTCTCCAAGCAAGTGAAAACAGAGATTAACAGATGGGAATATATTAAATTGAGAAGCTTCTGCACCTCAAAGGAAATAGTGCCCAGGATACAAGAGCCACCCACTGAGTGGGAGAATCTATTCACCCAATACCCATCAGACAAGGGGCTAATCTCCAAAATATACAAGGCACTGACAGAAATTTACAAGAAAAAAACATCTAATCCCATCAAAAAATGGGGAGAAGAAATGAACAGACACTTTGACAAAGAAGAAATACAAATGGCCAAAAGACACATGAAGAAATGCTCCACATCACTAATCATCAGGGAGATGCAAATCAAAACAACAATGAGATACCACCTCACACCACAGAGAATGGCACACATCACAAAGAATGAGAACAATCAGTGCTGGCGGGGATGTGGAGAGAAAGGAACCCTTATCCACTGCTGGTGGGAATGCCGTCTAGTTCAACCTTTATGGAAAGCAATATGGAGATTCCTCCAAAAACTGGAAATCGAGCTCCCATACGATCCAGCTATACCACTCCTAGGAATATATCCTAAGAACACAAAAATACAATACAAAAATCCCTTCCTTACACCTATATTCATTGCAGCACTATTTACCATAGCAAGACTCTGGAAACAACCAAGATGCCCTTCAACAGACGAATGGCTAAAGAAACTGTGGTACATATACACAATGGAATATTATGCAGCTGTCAGGAGGGATGAAGTCATGAAATTTTCCTATACATGGATGTACACAGAATCTATTATGCTGAGTGAAATAAGTCAGAGAGAGAGAGAAAAACGCAGAATTGTCTCACTCATCTATGGGTTTTAAGAAAAATGAAAGACATTCTTGCAATAATAAATTTCAGACACAAAAGAGAAAAGAGCTGGAAGTTCCAGCTCACCTCAGGAAGCTCACCACAAAGAGTGATGAGTTTAGTTAGAGAAATAACTACATTTTGAACTGTCCTAATATTGAGAATGTATGAGGGAAATGTAGAGCCTGTTTAGAGTACAGGCGGGGATTGGGTGGGGAGGAGGGAGATTTGGGACTTGGGTGATGGGAATGTTGCACTGGTGATGGGTGGTGTTCCTTTTATGACTGAAACCCAAACACAATCATGTATGTAATCAAGGTGTTTAAATAAAAAAAGAAAAGAAAAAAAGAAAAGAACAAACATTAATATAAAAAGTTGAAGCCGGCAAGGTGGCGCTAGAGGTAAGGTGTCTGCCTTGCAAGCTAGCCAAGGAAGGACCAGACCGAGGTTTGATCCCCCGGCGTCCCATATGGTCCCCCCAAGCAAGGGGCAATTTCTGAGCACTTAGCCAGGAGTAACTCCTGAGCATCAAATGGGGTGGCTGAACCCCCCCCAAAAAGTAAAAACATGTTGAATCAATGGCATGAGCTAAAAAAATAATTAAAACAAAGGTAAAATTAGGCAATAAAAGTATTTCAAATGTGAAATTCTTGATAAAATGTGAAAAAAATAAACAGTTAAGATGTATAAAATAATCTAAAACCAAAAAGTATGTTTTTCAGAGTAACAGCATCAATTTTAAAACATAGAGCCAATATAGTCCAAATATTCTGTGTTCCTGAACTTAGCATCTAGTTGTCAAGCTTAGCAACTCAAGTCAAGTGCTATCTGGAGTGACCCCAACACTCAAAACACTGCAGGGTAGCCCCCAAGGATCATATTTTAAAAGATTGACATTTAATGATCATAGACTCTGGGGCTTGTGCAGCAAGTAGAGCATTTGCCTTGCATGCAGCCAACTGGGATTTGATCCCTGAAATCCCATATGGTCTCCCAATTCTGCCAAGGGTGATTTCTGAGTGCAGAGCCAGGAGTAATGCCTGAGTACTGCCCAGTGTGACCCCAAAACAAAAACAAAACAAAAATAGACTAGAAAAGTAAAACAAAATGAGAATAGTAAGCTAAAATTAGTGACTCTAAAACGAAATTGTGAACAATGATGATAAAAAATAATACAATAGAAAACAAGCATGAACTAAATAATAACGGCATTCAGGATTTTCATGTTCTTTAATTCTCCAGAGAAAGGCTTTGATCTTTCCATGCAAATGACACTATTCATGATGGAAATGCTGTCATTTCCTCAATGAACACCTTATCTGTAACTGACACCTGGTAGATATTCAATAAACAGTGACAGAAATCATTTCAGGGCTGACTCAAATGTGTCTCTTTGAGGAATGGCATGAGCCAAGATTCATGGACTGTGACACTGACAACCTGGGAAAGCCTAGAATCCATGACCTGCTGCTCGAGTACAGTTCTCATTCCATAACAGTGACCAAGTGTCAGGTGTGATGCTGAGACATGGTTTTGCCAATGTCTCACTAAATCCCCTGAGCACCCAATGTGACAGCTACACATACATCATTCCCCTCTTAGAGAAAAAGGAACAAAGCAGAGTCCAGGAAATTTGTTTTTAAGTCATGCTGCTCTAATGTGTTTGGGGACTGAATAGTTTTGTCTGTCCCCATAAATCAATAATTTAGCAATAGAAGGTGAGGCCTTTGGGAGGTTAGAATTAGAAGAGGTTATGAGAGTGGATCAAATGTGATTAGTGCCTTGGTAGGAAGAGGAAAAGACACCAGAGCTTCCTTTTTTCCACCCTGTGAGGGTGCAGTGAGAACATGGCCAGGGAAGAAAATCCAAACCAGAAATAGGATCTGCCAGTCTCCCAAACTTTGAGAAATCAATGCTTATTGTTTAAGTTCCATAATTGTGCTCTCATTTTACATTTCTCCGTGTTTGTCAAGCTTTTAGTTCTTCAACAGAGATGAACTAATAACATTATGTATCTGTTTATAATAAACCTTATGATCAGTGTTAGTTTACATATAAAATTAGCAGATTAACTATTGCCTCTAAGCCATTTTCAGATACAGAATAGTGTCTCAGGCCAAACTTCAACTTAGTCACTTTGAGCTATGGATGGTGGGTCCTTTCTTTAATGTATTTTATTGGATTCAGAAAGCCTAGACTTAAGTATATTATTTATGTAGGATAGCTGTACAGGCAAGTCAAGAATATAGAAATGTTTTGCCTCACCCAAATGGAGATTTGCCTCCAGTCAAAATTTAGTCTGGTAGTTAGGTCTTAAATGAAAACCTGGAAAAGTGGATTCCTTTTAGATCAATTACTGAGTAAGGGGGAAGGGACTCTAACCAGGTTATTCTGAGCACTCCCACTACTGTAAAATAGAAATACTAGTTGAGTCCATCTTTTCAAGATAAAGTCAATTCTATCTACCTCAAGCAATGACCGGACTCTGATAGAAAACAAGTCTACCTACTCCTGCGAATCTAGTTTTAAGTAAATAAAACTTTTTTTTAGAAACACTAGACATTGTTCTTCTCTTGTAAGCTAAGCAACAGTCTTTTTATCTTAATATGGCTTTTTATGGAGGGCTAATAGAAATAGGAGCTAATACTCTTTTACAGCACTCATTAAAATGCAAAAGAAAGGAACAAAAGCTTATACTATGGCCATTTCTTCTTTTTGTAGCCCTGTCCATCTCTGAACCAGATTAAGTTGGATTTTTTTTTAATATTTCAGGGTCTCACTTATTTTTAACTACTGTCTAATTTGATCTCTTTTTTAGACTAACTTTGAAATTCAAGAAACATTAGTTGGGTCCCATCAATACTGTTATCATAAGAATTCACTCTCTTACAAAGTCCATAGAAGATGAATCTTTACCCATATGCCCCATTGAAGATTTAATGTGGGAGAGATGTTGTAGACATCTTTAAGCCTTTAGGGAGAGATATTGTAGACGGACAGATAGGAAGCTTGGGAACAAGATTTTGGGGGAAGCTATCTAGCTCTGAACTAGTCTAAGATGATTAAGAACATAACCCTGTGAGATGCAAATACTAAGCTCTTGAATATAGAGAAAAGGAGTTACCAGCCAGATGCAGGAATTGAGGCAGCACTCAGAGAAGGGTGGGACCCCCAGAGAAAGAGAATCTAAAGTTACAATGAGGATATGAAAATCTTTAAGAATCCAAGATCTTTCCCTGCCACAATACCCAGACTAACTTTTCAGCATGCACAAAACTCCAGGCCAAGGCATTTTGGAAGAAGCCCTACTGTAAACCCAGGTTTGCAAAGGCCTGCAAGGCTCATTCTCCAACTCCACCCTAGAGATTGACCTGCATCTCAGCCTGAGATTTGTACTCTTTGCTTTTCCCCCTGAAAAAGCCCATGTTCTCTCTTGAAAAGTATCTCTTTCTCTCCATCCCACATTTCTCTAGGTAACTTCATTGAAATAAAGTAGTTTTACTTTATTAAAAAATGAGCAGAATGAATATAGCATTTTGCCATATTGCTCCCCTCCCAACACGATTTCATCTATTAGTAAAATCATGCTTTGGTATGGTACATTGTTTTTTTTTTTTTTGTTTTTTTTGTTTTTTTTTTTTTGGTTTTTGGGCCACACCCGTTTGACGCTCAGGGGTTACTCCTGGCTATGTGCTCAGAAATCGCCCCTGGCTTGGGGGGACCATATGGGACGCCGGGGGATCGAACCGCGGTCCGTTCCTTGGTAGAGCTTACAAGGCAGACACCTTATCTCTAGCGCCACCTTCCCGGCCCCAGTACATTGTTAATAAATGAATAGTGACACACTGTTTATTATCATGGTTCATATCAGCATCTACACCACCATAAAACATCCACTGTAATCCAACTATTCATGCTCCTTTTCTAAGAGCCCTTAGCAGCATCAGGCATTTGCACTGGTATTCTAGTTTAGTCCTTTCTAAATGCTATATAAATTAGAATCCTACGGCATTCAGTTATTTCAGATTGGCTTATTTTACTCAGCAATATGCATGTAAGGTTCCTCCATGTCTTTCCTTGTTTAATATCTCCCTCCCTTCCTTTTAAGGAAGAATATTTCATTGTATGATATAATACATCATACAATCATACATCATACAATGCATTCAATTATTAAGAAATATTATGGATGTTTCCAATATTTTCTAATTTAAATTTTAATTATTTTCTGAGCAAGTACTCTAGAGATTCTGCCCCTCTCTGCTTAGTCTTGAGCCTGTGACAAAGAGTGGCTTTAAAAGCTCCCCAGGTCATCTGCTGCTATTAGAATCCACTGCTATGAAGCCTTAGTTACAAACTTATCCAAATGTGAGATTGGGTTTAGAATTATTTTCTAAGACAAATAATAGCCATCACTATCACTATAGGTGATTTTTTTGCTTACCTCATTCAGATACTTTTACATACCATTTATTTATAACTGCCTAATATATGCACTCATAAGTCACTTCAGAGCACCAAAGCAGAGCAGTCTTTTAGATTTGGGACTGTATTCCCATGGAGATATCCAGGTCAAATTTTCCTAAACAATCTGCACTCCTCTCCTCTCAACAGTACAGCTGACTTGCTGGCATACTCACCTTCTTGTACTTGTGTGGGAAGGTAAATCTCTCAATGGTATTCTGTACAGCTCCTCTAGTTACATTTCCCAACCTGTCTTCTAGTTGTAGCAACTCCTACAGAGAAAAAACATGGAATGTACACAAGGCATATGCAACAGTACATACTATGTGATAAGATAAAAGGCACTGAAAGATATAAGCAGGAGGCACACAGATTGCTAGTGGTGAGAACTTGTCTAATATCTGTCACTTTTTTCCTCTCCTAATCCCAACCTCAGCACCACCATCCATCCATTTCTTACCCACTGACAGGCACAAGTGAGGAAGATGAATAATAATAAATCCCCTGGAATCCTGTTAGACCCAAGATGGTAGAAGGATTTCCAGAGAACACCTACCTCATAGCTCTCCCGTACAGCGGAAGTGTGTCTGCTGGGGTTTAATCCCTGGAGGGCAAGGAAGTGAAGCTGGGGGTAAGGGTAGTTGCGGATTTCATGGACCACCTATGAGGAAGAAAATGACTCAGTGTGTATTCAAGTTTTATATCACATCCAAATCCTCCCTCATACCCTGAGATGCTGTGAGATGCTCTGAGCAAATCTGATCTTTCCTGTTCCTAGGTCCTTCTTCAGCAAGAAAGAACCAAATCTGTTCTCCTCCAGTCCCAAAATCAATAACAAAATCAATAAAGTAGCATTTATTTAACGCAGGCACTGTTTCAATCTGGTCTATCGTGTGATATATTGTCCCCAATATACTGATAAATAATCACGAATGATTAAGTGACCCAAGTTATGCAAGTGAAAGGTAGAAACAGGTGGAGCAAACCCAGATGCTTGGAAGCAGAAATTATTCCCTTCACTCTGCACTGCCTTGAAGATGAGGCCTGAGCCCAGACAAAGCTGAAACAAGTAAGGATACAACATTTATAGGGGTGACTGTAATTTAAATTTAAATATTGTAAATTATAAAATTTATAGGGATACCAAAAGACTCAAAAATCAAGGTAAGTAACATTTATTATAATGCAAATTTTAGAATTAATATCAGTATGAATAATCTATAATTAATAAATATCACAATTATAGAAAAAGTAAAATCTGAACCTTTACTGGTCTTGGCCCTGCCTGAACCCAGTTTTCATCTTTAATCAACTCTCTTATCACTTGACTATGGGCCAGATACTTAATCTCGCTGTGCCTCAGTTTTCCAGCTTGTAAAATGGGACAAAATGCTCTTTTCTGGGATTATGAAGAAGCATGACTGTATTCATTATTCACAATGAATAAATGAAATAAGTGAATAATAAATAATAACTAAATGAAATAAATAAATGAAATGATTGAAATTGCGCCTGGATACAGTAAGTGTCCCCATAAATGTAGTTTTTATCACCACCAGGACGTGTTGTTCTATTGGATACAGTCTAGAGTTGCAGAGCTGATAGAAACATCAGTTATGGCTCATGGGAACAAGGGGGTGGGGTGAGCAAGGAAAGGAAGGAAAAGAAAATGCTTTTAATCTGCCTCAGGAAAATGCAATCTGGAAAGATTTCCAATTTGTCCTTGGCTGCCTTGATGAAAGAAACACATTTCACTCCCCTCCCATGCAGCCTGCAGTGCCGGGCCTTGTAGACCCCTAATCACCTTGGGCCACTCCTGCCACGTCGGCACTACCCCAAGATGAGAAACCCAGCTCACTGCAAGAGGCAGATCTGGGTGCTCAGTACAAAAGCCAGGACTTCTGGGAGTCTCTTTAGTCCCTCACTTCGGCCTCGGAGAGGGCAAAGCAGACATTTTTACACCATTTCAACAGATAAGCAAAACCAAAGCCCTCAGGAGATGTTGACCAAGAAATGAATAAAGTCAATCATCTTTGGGACTTGTTTATGCTGCCCACGCTCAGGCTGGCCTACTGCAGACCACATCCCTGCTGTAGCTCCCCTTCCGATTCTTCTGCTATACCCCTTAACACACATACAACCCATTTTCGGGTGCTTCTGATTCAGGGGCTTCCTTCCACCTTTTCAATGCAAGGAGCTGCCAGAAGCTATGCAGGGCAGTAGCAATGTAACTCCAGGGAGCAGGATGCATGAGGATGAACGAGGATTTATGGGAGCTGGGGACATAGGGAGAGAGGGTGAGTGTGGGCCAGGAGGGAGGCTGAACACCCAGGAGCTGGGAGATAAGAGTGCAAGTCACAACAAGACGGAGTTTGAACATGGGGTTTCCCCGCTCTAGGGATCTGGAGTAGTAGGACTCAGAGCAGCCGCATATCTCAGCCAACAATGGCCCCCACTGCAGGCAGTGCAGGAACCCCCTTTCCCTTCCTGTGAAAGCCTGTCACTTACCATCTGCGTGGAGGAGGAATTTCGGGGGAAGTGGTGCATCCGGGGAGTCGCTAGGTAATGCTGATAGTGCTGAGGGAGGGGCCGCACCTGGAACTGAGCAGCACTCAAGCCAGTGTCCACGCTGAGATCCCTACAGGAACAGACCAGGTAGATCACACAGGGGTGACTCAGCCAACAGCTTTACAGAGGTGGAAGTGGGGAAGGGGGAACTTCGGGTTTTGAGCTCCAGAGCAGAGAGCAGCCCACATGGTCAGAGCTTGACCTGGCTGGACCAACTCCCCTTTCCCTCTCCTTTGAGCAAAGGCGCTGAGATCTAAGATTAGGACGAGAAGATCCAGACCCCATCAAATGACCAGAAATGAGTGTTCCAAACTCTACTGTCAAGGTAAAGTACCCCCTGGTCCCTCCAACCCTAAGAAAGGCAGGAAGGAGGATCCAAGTCTAGTTTGTAGGGTTGTGGAGGGGAGGAAAGATGCAGAGTGGGGTCAGAGATACACCACTTAAGGAAGGTGCTGTGCCTTCCAGTTGTGCCCTGGGAGACAGACACCATAACCAATTTATGCAGACACGCTCCCTTCTCACTCCCCAAAGTGCAGGGAAACTCATCGCACTTAAATTATTATTGGTTGCTACAGAAAAGGAACCAGGACTTCTTGGAAACTGGCTGACTTCAGGTTTTGGGACAGGAAGGAGCAGAACATGTACAAACTGAGGTGGAAAGAACTTGTGCTAACTGAAAGCAAGGAAGTTACCAAACACTGCCAGGATTCTGTGCATCTTGGAACCAGCCTGAAGAGCCTATGGGAGGGACAAGTAGACTGAGAATCAAGGCTGGTGCAGGTCACTTAGCCAAATGCAGGGAATTAAAACCTGCCCAAGGTGTGAGGCCCAGAGTGGAAAGGAGTAGAAGCAAATTGGTTCCTTTTGGGGGGATTGAGGGAATTAGTTACTTACGATGTAACTGGGGTCCTCAAACTTTTTAAACAGGGGGCCAGTTCACTGTCCTTTAGACTGTTGGAGGGCCAGATTATAGTAAAAACAAAAATTATGAACAAATTTCTATGCACACTGCATATATCTTATTTAGAAGTGAAGAAACAAAATGGGAATAAATACAATATGTGGCCCGCTGGCCATAGTCTGAAGACCCCTGATAGAACATACTCAAGCGGGGCCGGGCGGTGGCGCTGGAGGTAAGGTGCCTGCCTTGCCTGCGCTAACCTAGGATGGACCTCGGTTCGATCCCCCGGCGTCCCATATGGTCCCCCAAGAAGCCAGGAGCAACTTCTGAGCGCATAGCCAGGAGTAACCCCTGAGCGTCACAGGGTGTGGCCCAAAAACCAAAAAAAAAAAAAAAAAAAGAACATACTCAAGCATCTGCCCTTGGCCCCTTCTCTTTGAATTCTCTGTCAGCAGAAATACATAGTCCACAAAGGGACATTTTTCCCTATACAGGGCTTCTGGCTCAGACTTGAATAAAGAGAGATGAAATTACACCCATCCAGCAAACTATAAAGGACCTGAGTCAAGACCACTGGTGTCCCCAAACACAGAGGAAATGCCAGCAGCTCTGTCGGAAGTAACATGGAACCAGCTGGGGAGCACTTTTTCTAATTAGGGGAACCTGAATCTGCCTCATCCTGGACACAGTGTCTGAATCCAGTGTCTGGAGAATAGTATGACCCAGACCCTTCCCATGCTTCCACTAGAGGGTGGCCAGAAAAAAACAGAAAACTGCTTTGTACCATCAGAATAAGAAAGAAAGGGAAAAGGGAAACAGCTCTTTTTTACAACATGCTAAAATATATAGAGAGATATAGAAACACTTGTCCTTTAATTTAATGAATTTCAGCAGACATATATGTGTATGTGTTTATATATGAATATATATATCCATACCTCTACTTTTTGTTATTCTGTTTTGGTTTGTTTATATTTGGGGGTTCCTGGCATTGTTCAGGGGGGCCTAGGGAATTGCTTTGGGTCATTCTCAGTCCACTCTCTGACAATTTCCCTGATCTTCCATTCATCTGCTTTATAGAAACGTTTACCCGAATCTCTGGAATCATGCCTGCTTAGTCTGCTCAGTGACAGAACAATGAGTCACACTCGGAAGCCACAGGAAGCCAGCTTAGACCAGCCCCCAACAAGGGCTCCTGCTTGCCAAGTTAGGACAAGTTGAGGGAAAGGACCAGCCCCCTGAGGCTCCTGTTTCCTATTGGTGGGGATGGGTTCAGGGCTGGAATGTAAGAGTGCTGAAATCCACAAGAAAAGTTGGGAGACTGAACTAGAGAATGGGGAACAGGGCTTTGCCTGTGCTGATCCTCCCACCAACTCTCTCTGTGTGTCCCTCCTTCATCACCTGGGCCTTCCCTTCCATTTGACATTGGGGACCATGTGTGTGCATCTGAGTCTGTGTTTTCAAATCTTTGTGGTGAGCTTCATATCTTGGGCCTGTCCTTCTGGTCCTCAACTTCTGGGAATTAATTTCAATGTCTTTAATTTTTCTTAAAACCCATAGATGAGTGAGACTATTCTGTGTCTGTCTCTCCCTCTGACTAATTTCACTCAGCATAATAAATTCCATGTACATCCATGTATAGGAAAACTTCATGACTTCATCTCTCCTGACAGCTGTGTAGTATTCCATTGTGTATATGTACCACAGTTTCTTTAGCCATTCATCTGTTGAAGGCTATCTTGGTTGTTTCCAAAGTCTGGCTATTGTGAAAAGTGCTGAGATGAACATAGGTGTGAGCAAAACTTTTTGTATTGGATTTTTGTGTTCCTAGGGTGTATCTCTAGGAGTGGTATAGCTGGATCAATGGGAGCTCAATTTCCAGTTTTCTGAGGAATCTCCATATTGTTTTCCATAAGGGCTGGACTAGAGGACATTCCTACCAGCAGTGAATGAGAGTTCCTTTCTCTCCACATCCCAACAAGCACTGATTGGTTTTGTTCTTTGTGATGTTTGCCAATCTCTGTGGTGGGAGATGGTACCTCATTGTTGTTTTGATTTGCATCTCCCTGATGATTAGTGATGTGGAGCAATTTTTGTCATGTACCTTTGGGCCATTTATATTTCTTCTTTGACAAAGTATTTGTTCATATCTACTCCCCATTTTTGATGGGATTAGATGTTTTGTTCTTGTTAAGTTCTTAGATATTAGCCCCTTATATGATGGGTTTTGGGTGAATAGCTGCTCCCATTCTGTGGGTGGCTTTTTTATCCTAGGCATTATTTCCTGTGAGGTGCAGAAGCTTCTCAGCTTAATATAGTTCCATTTGTGTATCTCTGCTTCCACTTGTTTAGAGAGTGCTGTTTCTTCCTTGATGATGCCTTTAGTTTCAATGTCCTGGAGTGTTTTACCTACCTGTTGTTCTATATACCTTATGGTTTTAGGTCTGATTATCAGGGTCTTTAATCCATTTGCATTTGACCTTGGTGCATAGTGTTAGCTGGAGGTCTGAGTCTGTTTTTTTGCAAGTGGCTGTCCAATTGTGCTAACACCACTTGTTAAAGAAGCTTTCCTTGTTCCATTTTTCATTTCTTGCCCCTTTATCGAAGATTGATTGTAAATCTGGGAGCCTTCTCTGAATACGCTAGTCTAGTCCACTGATCTGAGGGTCTCTCTTTATTCCAATACCATGCTGTTTTAATGACTGTTGCTTTATAATACAATTTAAAGTTGGAAAAAGTGATGCCTCCCATATTCCTTTTCCCAAGGGTTGTTCTAGCTATTCTTGGGTGTTAATTATTCCAAATGAATTTCAGGAGTGTTTGATCCACGTCTTTGAAGAATGTTATGGGTATCCTTAGAGGGATTGCATTAAATCTGTACAATGCCTTGGGGAGTATTGCCATTTTAATTATGTTAATCCTTCCAATCCATGAGCAGGATATATGCCTCCATTTCCACATGTCCTCTTTTATTTTTTGAAGCAGGGTTTTGTAATTTTCTTTGTATAAGTCCTTCACATCTTTAGTTAAGTTGACTCCAAGATATTTGAGTTTGTGTGGCACTAATGTAAATGGATTGTCTTTTTTATATCCATTTCTTCTCTATCATTATTGGTGTACAAGAAGGCCATTGATTTTTGTGTGTTAATTTTGTATTCTGCCACATTGCTATATGAGTCTATTGTTTCTAGAAGTTTTTGGTAGAGTCTTTAGGGTTTTCTAAATATAGTATCATGCCATCTGCAAACAGATAACTTTTGATATCTTTTTCTTGCCTAATTGCTATGGCAAGAACTTCTAGCACTGTGTTGAATAGTAGTGGTGAGAGAGGGCAGTCTTAATCCTTTACCGGATTTTAGAGGAAAGGCTTTTAGTTTATCTTCATTGAGAATAATATTTGCCATTGGCTTGTGGGAGATTGCCTCTACTATATTGAGAAAAGTTTCTTCCATTTCCATCTTGATGGGAGTTTTTATTTTTATCAAGAATGGATGTTGGACCTTATCAAATGCTTTCTCTGCATCTATTGATATGATCATATGGTTTTCATTTTTCTTTTCGTTGATATGGTGTATTGTGTTTATTGATTTATGGATGTTAAACCACCTTTGGATTCCTGGAATGAAACCTACTTGGTTGTGGTGGATGACCTTCTTGATGAGACACTGGATCCTGTTTGCCATAATTTTATTGAGGATCTTTGCATCTGTGTTCATCAGGGATATTGGTCTGTAGTTTTCTTTTTTGCAGTATCTCTGTCTGGTTTTGGTATCAAGATGATGTTAGCTTTGTAAAAACTGTTTGGGAGTGTTCCTGATTTCTCAATTTCATGAAAGAGCCTGCAGAGGATTGGTAGAAGTTCCTCTTGAAAGGTTTGAAAGAATTCACTAGTGAATCTATCTGGGCCTGGGCTTTTGTTTTGGGGAAGACTCTTGATGACCATTTTAATTTCTTCAGTAGTTATGTGTTTGTTTAGATATGCAAGATCATCCTGGTTTAACCATGGAAGATTATGAGTCCGAAACTTATCCATTTATTCCTCCAGGTTTTCATGTTTTGTGGCATAGAGTTTCTCAAATTAATCTCTGATTACCCTTTGAATCTCTGCAGTATCTGTGGTGATATTCCTTTTTTCATTCCTAATCTGGTGTATTAGATTTTTCTCTCTCCGTTTCTTTGTGAGTTTTGCTAGTGATTTATCGATCTTGTTTATTTTTTCAAAGAACCAAATTTTGCTTTCATTGATCTTTCAAATTGTTTTTTGGATTTCCATCTCATTGATTTCTGCTCTAAGCTTTGTTATTTCCTTCTGCCTACCTATTTTTGGTTCCTTTGGTTGGTCATTTTCTAGTTCTGAAAGCTGTTTCATTAAGTTTTTTATATAGGCCCCTTCCTCCTTTCTGATGTATGCTTGCAAGGCTATAAATTTTCCTCTTTGTACTGCTTTTGTTGTGTCCCATAAATTCTGACAATTTGTGTCTTTATTGTCATTTATTTCCAGGAATGCCTTTATTTCCTTTTTTATTTCATCTCTGACCCACTGGTTGTTCAGTAGTGAACTGTTTAGTTTCCAAGTGTTAAAGTTTTTTCTTCTTTGTTTCTTTGTAGTTCACTTCTAATTTCAGTGCCTTGTGGTCTGTGAAGGCAGTTTGTACAATTTCTATTCTCTTGACTTTACATAGATATGTTTTATGGGCCAGCCTGTGGTCTAATCTAGAGAATGACCCATGTGCATTAGAGAAGAATGTGTATCCAGTTTTCTGGGGATGGAGTGTCCTATATATATCTACTAGTCCACTTTCTTCCATTTCTCTTTTCAGAGCTAATACATTCTTGTTGGATTTCAATCAAGAGGTGTCAGGGCAGTGTTGAGATCTCCCACTATTATTGTGCCGCTATTGATATTTTCTTTCAGGTTTGTCAAGAATTGTATTAAATATTTTGCAGTTCCATCATTGGATACATATATGTTTAGGAGTGTGATTTCTTCTTGTTGTACATATCCTTTGATTAGTACAAGATAACCATTTTTGTCCCTTATAACTTTTCTGTGTCTAAAGTTTGTTTCATCTGATACTAATATAGCCACTCCAGTTTTTTTAAGGGTGTTGTTTGCTTGGATGATTTCCCTCCAGCCTTTGATTTTGAATCTATGCTTGTTTTGATTATTCATATGTGTTTCTTGTAGGCAGCAAATGTTGGATTCAATTTTTTGATCCATTTTGCCACTCAGTGACTCTTAACAAGTGAATTTAGCCCATTGATGTTGAGAGCGATAATTGTCATAAGTTTTAGTGTCATCTTTGTGTAGAAGTTTGGTATATCTGGGCCCGGAGAGATAGCACAGCAGCATTTGCCTTGCAAGCAGCTGATCCAGGACCAAAGGTGGTTGGTTTGAATCCCGGTGTCCCATATGGTCCCCCGTGCCTGCCAGGAGCTATTTCTGAGTAGACAGCCAGGAGTAACCCCTGAGCACCGCTGGGTGTGGCCCAAAAACCAAAAAAAAAAAAAATCACAGAAGTTTGGTATATCTATTGGTCTTTCTTTCCTTATAGTAGACTCCAGCTTTTCTTTTAGGTCTGGTTTTGAGTCTGTAAAGTTTCTGAGCTGTTATTTATCTGTGAAGCCATGTATACTTCTTTCAAACCTGAAAGTGAGACTGGCTGGATGTAGTATTCAAGTATTGAGTTTTGTCACTATATCCCACCACTGCCTTCTGGCCTTGAGGGTTTCTGCTGTAAATCTTAAGGATGCTCCTTTGAATGGAATTTCCCTTTTTGACCTTGCTGCTTTCAGTACTCTGTCTGTGAGGTTCATCATCATGACTAGGAACTGTGTTGGGGTGCTTTTCTTTGGGTCTCTTTTTAGATGGTACTCCTCAGGCATGCTGTATTTGGTTGCATGCTGTCTTTAGCACTGGGAGTTTCTCAGTAATGATGCCCTTAACTGTTGATTCTTCCTGGGGATTTTCTTTCTGGGTCTCTGGGACTCCAATGATTCTTATGTTGTTTCTGTTGAATTTATCAAAGACTTCAATTTTCATCTGCTCACATTCCTTGAGTATTTTTTCCATTGTCTGATCATTTGCTTTGAGGTTTTTTCCAATCTCTTCTGTTGCATGGAGTTGTTCTGTATCTCATCTTCAGGCTCACTGATTCTGCCTCAGCTGCTGTTACCCTATTGGAGAGGCTTTCTTTTTTTTTTTTTATTTAAACACCTTGATTACATACATGATTGAGTTTGGGTTTCAGTCATAAAAGGAACACCACCCATCACCAGTGCAACATTCCCATCACCCAAGTCCCAAATCTCCCTCCTCCCCACCCAACCCCCGCCTGTACCCTAAACAGGCTCTACATTTCCCTCATACATTCTCAATATTAGGACAGTTCAAAATGTAGTTATTTCTCTAACTAAACTCATCACTCTTTGTGGTGAGCTTCCTGAGGTGAGCTGGAACTTCCAGCTCTTTTCTCTTTTGTGTCTGAAATTTATTATTGCAAGAATGTCTTTCATTTTTCTTAAAACCCATAGATGAGTGAAACAATTCTGCGTTTTTCTCTCTCTCTCTGACTTATTTCACTCAGCATAATAGATTCTGTGTACATCCATGTATAGGAAAATTTCATGACTTCAGCCCTCCTGACACTGCATAATATTCCATTGTGTATATGTACCACAGTTTCTTTAGCCATTCGTCTGTTGAAGGGCATCTTGGTTGTTTCCAGAGTCTTGCTATGGTAAATAGTGCTGCAATGAATATAGGTGTAAGGAAGGGATTTTTGTATTGTATTTTTGTGTTCTTAGGGTATATTCCTAGGAGTGGTATAGCTGGATCGTATGGGAGCTCGATTTCCAGTTTTTGGAGGAATCTCCATATTGCTTTCCATAAAGGTTGAACTAGACGGCATTCCCACCAGCAGTGGATACGGGTTCCTTTCTCTCCACATCCCCGCCAGCACTGTTTGTTCTCATTCTTTGTGATGTGTGCCATTCTCTGTGGTGTGAGGTGGTATCTCATTGTTGTTTTGATTTGCATCTCTCTGATGATTAGTGATGTGGAGCATTCTTCATGTGTCTTTTGGCCATTTGTATTTCTTCTTTGTCAAAGTGTCTGTTCATTTCTTCTCCCCATTTTTTGATGGGATTAGATGTTTTTTTCTTGTAAATTTCTGTCAGTGCCTTGTATATTTTGGAGATTAGCCCTTTGTCTGATGGGTATTGGGTGAATAGATTCTCCCACTCAGTGGGTGGCTCTTGTATCCTGGGCACTATTTCCTTTGAGGTGCAGAAGCTTCTCAACTTAATGTATTCCCATCTGTTAATCTCTGTTTTCACTTGCTTGGAGAGTGCAGTTTCCTCCTTGAAGATGCCTGAAGTCTCAATGTCCTGGAGAGTTTTGCCTATGTGTTGTTCTATATATCTTATGGTTTGGGATGGGATATCGAGGTCTTTAATCCATTTCGATTTTACCTTCGTACATGATGTTAGCTGGGGGTCTAAGTTCAATTTTTTGCAAGTGGCTAGCCAGTTGTGCCAACACCACTTGTTGAAGAGGCTTTCCTTGCTCCATTTAGGATTTCCTGCTCCTTTATCAAAAATTAGGTGATTGTATGTCTGGGGAACATTTTCTGAGTATTCAAGCCTATTCCACTGATCTGAGGGTCTGTCCTTATTCCAATACCATGCTGTTTTGATAACTATTGCTTTGTAGTAAAGTTTAAAGTTGGGGAAAGTAATTCCTCCCATATTCTTTTTCCCAATGATTGCTTTAGCTATTCTAGGGTGTTTATTGTCCCAAACAAATTTCAAAAGTGCCTGATCTATCTCTTTGAAGAATGTCATAGGTATCTTTAGAGGGATAGCGTTGAATCTGTATAACGCCTTGGGGAGTATTGCCATTTTGATGATGTTAATCCTGCCAACCCATGAGCAGGGTATGTGTTTCCATTTCCGCGTGTCCTCTCTTATTTCTTGGAGCAGAGTTTTATAGTTTTCTTTGTATAGGTCTTTCACATTTTTAGTCAAGTTGATTCCAAGATATTTGAGTTTGTGTGGCACTATTGTGAATGGGGTTGTTTTCTTAATGTCTATTTCTTCCTTATTACTATTGGTGTATAGAAAGGCCATTGATTTTTGTGTGTTAATTTTGTAGCCTGCCACCTTGCTATATGAGTCTATTGTTTCTAGAAGTTTTTTGGTAGAGTCTTTAGGGTTTTCTAAGTAGAGCATCATGTCATCTGCAAACAGTGAGAGCTTGACTTCTTCCTTTCCTATCTGGATTCCCTTGATATCTTTTTCTTGCCTAATCACTATAGCAAGTACTTCCAGTGCTATGTTGAATAGGAGTGGTGAGAGAGGACAGCCTTGTCTTGTGCCAGAATTTAGAGGGAAGGCTTTTAGTTTTTCTCCATTGAGGATAATATTTGCCACTGGCTTGTGGTAGATGGCCTTAACTATATTGAGAAAGGTTCCTTCCATTCCCATCTTGCTGAGAGTTTTGATCAAGAATGGGTTTTGGACCTTGTCAAATGCTTTCTCTGCATCTATTGATATAATCATGTGGTTTTTATTTTTCTTGTTGTTGATGTTGTGTATTGTGTTGATAGACTTACGGATGTTAAACCATCCTTGCATTCCTGGGATGAAACCTACTTGATCGTAGTGGATGATCTTCTTAATGAGGTATTGAATCCTATTTGCCAGGATTTTGTTGAGGATCTTTGCATCTGCATTCATCAGCGATATTGGTCTGTAATTTTCTTTTTTCGTAGCATCTCTGTCTGGTTTAGGTATCAAGGTGATGTTGGCTTCATAAAAGCTATTTGGAAGTGTTTCCGTTTGTTCAATTTCATGAAAGAGTCTTGCCAGGATTGGTAGTAGTTCCTCTTGGAAAGTTTGATAGAATTCATTAGTGAATCCATCTGGGCCTGGGCTTTTGTTTTTGGGCAGACTTTTGATTACCATTTTTATTTCATCAATGGTGATGGGGGTGTTTAGATATGCTACATCCTCTTCTTTCAACCGTGGAAGATTATAAGAGTCCAAGAATTTATCCATTTCTTCCAGGTTCTCATTTTTAGTGGCATAGAGTTTTTCAAAGTAGTTTCTGATTACCCTTTGAATCTCTGTCATATCAGTAGTGATCTCTCCTTTTTCATTCCTAATACGAGTTATCAAGTTTCTCTCTCTCTCTTTCTTTGTTAGGTTTGCCAGTGGTCTGTCAATCTTGTTTATTTTTTCGAAGAACCAACTTCTGCTTTTGTTGATCTTTCGGATTGTTTTTTGGGTTTCCACTTCATTGATTTCTGCTCTCAGCTTTGTTATTTCCTTCTGTCTTCCTATTTTTGGGTCCTTTTGTTGAGTACTTTCTAGTTCTATTAGCTGTGTCATTGAGCTACTCAGGTAAGCTCCTTCTTCCTTCCTGATGTGTGCTTGCAAAGCTATAAATTTTCCTCTCAGTACTGCTTTTGCTGTGTCCCATAAGTTCTGATAGTTTGTGTCTTTATTGTCATTTGTTTCCAGGAACCTTTTGATTTCATCTCGGACCCACTGGTTATTGAGTATGAGGCAGTTTAATTTCCAGGTGTTAAAGTTTTTCTTCTCAGTCCCTTTGGAATTCACAAATAATTTCAGAGCCTTGTGGTCAGCGAAGGTAGTCTGCAAAATTTCTATCTTCTTGATATTATGGAGGTATGTTTTATGTGCCAGCATGTAGTCTATCCTGGAGAATGTCCCATGTACATTGGAGAAGAATGTGTATCCAGGTTTCTGGGGATGGAGTGTCCTATATATATCCACTAGGCCTCTTTCTTCCATTTCTCTCCTCAGGTCTAGTATATTCTTGTTGGGTTTCAGTCTGGTTGACCTATCCAGTGTTGACAAAGCCGTGTTGAGGTCCCCCACAATTATTGTGTTGTTATTGATATTGTTTTTCAGATTTGTCAACAGTTGTTTTAAATATTTTGCTGGCCCCTCATTTGGTGCATATATGTTTAGGAGAGTTATTTCTTCCTGCTCTACGTACCCCTTGATTAATATAAAATGTCCATCTTTGTCCCTTACAACCTTCCTGAGTATAAAGTTTGCATTATCTGATATTAGTATGGCCACTCCAGCTTTTTTATGGGTGTTGTTTGCTTGGATAACTTTTCTCCAGCCTTTTATTTTGAGTCTATGTTTGTTCTGAGTATTCAGGTGCGTTTCTTGTAGGCAGCAGAAGGTTGGATTGAGTTTTTTGATCCATTTAGCCACTCTGTGTCTCTTAACTGGTGCATTTAGTCCATTGACGTTGAGAGAAAGAATTGTCCTGGGATTTAATGCCATCTTTATATCGAAATTTGGTGTGTCTTTTGGTCAGTCTTGTCTTAGATTAGGTCTTTCAGTTTTTCTCTTAAGACTGGTTTTGAGTCTGTAAAGTTTCTGAGCTGTTTTTTGTCTGTGAAACCATGTATTCTTCCGTCAAACGGAAAGTGAGTTTTGCTGGGTACAGTATTCTAGGTGAAGCATTCATTTCATTCAGTCTTGTCACAATATCCCACCACTGCTTTCTGGCATTTAGTGTTTCTGGTGACAGGTCTGCTGTAAATCTCAAGGATGCTTGCTTGAATGTAATTTCCCCTTTTGATCTTGCTGTTTTCAGAATTCTGTCTCTATCTGTGGGATTTGTCATTGTGACTAGGATGTGTCTTGGGGTGGTTTTTCTTGGGTCTCTTTTGGTTGGTACTCTTCGAGCATGCAGGATTTGATCACATATATTCTTTAGCTCTGGGAGTTTCTCTTTAATGATGTTCTTGACCGTTGATTCTTCCTGGAAATTTTCTTCCTGGGTCTCTGGGACTCCAATGATTCTTAAGTTGTTTCTGTTGATCTTATCATAGACCTCTATTTTCATCTGTTCCCATTCTTTGACTAATTTTTCCATTGTCTGTTCATTTGTTTTAAGTTTTTTTTCCAATCTCTCCTGTTGTATGGAATTGTTATGTATCTCATCTTCCACAGCACCAAGTCTATTCTCAGCTTCTGATACCCTGTCCCAGAGCTTATCCATTTTGTCATTCACTTCGTTTACTGATTTTTTCAGGCCTGTTATTTGACCTGTTATTTCAGTTTGGAGTTTTGTGATTTCTGTCTTCATATTTTCTTGATTCTTATTAGTGTTCTGTTCTATTCTATTCATGGTTTCTTTGAGTTCTTTGAGTATATTCAATATTGCTACTCTAAAGTCCTTATCTGAGAGATTGATTAGTTGGTTGGTCGTTAACTGGTCATCAGAATTGTCATCTTCATTCTCTATGTCTGACGCTGGCCTGCGTTGTTTCCCCATTGTCACACTTGTATTGTGGGTTTTTCTACGTGTTGTGGTGGTATTCATTGGTTATATGATGCAGGCAACACACTTCTCTGGCTCCGCCCTTTCTGGATGGGCCGACTTGCCTCCAAGGTAGGGGAGTCCTCCGTGGATGAAGCCTCACACAGGATCAAATCTTAGGCCCAAGCACGCAGCAGAGAAGACAGTCTGGAGAGAAATTCTTGCTTCTGTGATCCAGCACAGTTCTTAGTGTGGTTTTTTTCTTCTTGTGATGGTGTTCTTTTTTTAGAAAGAGCGCACGGCTGCGTAGCAAAGTGGAGCTAAGTGCCTTCTGGAGCCTCTTTTCAGCCCACTCTCAGGAGGTTCACGCAACAGCATAGCAGAGAGACACACACAGGCAGCACTCACAGTTTTTCACAGTCGGGCCCCACTGGTCAGGCGTAGTTTTCACTCGCTCGCTGGACAGCTTCAGAATGCTGTATTTTTGGGGTTCACTTCCCAGGACTCTGAGGAGAGTCACTGGCTCGCTGGGTAGCTTCCGAATGTAGTTTCTTTGGGGTTCGCTTCCCAGGGCTCTGAGGAGAGCTTCCAGAGTTCAGGAAAGACAGAGAAGGGTAGGACAGGGCTCCCTTCCGGTGCTCAGTTTCCTCAGAAGAAGCACAGCCGGGTGGAGACTCTGCAAGTAGAGCAATCAGCACTCTGCCTGGAAACCCCCACATCCAGCCATTTCTTACTCACCCACAGGCTCGCTGGGTAGCTCCCGAATGTAGTTTCTTTGGGGTTCGCTTCCCAGGGCTCTGAGGAGAGCTTCCAGAGTTCAGGAAAGACAGAGAAGAGTAGGACAGGGCTCCCTTCAGGTGCTCAGTTTCTGGTTCGCTGGGTAGCTTCCGAATGTAGTTTCTTTGGGGTTCGCTTCCCAGGGCTCTGAGGAGAGCTTCCAGAGTTCAGGAAAGACAGAGAAGGGTAGGACAGGGCTCCCTTCCGGTGCTCAGTTCCTCAGAAGAAGCACAGCCCGGTGAAGACTCTGCAGGTAGAGCAATCAGCACTCTGCCTGGAAACCCCCACATGCAGCCATTTCTCACTCACTCACTGGCTCGCTGGGTAGCTTCCAAATGTAGTTTCTTTGGGGTTCGCTTCCCAGGGCTCTGAGGAGAGCTTCCAGAGTTCAGGAAAGACAGAGAAGGGTAGGACAGGGCTCCCTTCTGGTGCTCAGTTCCTCAGAAGAAGCACAGCCCGGTGGAGACTCTGCAGGTAGAGCAATCAGCACTCTGCCTGGAAACCCCCACATGCAGCCATTTCTCACTCACTCACTGGCTCGCTGGGTAGCTTCCGAATGTAGTTTCTTTGGGGTTCGCTTCCCAGGGCTCTGAGGAGAGCTTCCAGAGTTCAGGAAAGACAGAGAAGGGTAGGACAGGGCTCCCTTCCGGTGCTCAGTTCCTCAGAAGAAGCACAGCCCGGTGGAGACTCTGCAGGTAGAGCAATCAGCACTCTGCCTGGAAACCCCCACATGCAGCCATTTCTCACTCACTCACTGGCTCGCTGGGTAGCTTCCGAATGTAGTTTCTTTGGGGTTCGCTTCCCAGGGCTCTGAGGAGAGCTTCCAGAGTTCAGGAAAGACAGAGAAGGGTAGGACAGGGCTCCCTTCTGGTGCTCAGTTCCTCAGAAGAAGCACAGCCCGGTGGAGACTCTGCAGGTAGAGCAATCAGCACTCTGCCTGAAAACCCCCACATGCAGCCATTTCTCACTCACTCACTGGCCACCTGGAGAGGCTTTCTATTGAGGTTTTTATTTCATCTACCGAGTTTTTCAGTGTTGTTATTTCAGTCTGGAGTTTTCTGATTTCTGTCTTTGTGGTCTGTTCAGCTTGATACATGCTTTCTTTGAGTTCTATGAACATCTTCCAAATGTCTACAATAAGCTCCTTATCTGAGAGGCTAATTAGGTGGTTGGCATTTTTTTTTTGGGTCATCAGAGCTGCCACCTTCACTTAATATTTCTGACGTTGGCTTGCATTGTGTCCTAATAGTCATGCTTGCTGTGTGTTTCTTCCTATGTTTTATAGTGGAGTTCATTTACTAGAGCTGCGCAAAGCAGCAAAGTGAAGAGTAGCTGCCGCGCTCCTCTGGCCCCAACATGCTCAGGTGTTGGTTCAAACCAGCAGTTCTCAGGCACCCTCAGTAATGGAGTCGGCGGTGGCGACCCAGACTCACCTTATTCAGGTATGTCCAGGGCACCTCAGTCTCTCAGCTTCCTTCGGGGATTCTGTCCTGGGGTTGGTCTCAAACCGGTGGTGCCCAGGTGCCCTCAGCAATGATGTTGGCTGCCCGGACTCACCCTGTTCAGGCGTGCCCATCGCACCTCAGTCTCTCAGGTTCCATAGGGAATTATGTGCTCGGGTTAGTCTCCCAATTAAATCTTCTTAATTGGAATCTGCTTATTAGAAAAAGTCTGGGCTGAAGTTGGCCACGATACAATCCATCTTTAAAGGGACTGTTAGGCCAGCAGCGTCCTGTCCCTGGCAGTGTCATTAGTGTCCAACTCTCCAGAATCATCCTGCAGCTTCATTCCTAGGGGGTCCTGGAGTTGTGCCCAGACCAAGCCATGCTGAGGCTGGTTTGCCTGGCCCAGGGGCTGAGGCATGACAAGTTCATGTCCCTTGTGTTTGATGCTCCTTCTCTGTCCATTTAGTTTGACTGTGTTTACTTCCACATTCAAAGACATAAAACTGGGTTGACCTTAATGTTTCAATAACAGAATAAATAATTCCTCTGCCCAGATTTTTTAAATGCTAAGTTTTGCTATTTCCTGCATTTCTCTTCACACACACACACACACACACACACACACACACACACACACGCACGCTCACATGCACGCACACAAGCGCACACGTTTTGTTTTTTCCTGCACTCTTTTAAGACTAGTTGCAGGCTTTTCACCCTTTGCATGTTACCATGTCCATGTACCTCACATATTTATTGACTGCTTAGTGTTCCTTTCAGGCCCTGGGTAAATAAATCCTCTCCTGAATTAGAATTGGAGTCAGGAGTGACCAAGGATACCAGAGACATGCCCTGTATCCGGGGTGTAGCAGTGCCCTTGCCTTATGTGAGGAAGGTGTGAGAGACTGCACAGTTGCTGGAGCATTTAAAGACTGCCAAGAAGCACAGGCTCTCGCCCAGCCATTTTCCTCCCCAGCTTTCACCTCCAACTCCACAGCTTCTTTCACCATTCTAGCAAACATGAGGGCCTGACACTTCTCTATGGTTTCCCCCCATTCCACTTCCTTCAGCAAGCCTTCCTTGACTACCCTAGTGCCCAGGATTCTCCTTTCTGCTCCTTTGATCCCAGCCCTCACTGGGTTAGGATCTATTAAGATCTTTTCCTTTACAGGGCCCTGTACACTGACCCAGACTGGGTGCACAGCAGTTCCCAAACAAAGCTGAATTTGCTCCTGGGACCAAGCCTGATTGAGGAGGCCACAAGATCCCAAGGGTGACTGGAGTCAGGGACAAAGTCTGGGTCTTAAGGACAAGACCTCTTGCAACATGCCTGTGAAGGAAGCAAGCAAGACCCTCCTTCTGTCCCTCCCCAGGCATTCCCCCAAACTCACCAGTCAGTGCCCTCAGCCAAATACCTGGCCTGAGGCGTCTGCAGCTGGTGGCTGAAGTCGAAGCTGGGCTGGAGTCGGTGGGGATGGACAGACGCTCGCTCCTGACTCCGCCTGCACAGAAGGGAACAGGCCCATGGCATCATTGGGGCATGAAGCAGCCTAACCAGCCTGCCTTGCAGCCTACTAAAGAGGATTTATCCCCAGGTTTGCCCCCTGCAGACCATCTGGCCCACAAAAACCTCACCAGCCTCCCCCTTGCTTTCATGGATGATCTCCAACATGTAGGGTCTGTCTCCTGCAGGTTCTAGCCTCTCTGTGTATCAGCTCTGCTCCCACTATGCTCTTCTCTCTTCAATTCTATACCACACTCTAAGCCCATCTTCTCTGGGAAGACCTCCCTCAAAAACCCCACAACATGCCTCTGTTCCAGCCACCATTTGGGGATGGAGCTCAGGGACTGAGAAATCATTTAGATTAGTAGGTCTCAAAGAATACCTCCCATTCACCTAGGATCTCTGAGAACCCTCTTCAGGGCTAATAAGGTCAGAGTTTCTTTCCTAGTAACTTGATAGGAGCATTTACTCTTTCACAATCCTCATCTCCCTCTCACACACACATATATGAGCAGGAGGCGTTTTCCAGCAAGTTTTGTCACAGACTGTATGGAGAAGTCAACCTGATAACAAAGTTGTCTAGCATTAAGTCAGATATTTGAGGAAGAGCTCTTTTCACATTTATGTATAGTTATTCCCCCCCCCCAAAAAAAAGAGACAATACTGGGGCTGGAGAGATAGTGTTGTGGGTTGGTGCTTGCCTTACAAAAAGCCAAACTGCTTTAATCCCCAGCATCCCATATGGTCCCTCGAATATTGCCAGTTGTGGTCCCTGAGCACAGAAAACAGGTGTAATCCCTAAGCAGAGTTGGGTATGGCCCCTGAAGCACAACAACAAAAAATACATTAATACTAATATTTTGGCCTATTCTTGTTTTTAATAAACTAAATAATATTTTAAACTGTTTTAATTCTAACATGGTATCATAGTCAACCACACAAAATCAGAAATCTCTATCATTCTCAGAGTATTAAGAGTGCTATTCAAAAAAGTTGGAGAACACTGAGCTAATCTAACTCTCTCCTTCTATGTTTTGTTTGGCATTTGGCATTTGGCATTTTGCTTTAACATTTGACCTGCACCCAACAGGGCTTCAGAGCAGCTCCCAGTTCTGTGCTTGAGGTAGACCCTATAATGCTCTACCCTGAGAGCTGGGAACTTAACCTGTGTCACCTGCATATAAAACACGTGTTCCAGCTTACTTAACTATCTCTCTGTCCTAGGCTGAGGCTCAAAGAGGTAGAGGAATTTGCACAGGGCCCCACAGCCCCTTTAGCTCCACCTAAGAGGTTCTGTCAAATTTTACTCTCCATTTGTTTTTTTGCTGATCTTCATGATAAACTCTTGACTCTTGGAAAGGCCTATAGAGAGCTTGGCCATCAAGAATCTACAGAACTTTGATAAATACAGCATCATGTCATCCACAAACAGTGAGGAAGTGATTTCTTCCTTTTCTGGTGAGATGTTCTTGAAATTTTTTCTTGTCTAATTGCTATGGCAAGTACTTCCAGTACTATATTGAATAGAAATGGTAAGAGTGGGCAACCTGTCTTGTACCAGATCTTAGAGGAAAGGCTTTTAGTTTTTCCCCATTAAGTATAATGTTTGCTGTGGTTTGCAAAAAAAAAAATGGTTTTGATTATATTGAGGAAAGTTCCTTCAATTCGCATCTTGTTGAGTTTTTATCATGAATGGGTACTGGATCTTCAAATGCTTCCTCTGCCTCTATCATCGGACCATATGACTTTTTTTATTGATATGGTGTATATAACTATGTATTTCATGGTAATTCAATAAAAATTTACTTTAAAAATTAATCTACAGGGGGCCAGTGGGTAATTTTTTCAAACCTCCTCAATGGTGTAAGTCCTGGGAAGCATCATCCCAGCGCCAGCTCCCTTGCAGGGGACCTAAAACAATGAAGGAACCATCCCCAAACCAAACGAAAGCCCATCATTGGAGCAAAAGCTGCACAGACACCTTCATGGGAACTCTGGGCAGCCTTGAGGGGCAAAACCAGGCGTCCAGGCTGGCCTGTGGCCACTTCCCTCTGTCCACACAGCACTCACCGGGGGTGTGAGACGAGCCTGCGGTGCTGGGCTTCCAGGAGCTGCTGCTGCAGGAGGTATTGCTGGTGCAGGGCCTGAGGTAGGAAGGAGGGACCTGTGACGTCCTGGAACTGCAGGGCAGGCAGCGGGGTCAGCGGCTGGTGCAGGGCACCACTGTGCTGGTGGGCCGGGGCCATGTGGGCGCTGAGGCCCGGCTGCGACTGCACGGGGTGAGCCAGGGGGAAGTCGGGCGAGAGCTGCTGTGGCTGCGGGGGGCCCAGGTGGAAGTGGCGGCAGGAGGTAGCGTGAGGGTGCTGAGACCTTTGAAAGGGGGCACCTGGAGAGGCAAAGACAGAGAAGATGCCAGTGAGGCCTGGTCCCCAGGCATCATTAAGAGCCAACAACAGGCTCTGACCATGTCAGCAGTAGATACGTTTTTCAGTTCTGGGTTGATAAGGATCTGATATTAAACCTGTTTAAATTGGTTTATTGGCTTGGAAGCGGTAGGAATCTAATCCAGAGCCTGTGCTCTACCACTGAGCCACATCCCTGCCCTTGTATTTTTGAAACTTTTTCTTTCAGTGCCAGGAATCAAACATACAAGGAAACAGCTCTGGCCCGGAGCTATATTCTCTGCCTAGAAAGGAGCATTAAGATCCCTGAAAATGGTTTGTTTTCTTACATTGAACTCCTCCCTGCAACCTCATTGGTCCTAGGAAATTTGTGGGATAGGTCTTAATCCTGACATTGTTCAAGAGACTATATGTGGTACCAGTGATTGCAAGGCAAGCACCTTATACCTTGTGATCTCTATCTCTCTCTCTCTCTTTCCCTCCCTCCGTCCTCCCTCCTTCCCTCACTCTCTCCCCCTCAGCTTGTTTGGGGGACCTGGTGGTGTCAGATATAGAATGTGGGACTCCTATGTGACCACTATGTGTTCTAGTCCCTGGAGCTACCTCTGACAGCCTAGGAGGTGTGAGAAGGTTTCCCACTGGCCCCCTATAGATTAATTTTTAAAGTACATTTTTACTTTTTCCATTATATATTACATAGGGAAAAGAGAGAGGACCGGGATGCCCTAGAAACCCAGCTAGGATTCAGGTCCCTGGGAATCCCGATTTCCAGATAGAGAACACAAGTTCCCTTTACTGTGTCGGCTGAAGAAAAGACTAAATCACACAAAAGGAATTTTCCTTCCATAATAATGAAATAATCATAATAATGCAGCAGAAAGTAAACATTACCAGGGATAGGTGGTGCTCAGGCTCCAGTGAATGGAGTCTCGCTACTTGCCTAAATCAAAGGAGGATTGATCACAAGGGAGCCCCAGGAACTCTCTCCAGAAGCAGATTGCTGGCCTAGGCAGGACATCCAATTACCACAGGAGGAAGTGCACAGACTGTGGCCCAGAGGACACTGGAAACTCAAGCCAGCTGCACCTGCCCAAACTCCACCAGACACCAGAGCACCAAGACTCCTCCACATGTACCAGAAGTGATTCCTGAGCAGTGAGCCCTGAAAAATGCAGGGTATCACCCCAAAACCAAAAGGTGTTCTCTTGAATACCTTTTTTTTTGTTTTGTTTTTTGATTTGGGGTCACACCCAGCAGTGCTTGGGGGTTATTCCTGGCTTTATACTCAGAAATTGCTCCTGCCAGGCTCAGGGAACCATGTGGGATGCCGGTATTTGAACTATCGTTCTTCTGCATGCAAGGCAAACACACTACCTCCATGCTATCTCTCTGACCCCATTGAATATCTTCTTAAATAAGAGATTAGTCTTATGAAATAATAAAAAGCCCTTTTTAAAGAAAAGGTATTTATTTAGGGAGTTTCTCAATCAGTGCTCTAGGGAGATCTGTGGGGGTCTTGGCCAACCAACTCAGGAGGCTCAGTGACAGAGCCAACAGATGTGCAACTGCTTAAGCCTTAGGGTGTCAGGAACTGTAAGGGTCACCTTAGCAATGATTGAGGGCTTCCAGGGCCACACCCAGTGGTGCTCAAGAAACGATGTGGTCTGAGGTGTGAGCTCCATTCTGGGTAAGCACTATTGACCATGAGTTATCATCGCAACCCAAAAAGAAGTTCTTTGAACACAAGCTCTGAGAACACGAGAACTCCAAGAAATAAATAATGGTCAAAGGGACATCTTAACTTTAGTAGTGGAGTTAGAAGAGAAAGCAGGAGAAATTTTCCATGAGCAGAACAAGAAGATAGGGAGACAGAAGGAAGAGGAGATACCAGGGCTGGCTCAGCAGATTCCACGTTGTACAAGTGAAAGAAAGAAGTGACAGAAACAATCGAGAGGAAATGACAAATAAAATTACATGCAGAAACTATTTTCCCAAACTGGAGAGACCAGCAAAATAATCACCAGCAAAATCATATGGGAGATAAAAACCCCATCCTAAAGTCTATAAAATATTCCACCCCATCCCACACCACCACCCCCCCAAAAAAAGTGCCAGACCCAAGCAGAAGTTTGAGATACAGAAAAACAGGAACAATTTCAAGAACAAAATCAGGAGTTGGGAAAAAGTGAATCAGCTCCTTCCTTCAAGTGCTGCAGGAGACAGAGATTTTTCACCTACAATGTGATGTTTAACCAGACTATCCAGAAAGAGCAAGATCAGAAGGTAGAGTCTCAAAAGAAGAAAACTTCTGAACACCTTTTCTCAAATGGTGCCAATGACAACCAAGAAAGAGAAGCAAAAAAATTAGGGGTTCGCCTCTAAACAGTTGGGGTTTTCCCAAGCATACAGATAAGAGGGTTCCAGCTGGTGGTAGCACTCCAAAAGCTATCTGGGAGGGAATGGAAAATCTAAGGTTACTAATAGATGTGGCCACATGAAAATAATCCCTCCAGGGATTTTACAATTGGATAAAGAATGTGTTAAATATGTCCTAGAAAGGAAGGCAACCCCCAAAAGTGAAGCAATGATTACCTCCCAGGAGAGGAAATGTGTGAGAATGGAATTATTATGCACTCCTTGCTTCAGTTGTGAGTGATATTGATATATTAGAAAAAGAACTATGTAAATAGCTACTAGAACAGGAAGGGACATTTCTTCCATAGTAAGGAGAAAATAAATGATCAACATTAGAAAACTCATTCATAGCAGTTTTAGAAATGTATAATATTTCAGGAAGTACATTCTCAAAAAAAAAAAAAAAGAGCTGGAAATGCTGGCATCAGATTGGCATGAGGAAAAAGGACAGCCATTTCTGCTAAAACAAGTGACCTTACAATGTAACTATGCACATTGCTAAATGTCAGTGAGAGGTTTTTTATTCGCTCTTAAAATTAAGCCTCTGCAAAAGCAAATAAAATCAAAGAAGAGTTTCCAATTGACCTGGCACTAACCAGGAAAGAATGATCCAGGGCTTAGAGAGAGTTCAAGTAGTTGAACACATACCAGCATCTGTGAGACTCTGAGATCCACCCTTGGAGCAGAAAAACAAAACAAAACAAAACCTCTCCAGAGTATGTTTAGGAGGTCACCCTCTAAAAAATGATTGAGAGTCTTATTTCCCACAAACATCCTGAATCTGAAGGATTGTCTGCTATGGAGTCCAGTTTCCATGAGTCCAGGGACAATGGCATGAATAAAGAAACTTAAGTTCTCTTCTTCCCTCACTGAACCACCTCCATCAGGAGGGTCAATGCAGCAACAGGAAAGAGGAAAAAGGGCAGGCAGGAAGGCTGTTGAAAGGCTACAGGAATAAGTTAAAACAGACATGAATTCAGAGGAAAGGAATGGTGTTAAGAGGGTGTGTGTGTGATGTAAATTTTCTAAATCAGCACCTTCCCCCAAAATTACAGGAATATTGGGTGAATGTTTTTGATTTTTTTCAATAAAATGCTAACAAGAGGGTCAGAGAGACAATACAAGAGTTAGTATACTTGCCTTGCACACATCCAACTCTAGTTCCATCGCCAACACCACACACAATCCCCCAAGCACTGTCAGAAGCAGGAGTAAGCTTTCAACATCACTGGATGTGACCCCCCAAGAGACATATTATTGATTTTAATAATGTGTTATACACCTTAATTAACTTAATATATCCTGTGCAAACTTAATATATAAATATTCTGTTTGATGGCCAGAAAGATTACACAGCTAGTAGGGTGTTTGTCTGGCACATGGCCATCCTGGGTTTGACTCTTGACATCCCATATGGTCTCCAGAGCCTGCTAGGAGTAATTTCTGAGCTAAGAGCCAGGCATCACCCCTGAGTGCCACTGGGTGTGGCCTAGAAGCAAAGAATCTGTTTTTATTTTGCCTGTTTTTGAGGTGCTTGACACCATTTCTTCACTTGTCCTCCTTCCACAATCCAGTGCCCTTTGCCCTGACAGAACAGTCCTGCCTGGACCTCATGCTCAGGCATCATGTCATGCTCAGGCTTCTGTCTCAGACAGCAGCTCTGAAGGGAGGCGCCAACTCCATTCACAAAGCAAAGTGTCTGGGCCAAGTTGCCTAACTCTGCTCTCCATGGTAACACGCCCAAGTCTAGTCTTAAAGCCTCACCCTCCCAATCCTATCACGAACCTCACAAGCCCAGCATGTGGGTGTCCTATTAAGCCTCTACATACAGAGACTAGCTTCAGCCCCCCTCACTGCCCAATACCTTCCCTGCCTTGGAAGGTCAGCTCACCACACCTTCATCTCCCCATGCCCCATCTCTCCATACCTTCATCTCTCCACACCTTCATCTCCCTTTGCCTCCACCGTTACCTCCCCTGACCACTGCCCCCCTGCACCTCTCTGTGAGTTTCTGCAGATGCCTGGTCCCCACAATACAGCTGAAAAGGAGGAGCCTCTGTCAGTTGTCTCCTTTCCACCCCCAGATGCCGAAGCATCACATGTCCTACTGTTTCTAAACTACACACACACACACACACACACACACACACACACACACACACACACACACACACACACCACAGAGTGGTGGGGCTGGTGCCTTGTGAATACTCAGATAGATGACCAGGGTGGGAGAAGATGGACAGTGGCTGGGCAGAGTTATATGCTGAAGTGAAGCAGGCAGGAGAAAGATGGGGGTGACAGCAGGGGGCGCCCTCTCTCCTCTGGGCAGCTGGAGACGAGAATGGTGGTGGAAGGATCATTGACTCCAGAACATTCCAGACAATTTCTACCTGCAAAGGCCTGACTTAATTTCTGGGTCTCTGCATGACCTCCCCTGTCATTTCCAATTCCAAAGTGGATGCTTGGTCTCATAACTTTTGTTTAGTAGGGGATAAAAGCCAGGAAACCCCCATCTGGGGGCTGGGAATTTCTTTGCCCAGTGTCCTGTGGTTCTTCGAAAACCAAAGACTCCAGATGCTTATAAGGTAAAAGATCTGGGCACAGACAAGACAAGAATCAGTGATGTCTGAGAGAGACTGAACATCCAAAAGGCCCTGTCAATAAGCAACCCACAATCTTTCCCATTCGAGTCTCTCTTTCAGGGTAACCAAATAAACTCCAGATGTCCCCAATTATGCTATGCATTTATCAGACTTCCCCAGGGCTGAGGTGCCGGCAGTGAAAAGATCCACTGGGGCTAAATAACAAGTTGGAGGGCTAGGAGAGAACACAGGCTCTTGAAGAAACAAGCAAACTACTGCAGGGCACAAAGAGAGACAGAGACTGAGAGACAGCGAGAGAGAGAGAGAGAGAGAGAGAGAGAGAGAGAGAGAGAGAGAGAGAGAGAGAGAGAGACCGAGAGAGAGAGAGACTGAGAGAGAGAGAGAGAGAGAGAGAGAGAGAGAGAGAGAGAGACCAAGAGAGAGAGCTGAAAGGGTTGAGAGCAAGAAGCCCTCAGTGTACCCCAGGAGTGTCCCCCAAGCCGAGAGCTAGGGATAGGCCCTGAGCACTACCAAATGTGGTTCCTAAACAAACAAACAAAAAAAGCCACATTCAGTGTAAGATACAAAAATGTTTGTGGAGATGGAGAGATAGTGGAGCCAGTAAGACTCTTGCCTTGCATGTGTCACATGGTCACATGGTAGATCCAGCACCAGATAAAGTTCCTTATGCTCCACTAGGAGGGATGCCTGAGCATAGAGCCAAGAACAAACTCTGAGCACAACTGGGTGTGTCCCCCACACAGCCCATCCCCCATGGAGCAAAAGGAACACAAGGAACAAAACAAGTCGGTTTTGGAACCATGTTGGCAAGCATGAACTTGTCTGGTCAGTCTGGACTTGATGCTGACATGCTGACTTGGTGACCCTGAGGAGGCAGGTTGGGCAGGAAGCTTGTGTGAGAGATAGACAGGCCTGAGGACTGTAGAGTCTCATCCTGCCCTGCCATCCCCGTGTCCATTTGGCATCCATGGGACACAGGACAAAAGGCACATCTTCCTGGAAGGTGACTGACCAGGGTCTCAAAGAGCAGGGGACAGAGATCCCACAGCCTTAGACAGGAAAGGCCAGGGGAATGCAGAGGATTTGCTCAGGCCCAGAGTGTAGTCAGTAATGGAGGTCTAGTATCAAAAATGTTCACTGACCTTCATCTGGTCAGTAATGGCAGATTTTGAGCCAATCTCTCCAGAAAGCCAACTGTCATTGGAGGAGGAGGCCAAGTCCCAGACACAAAGGTGATAGGGTGGGGTCCCCCAAGAAAAGAACTATTCCATCACATGTTGTAGTCCTCAGAACAGAGTGACCACCAGGTGTGGCCTCACGCATAGTTTTTTCTGTAGGTTCCTGGACATAGAAAATGAGTCCTAGGGACCCTGTTCAAAATTGCTGTCCATGAGGATGTGGCTCAGCGGCAGAGACCAAGCTCCGTCGAGCATGCGTGAGGTTGGGTCCCAGGATTCCTCACCCCACTGCATTTATGAGTACAATAGCTCCAGGTATGTAGCCCCAACATCACAAAGGAAGGAGGAAGATCATGTATTTGATTGGCCAAAGTCCAAGTTGATTTCTGTGTGAAACTGGTCTCCCTCCACCCAACTTTCAGTCTTGATGTCAGTACCTGGGGGCTAACGACCAATCAGGAGATGATTCCCTGAAACCACCTCTCATTCCAATAAAGCCCCTACTTTTCTATTCAGCTAATCTTGTGTTTTGTAGATAAGAGTATCAAGGAGTGAGCTACAGTTCTGCACAGAACTATTGTCCATGTAGTCCATTTAGTGAGCTAAATATGACTCACTCAGTCTGCAAAAGGGGACCAAAAGCAGAACATAGGAGGGGTGGCTTGTCCAAAGACCTTGGGGTAATTGAGGATGGAGTTCACATTCTTGATTGCCTGTGCTCTGTACCTCCCCAGTTTGTTAGGAAGTCTCCTGCCTGCACCCAGATCCTCATCTGTCCACATGTACTCACACATGTGATCCCATGCTTACAAATGACATGATATAGACATAGGGGTTCCATTCCCCTTAAGAAGAAACTCTGAGGTAGGGACTTTTTGAGAATGTTGACCATGGTATGTGTGTTGTAGTGGGGTTTTCTGAGTGTTTTCTGCAAAGGTGCTGATGCCTGGCCATGAGAGTAAATGATGCAGGCTTTGAGGGCATTTGTTAGAATGTCACTTAGAAAAAAAAAAAAAAAAAGAATGTCACTTTGTCCCCAGAAGTTCCTTTTCACTGAGGATGTGCAGGCCAAAATCAACACAATGCCAGACAAGAAGAGGAATGTTAGGTTCATGCTAAGATACTGTCCATTCAGGCCCGGAGAGATAGCACAGCGGCATTTGCCTTGCAAGCAGCCGATCAGGACCAAAGGTAGTTGGTTCGAATCCCAGTGTCCCATATGGTCCCCCGTGCCTGCCAGGAGCTATTTCTGAGCAGACAGCCAGGAGTAACCCCTGAGCATTGCCGGGTGTAGCCCAAAAACCAAAAAAAAAAAAAAAAAAAGATACTGTCCATTCACAGCTACATAACTCTGGTCAGAGCCATGTCAACAGGGATGGAAGCACAGAAAGAAGAGGTTGATGGGAAGGAGTAAAGCAAGACAGCAAGGAAGAGGGATCTGCCGCTGAGCCTGAGTATTCAGGAACTGAGCCTGAAGACCTAAGCCCGTGTGCAAATAGAAGCTCGACCTCACATGGCAAGGGTTCAAAAACAAATTCCTCATCCACTCAACTTGCTGCCCCATCCCGCTACACTGATCCAGTTCAGAATGTTACCTCCTGCATCTTTTGTGCCTCTCAGTGGTCTACAATGACTTCTCCAGCCCAGGACTTGAGGCATATCAGGCTACATAAAGCAGCCTTTGAGTCCACCCATAGACAGGGTACTTGAGGAAGTGAATCCACAAAAGTGGGAAAGGCATGTTGTGTGGATTCCTGACATGGAATCTGGATTCTGGTATATATGTCATGAGCTAACTACTTGACCCAAGCCTAGTAAGTCAAAGCTAGGGAAGATGGAAAACAGCCCAGTATCTGCTCCACCCCTATACTGCTTTTCCTGGCTCCTTTCCTCCTACAGAGCTGAACTGCTTTTGCACCTGCTGATAGACCCCAAGAGACCTCTTTCCTGACTCAGCTCCTTGAGTGGCCAGATGATGTCTTTCCTCCCTCCCCACTACTGGTTCCCTGGCCAACAGGAAGATGCAAGGGGCTGGAGAGAAAATGAACTGCCCAGAGGGATTCTTACAGCCAATACCAGCCTGGTGAATACTTCCCCAGAGCCAGGCTTTGATCTCTAATAAAAAGCTCAGCTTCTTCTAAGGATCTGTGTTCCTGCCTGCTTTCCTACTGAAGCAAGGACACTTTCTAGCACATGGATGCCTACTGGATCTTTAATATCCAACGCTCACCTCTCAGCCAGGAGCAAAGGGCCACTTTGAGCTCCAATTGCTCTCACAGGCTGAAAGAGAAGGGGACCTGGTGTTGCATTACTCCTGGCTGTCTGCTCAGAAATAGCTCCTGGCAGGCACGGGGGACCATATGGGGCACTGGGATTCGAACCAACCACCTCTGGTCCTGAATCGGCTGCTTGCAAGGCAAACGCCGCCGCTGTGCTATCTCTCCGGGCCCAAATTATTAGTTTCTAAGAGCTGATTCTTATTCACTACAGCCCTCGAACCTGGCATGAATATAACATTTAGATCTTGCTGAATAAATTGGTGCATTGATGGATGGATGGATAGATGAATGGATGGACAGATGATGACTGTAAGAAGGAAGAGACAGGGAGGAAATGAGAGAAAGATGGGAGGGAGGGATTATGGGTGAGTGAAAAGGGTGATGGATGAATGGGTGGATGCAGGGATGCCTGGATAGATGCATAGGTGATGAATGGATTTATACATAAGTAATGGATGGATGGGTGGATAGATGATGGATGGATAGCAATGACTGAAGATGATTGGCTGACCACATAGTTGGTTGAGCACTGCGTGGGTGTGTAAAGAGACAACTCCCAGTACTAGAGCTCTGGTATATTTGCCTGATGAACAAGAAAGAGGTACACAGGAAGAGTAGAAAGATGAACATTGGAGGCACTGCTAGTGCATTCACGAGTTTAAGGATCCAATCTCAAGTTCTAAGTAGACTAGAGTGGCCCAGCACGTGTCATAGTCAGTGTGAAACCCAACAACTAGCCCAGAAGCAGCAGTTTCAGAGTTGGCATTGTACCAATCTTGCCAGACAAGAGGAGTCTGCACAGGGTTTGTTTGTTTCTGTTAACCAGAAACATTTCTTCCTTGGGTCTAGGCTCAGCTTTCCTTATTCCTGATAAAGAAACAAGTACATTGAAACACACAACTCCTGACCCCAACTGCTTTCAGGAGGAGCCTGGGAGGTATTGCAGGAGATCCCCAGCAGCATTAGGGGTGCCCATGAGTTCAGAAAGGCGCTCCAGGTGACCATGAGGTTTGCAGAACATATGGCGCAAGTTGTCCTTGCAGGTCAGCTCTGCAGGGTTCCCAGCCAGCCACTGGACCATCATGCTGACCTGTGTGGCCAGGTAATAGTTTAGGGAAGACACAGGTGGCAGCTCACCTCATGCACAGCTAAGCTTCAGATCACACTCAGTCTCTCAGCTTCTCTCTCTCGATTGTCTTCTCTCAGATTCCACCCACCCATGCTCCCCCTCACTTTTTTTTTAACAGACACACCAACACACACAACACAGTGCTAGACCCTGGGTATCCTTCAGTAGTTGGCATGTTTAAGGGGCTCACAGGCACTTAAATGGTCTCCCAACTACTGAAGGATACCCAGGGTCTAGCACTGTGTTGTGTGTGTTGGTGTGTCTGTTAAAAAAAAAGTGAGGGGGAGCATGGGTGGGTGGAATCTGAGAGAAGACAATGAAGAGAGAGAAGCTGAGAGACTGAGAAGCAGGAACAAGGGGAGAAGGAGGTGGATCCCAGCCTCTTAGCCAGCAAGAAACCCCTTATCCCTCAAGTCTCCTCAAGTGACTATCTCTGCTTCTCAGCTGTCCCTACCTTGGCCTGTGCTGTGTTCTTCCCCAGCAGATGGGCTCCAGAGGCATCCCTGTTCGCTCAGCTCAGCGCCCAGCATCCTGCAGTGTCATGACTTCAGCCTACTGATTTTTCACAATGCTCACCTCAATTGGACCAAGAGTCTCTGCAGGCTGAGACTGTGCCCACATCCAGGGACAAGAACATCAAGGAGTCCCCAGAGAAGCAGCTGGATTATCCCATTCTCTAGCTCTAGACTCCATGAAAATGAGCATGAAGTGTCTTACCTAGGTACATGATAGGTGAATGGCATAAACCACCTCCAAAGTACATCCCAGAGGCACAAAATTCCCACATACCACACACATACATGATCAGAGGGTCACACATACACATGTACACTACATGTACAGGCTCACACATACAAACACATAGGTGCTGGCCAAGGAAAGGCTGCAGAAAGGGCAGACAGAGAATACCTCCTTCTGCCCCAGCCTCAAACAGCTTGTAGGGAAATGTCAGGCAGGAAACACAGTCACAGCACTGAGGCACGGGCACGCCTGGCTGGCATCCCACTTGGGGCTGTGCCCAGGCCTATGAGAGAGCCACAAGCCACTAATGACATATCCCTCAGAGCCAAAACTTGCCAGGAAGGGAGAGAGCAATGCTTGGGGCAAGGCCCTCTGTTGCCCTGCCCTTACGCAAGTGCCCTCAAGATAGCCCACTCTGAGCCTCTAATATTTACTGATCTGGTAAGACAGGATGTCTGCAGATGGGAAAATCATGGAGATGCCAAATGAATTGACAAGGCTGGGAGAGGAAGAAACATGTTCCCCTTTCCACATTGTCCCCCAGTGTGGGCCCAAAGATAGCAGCTGACTCTAGTAGCTTTGAATTTGGAACTTGCCTTTTCCTGCCTCTGGACACTGTCAATTATGTGCATGTCAGGTACTGTTCTGGGTGTTTTGGACATCACTGGCCCAAACCACTGAAATTGCTTGTCCTCCTGGTACCTCCCTGTCTAGTGTGATCTCCACAGGTGACTGTCCAGACTGAGAAATAATGCAACTCCAAGCTGATATTGGCTGCCTACAAGAAATATACACCTGGCTTCAAAAACCAGGCACCAACCAAAGCATGTCCAACCCAATTCAATTTTCAGCACCATGTGGTCCCTGTACAACAGTAGGAGCAACTCTGGAGGTTCTCAACACCATCAGGCTGACTCTGAGGATTCCCACACTGCAGGACCCAAGTAGCATCACATCTTTCAAGCTTTTGCACTGAACAGAGGGTCCAATTGGCTGATAATCACTATGGGGCCCCACACTTCCCTTTCAAACAATCCCCCCTTTAAAGTATTAAGCTGTGTATGAGAAAATGTCATTTCACATATGGGGGAGGGTTTTGAGCCATACCCAACTGTAATTGAAGCATCTCCTAGATCTGAGCTCAGGGATCAACTCCTGGAAGTGCTTGGGGAGATCAAATCAGGATCAGCTGCATGCAAGACAAGTGCCTTATCTCCTGGACTACCTCTAAGACCCAAAGAAAATGTCTTTTGTTGATGGTGATAATGATAGTGATGAATTGTAGAGAAGAGAGACACAAGACAGATGAGAAAATAAAAAACATTCCATTTGGGGTCCCAATCAAACCTTAACTAGAAATGCTGACTTTTGCCAGGGTTGAAAGATTGATCTTGTCTATGCAGCCCAGGAGCTCAGAGCTTCCCATACAAAGCCCTGGCAGGGTACGTGCCTGGCTGCTGGAGGGACTCCAGGAAGTCAGTATGGTTGGTGTAGACCAGTGGTGGGCAACCTTTTTTTTCAACTGAGCCAAATCTCGCCAAAACCATGATTAAAATTTATTTTGAGAGCCACACAGGGCGTGCACTGACAGAGGCTAGGAGCAGAGTCCTGACTCCTGAAGTAGCCACCCAGGACACAGAAAAGCCATGTTAAAAAATGTAAAGAGCCGCATGTGGCTTGTGAGCCGCAGCTTGCTGACCACTGGTGTAGACTGAGAGAGTACGAAGAAAAGTGCTAGAAAAGTGCTACTGCTGATTATATATTATATATATATATAATATTATATATTATATACTGCTGATTATAATGGATCACATTTTACTCAGAACAAGATTCATAGCCAAAACAGGATTTCTGAAAGATATGATTGAGTTTGTCCTGGCTGCTTTGTGAAAGCAGGGGATGAGGACAAGGGAAGATGCAGGAGCCAAGGACAAGACCAGGTTTCTTGGGCCAGTGTAGAAATCAGACAGAGGAAGGAAGCAGTGATAGGAACCAGGGTAGCTGTACAGGGTACAGGTGACCAGCTTGGCAGATGGATTGAAAGAGATTCCTCTTTTTAACAGAGAACAAGGAGAATCCCACTTTTATTAACCTGAGCTACTAGGAAGGTGTATAGCTAACAGTTTGCTAAGGCCCCAATTCCTTCCAAATCTAATACCTATTCCAAGGTGACTTTACAGCCCCTACCATGAAGAGGGGGCATTTACATCCCCAACCTTAAATCTAGGCAGAGCTACATAACTGACTTTGGCCAACAGAAAAGAGAGGGAGTGGGGCCAGACAAACAGCACAGCGGTAAGGCTTTTGCCTTGTACGCAGCAAGGCAAACAATGGTTCAAATCCCGGCATCCCATATGGTCCCTGAGCCTACTAGGAGCAACTTCTGAGTGCAGAGCCAAGAGTAGGGCCTGAGCACCACAGGGTAAGACCAAAAAATAAACAACAACAACAAAAAAAAAAAAGAGAGAGAGAGAGAGAGAGAGAGAGAGCCTTCAAGCCAGGTCTACAGATATTCCTGTTTCTACCCATGTGGAAGCCAGGCTTAGCTTGAGTGTATGAAGCTCATGTAAAGCAGAGATCAGTGTCCTGGCTAAGGCCACCTGAGACCAGTCTGTCCAAGCCAACTGTAGACATCTGAATCAGCCCAGATAAGACCAAATTAACTTCCTGCACCAATCCAAATCCTCATCCCTTGATCTGTGAGCTGAATAAGTGCTTGTTTGGTTTTATGCCAAGCTTTGGAGTGGTAGTTTTGCTGAAAACGTAAATGGGCACTGATGCTGCTTTCATTTACTGAGATAGACTCATTTTTGAGCTATCCCATAATTGCTTTGAATGTGAATCTGGAGGCTTAAGAAATAAAATCTTGTATTTGATCTATTTAACATACAAAGCACCCTCAGGAAAGGACTGGATATAATCTGGGTGATTAGAGTGCTGTGGATGGAAGGATGGATGGATGGATAGATGAATAAATGGAAGTGGCTGGCTGGCTTGTGGTTGATAATATGGATGAATGGATGATTAGCTGGCTGGCTGGATTGGAAGATGGGTGGGAGATGGATGGTTATTGGATTAATAGATATAGGGGTGAATAGGTAGGTGAAGGGGGTGGATAGATGGACAGATATTAGTGGATGGAATGAGGGATGGGTGAGTAGGCAAATAAATGGGTAGATAGGTAGATGGTGGGTGGATGGATGGATAGAGTTGTATGATGGATGATGAAATTGGCTACCTAAGCATAAGCCAGATCCCTAAGGCACCCTTCCCTTAACAAAGCCAAAAAAAATCTTTAAATGCCTCTTTGCTGTCTTCCCCCTTCTATTCCCTCTAGAGCAGCAATGGAACCTTGATTTCCTAGAGCTTTCATAAGCGATAACAGCAGAGAGTGGAAACCATCAAGCCATGTGTTTCCTTGAGAACAGGAAGCTCAGATTTTCATTCTCAGTTTTGACCTCCCACACTCAGCTTTTTCCCAGATGTGCTGGCAAATCGACAAATCAATTGTTGTTAGTTTTTCTTCCTCTCCACCCCCATGACATGTTAATTAGCAGTGCAAATGCCAACAGCAGAGTCAAAAGGCAGAGGACCATCTCAGTTCGAGTAACCAGCTGGAGCAGCGCTCAGCAAACTGACTCCTTCTTCCAAATCAGTATCACCACCCCAACAATGATTTTCTGCCTTCCTTATTCTCTCATTTCCCACCTCTAGGCCCTGAACCCATCAGGAGCTCCACTCCAGACGCTCTGTGATATAACAGGTCATCTCCTGCAGAAATCTCCCCAAATTCAGCACTTCTTTCAAGCTCAGTGAAGTTGGGATAAATGAGAAAGTTTCCATTTTAGATATTAACAAAAAACAAAAGAAAAACAGGTTTACTTAGATTTAATCAAATCCCTTGAACTTGGAGAATTTGGAGCCTGTTTTCTGGGTGCAGGCCTGACTTTCACTGTCCAAGCCATTGGAGCAGGTTATCAGGAGAAGACCAACAGAGGAGGGACCCTCCAGCACACAACCTTCTACAGGCCTCGGAGGACTATCAAACTCTAGCTAAACTCCTCTAGGCTCAGGAGAGGAGGCAACATGAAAAGACCTCAGGGCTTCCTCCTAATCCTAAGCATTCCCTGCTCTTATATTAGAGCCCCAGGACTGCTCTGGAAATATTGGAGTCTCCCTAAGCCAGAAAGGAAAACCCATCTGACCAAGTTCTCTGGAGGCCTTGCTGAACCAGGCCTGTTTCCTTCACATAACCTCTCCATGGCCCCAACTCCCCACCTCCTTTCTTTGCACAGGGACAAGGGACTCTTGGGAAGGCACATAAGACAACTAATAATACCACATCTTACCCCATAGCCTGATATGGTCCACCAGACCCTCCTGAGGCTGAGCTACACCTAGTCCTCACTTGCCAGAAGTACCTGTTCTGTACACAACATGACAAATACATATGTGGTGTCTCTTTCCTCAAGGAAGCAGGTGAATAATAGATGTCTAGAAAATCAGGCAAACTGCCTTAAGCCTGAACTTGGTTCCTCCCAGGTACTGACTGCATCCCAAGGCCAGTGGTCTAGATCTTCTCCACACCAGTTTCCCAGACTGCCATGCTGGTATTCAGACCATCTCTCCCAGCAGCATGGGTGTGAATTCAGAGCCAACATGTGGGGAAGCAGGGGAGTAAGGTGTTCTGAATACTGCCCAGGGATGCATGTCTATAGGCCTGTTTCTGTATGTTACCACAGGTATTTATATCCAATAAACCTGGAGAAACTGTGATGGTTTGGATGAACCTGTGTGACCTGGATTTCCCTCATGTGCTGCAGAAGCAAAAATGCAGATGGTTTCTAGAAGGTTCTGACTATGTTTGCTCTTTGGGCGAACAACGGGAAGGGAATGTTGTGTTTATAGCTTCTTTTCATACCACATGGATCGTGCACATAAGCTTGTTGTTTTCTAAAATAAAAAAAATGTAAAGCACAGTCATCTTAAATAAAGCTATGGCAAACAAAGATTGTGTTCCAGGTGTCCCAGACCCCTGCCCTCTCCAGCTTGCTCTCAGCAGCCCGTAGCCCACTCCAGCTCCTCTACCCAATTAAAGATGAGCAATCCGAGACACACTTGGCTAGATCAGCCATCCCAGGTTCAGGCTAACAAAAGATGGTAGGGGTTTCTAGAAGTTCTGGGGATTCAAAGCTCTGGGGTGCAGGTCCCTGCAATGCTAATACCAAGACACACACATAGCAGACACAAAATCAAAGTCCCCTGGGACCTCCTCTGCCCCATTTGCTTTAAGACAAAGTTGGGCTATAACAGTTTCACCTGACAAGTAGCACCACGGAGGTGAGTCTGTGGAAGGGCCCCCTGACCCCAATATAAATCCACTAAAATACGGTCCCAGGTGCCATCTTGGAGTCAAACAAAACCTAGAAAATGAGCCACACACACTTGTGTCCAGAAAGAGTTTGGCTACCCAGGCAGGATGGGAAGATGCCAGAACATCCCTGCTCAGACACAAAGGCACCCCTCATTTTCTGCATCAAAAGGCCTCTGCTAATCAGGATAAGGTAGTCCAGATCTGCCTATGGCCTTTGGGCCTCTGAGATGCAACCCTCCCCCTTCAGAGTGACACCCGGACCACAGGTATAGCAACTGGAAAAGATGCTCAAGGCCTCTACGTTTTCACCATCTCTCCTTCCTGTGCTGTCCTGACTTCCAAGTGCAGAGGCAGTCAGGACCACCAACTATTGCCATTCCTGCCACCTTGCTTTCCAGGAAGTGGTCACATCTCAAAGCCAACCAGGGGCATTTGTCAGGCAGATGCTTGGGAGTGCAAAGCAGTCAGCCAAAGCTACCCTGGGCTTGCCACTGGTAGAGGGACCTGGGCAGAACAGCACTAGATCTCAACTCTGACTCTTGACTATTTTCAGAGCCTCACAGGTCACCGGAAGCTGTCAAAGGTATATGTTTGCCTGTACACCAAGCGGTGAATCTCTGGCCAGCTGAGCAGCTGGTCCACACCGAGCTCGGTGTGCTTGGTCTCGAAGCCCCTGCAGATTAGGCCTGCATTGTGGCCAGATTCATGGGCTGTGAGCCAATTCACCACAGGGACCTTACTGTGAGGGGCCTCACTTTAATTCCCCAGGCTCTGAGATGAGCCATCCCCTCCTGCTGAGCTGGGGAAAGAGGGTGGTTAAAAATAGCACCACTGACTTCAATGTCTCTGCTCCCTGCCTGCTGCAAGGCAGATCACATCACTCCGCTGACAAGAGGCTTTTAGCCTGGGAGCCTGGCACTATGGATGGCATGACAGGGGGTTGCATTCCCACATCCCCCACACCCCACCGCTCCTCCTCCCCACAGACACCCATGGGTCCAGGAGAAAGAAACCCAGGACCCAAGCACGACTTCCCTTACATAGGGGATGACGTACACTCATGACTCATGACGCAGGTCCAGGTCCAATTTCAGGCACATTCCACCACTTGACAACTCTGGTTTCCTTGAATAATCCCCCTCCTTTGGTTCACACAAGGTGCATGGCCCTACACATCTGTCCCATGCCTTGGTAAAACTTTGGTCAAAATCCCTACTAAGGATGGAGACTCGGTCATAGTAGGCAACACACTGAGATTGTCAATGCTATAGGTGGGGCCTGGGCTGTCCAGCCCATAGCTGGCAAACGGTAGGTACTCAGCACACAAGTGTGGAAATGAACAGGCTACTAATCTAAAGAACGAGGAAAGAAAATACAAATAATGCCGTACAATTCCCTTTCAGTGACAGGGTGAGAAAAACTCAACTGACCTATTAATAACGGCCTCCAGGCACCATTTCATCAATACAAATCAAAGGCAGAGACCCCCTAAGATATCTTGTCTCCTTCTTCCCAGCCAAGGTCACAAGCTACTATTTCAACAAACTCCTCCAACCAAAAGCAACTTGTCAGTGGCCCTTCTTTGAAGCAGCCAATCTGGAGCTGAAACTCTCCTGCAAGGCTTCAGCACACCTTCTACTGTGCTCTCTCTCCCCCTCTCTCTTCTCCCTCTCTCTCCCTTTCTCTCTCCCTCTCTCCTCTCTCTCTCCTCTCTCCTCTCTCTCCTCTCTCCTCTCTCCTCTCTCTCCTCTCTCCTCTCTCTCCTCTCTCTTCTCTCTTCTCTCTCCTCTCTCCTCTCTCTCCTCTGTCCTCTCTCTCCTCTCTCTCTTCTCTCTCCTCTCTCTTCTCTCTTCTCTCTCCTCTCTCCTCTCTCTCCTCTCTCTTCTCTCTTCTCTCTCCTCTCTCCTCTCTCTCCTCTCTCTTCTCTCTTCTCTCTCCTCACTCCTCTTTCCTCTCTCTTCTCTCTCTTCTCTCTCCTCTCTCTCTTCTCTCTCCTCTCTCTCTTCTCTCTCCTCTCTTCTCTCTCCTCTCTCTCTTCTCTCTCCTCTTTTCTCTCTCCTCTCTCTCTTCTCTCTCCTCTCTCTCTCCTCTCTCTCTCTCTCTTTCCCCTAAACTCTGGAGATGATTGGATGGGGGCTCAAGCACTGTCATTAGGGAGGGAGAGTGTACCTGATCTGTTAGCATCCTTTTATTTATGACTTTTCACTTTCATCATAGGATATTTTCCTCAGCCAGCACCTGGCACACACTATTTGGTATTTGTAAATATGTATGTGTGTTCCTGAAAACAAAAATCAAAGGCATATGCAAAGTATCTAGGAATTCATTGCTGACTACTGTCATTAACCTGAATAACTGATGAAATGATGCTTAAGGTAATTTCACAAAGATCCTGTCAATGACCAGCAGGAAAGGGACAAGTGGCCTTTCCAAGCAGGGGTCTGTGTATACTTCTTTTGTAATGGATTTCCATTTGTTTGACAGACAAACCCTGACTATTGAAGAAAGCCTTGAATGATTCTAGACCTGGCTCAGGGTGTCAGCCAGGTCCAGCCCTACCAATATCTTATGTTAAATGTCAGGAATTTTATTGAGTCCACAAAGGATGGAAGTCAGTTGAACCCTGGACAATAAGATTAAAGGCTCCCTATAATCTCACAATAATTCCTAAGCAGAGCTGTGGGTTCTAAAGACATGATAGGATAGTCTGGGATGCTCCCTGTTTATAAACTCTGAGTAAGGCAGTGTGATTAGGAATACCAGTCCACCTCATCAATGCCTCTTCTTCAATGCCTTACTGTGCTACTCTGTGCCACTCGCTTCCCTTAGTTGCAGAAGCTAAAACCCCTGATTCCAGTTAGCTAGGAATAAATACACTGGATGGTGTGGGTTACAGGGCTTTTAAGAGAGTCAGAGAGGTATTCAAAGGGCAAAATACATGCTCTGCAGGCAGGAGGTCTGGGTTCTCTCCACGAGCGAAAGGCCCCAGTGACCCCCAAGCATCATTGGATGTGGTCCCAACTGAACAATAAAGAAAACCAAACATATAGAGCTGGACTCTGGATACAAGCATTGCTGAGGGAGACCTTCATATGTGTCTCATGTACCTGGGATATAGGTCAGACATGGTGTAGGTCAGGCAGCTAAATCCCACCCAGGCTCTGGGTAGGAGGCAGGTTGGCCCAAGGGTAGTCAGGCTACAGTTGACTATTGGCAGAGCCCCTACCACTGCTCTTCCCTCAGTGATCTCTCAATCCATCCTCAGAATAGACTGAGGATTGTCTGAGTCAGCAGCCTCCCTGGAAGTGCCTCCACAGGCTGCCTCAGTGGTTCCCTCTTTCTTCTTTTTTTTTTTTTTTGTTTTGTTTTGTTTTTGGGCCACACCCGGCGTTGCTCAGGGGTTACTCCTGGCTGTCTGCTCAGAAATAGCTCCTGGCAGTCACGGGGGACCATATGGGACTCCGGGATTCCAATCAACCACCTTTGGTCTTGGATCAGCTGCTTGCAAGGCAAACGCCACTGTGCTATCTCTCCGGGCCCCCCTCTTTCTTCTAAGGCAGACCCTAGGTGCCTCCTCTGCCTCCAGCCCACCAGCCCCACCTCCCTGAGCTCTTTCTTCACCTTCAGACTCAGGAACTTTTTACTCCAAGTCTTTCACCAGCCTTCTGACCTTACATTTACCTGAAAAGATTTCAAAGCAGGGCCACCATGATGGCTCCTCCAGAAAGACTTCCCTGATCACCTCATTCGATCTTAGCCACTCTGGGCTCCAGAAGGTGCCATCCATGTCTGTGTATCTTAATGGTCATGGCTCCCTGAGGAGACTTGTGACATCTGTAATGATGTCACACAAAGTGAGGTCACCTGGGTGGATCCAGTCACTCCCAACTGGTAAAGGTCTATATTCCTTCCAGGCAGAAGTTCCCTGGTCTGCCTCATAGTTCCCTCCCAGCTCATGTGATTTGTTCTGTTCCTTTCCTTCCTTCCTTCCTTCCTTCCTTCCTTCCTTCCTTCCTTCCTTCCTTCCTTCCTTCCTTCCTTCCTTCCTTTTCTTCCTTCCTTCCTTCCTTCCTTAATCTCCCTTTCTTTCTTTCTTCCTTTCCTTCCTTCCTTAATCTTTCTTTTTCTTTCTTTCTTTCTTTCTTTCTTTCTTTCTTTCTTTCTTTCTTTCTTTCTTTCTTTCTTTCTTTCTTTCTTTCTTTCTTTCTTCCTTCCTTCCTTCCTTCCTTCCTTCCTTCCTTCCATCCTTCCTTCCTTTCTTCCTTCCATCCTTCCTTCCTTTTTTTCCAAGTCTTTGGGTTACATCTGGCAGTGTTCAGGGGGTACTCCTGGCTCTGTGCCCAGAAACCACTCCTAGCAGGCTCGGGGGACCAGATGGGATGCCAGGATTCGAATAACCATCCATCCTGAATTGGCTGCATGCAAGGCAAACGCCCTACCACTGTGCTATCTCTCCTGCCCCTCATTTCTTTTTTTCTTTATCTTCTTTCTTTCTCTCTTTTTATTTCTTCTTTCTTCTTTCCTTCCAACTACTAGAATGGCAGGTCTATAAACTTCTGTATTACAACTATTAACCTGAATCTTACAAAAAAAAATAAAAAAGATCTAAATTCAACAAGATTTCATCCTCCTAGAAATAAAATCAAGAAGGAAGTTTTCTGACCAGATAACATAGTCCTGGTGGGTGGAGGGATTAGGAATAATAATGTCAAATTCCCTTTGGGGAGAGAGGGAGGAGTGAGCCAGATTATGACAGAAAGAGAAAGACAAGCCACAGTGAGGTTTACTGAGACCCAGAGCCATCTGCTACTCTGATGGATCCTTTATTTCAAAGGGCTATTGAGGAGGAGGGTCATCCTACTGAAGGCATCAGGCATCAGACCAGAGCTGAGCTCCCATCCACACTCCTAAAGAGAAACAAAGCTGTTGTTATTGCCCTTTCTCCAGACAGGTCTCAAACATGGGAAATTTAAGACAAATAAAAGAGAGCCAATGGCCTGGTCAAGTGCAGAATTTGGCTCAGTCCTCTGGTTCCACCAACCCCAGGAGCAGAGGCTCAGGCTGAGTCAGGCCCGAAAAGCTATAGATATATGCACCAAGAACTCCAGAAATAGTCACTTTTGAAGGGAAATTGGGTTTTTCAAAGATAAAGCAAAAGTGATGCCAAGGCAGACAAACAGTCCCTGCCCCCCCTCACCACATGCCCATTGGTGTCAAGACTCTCACCTGGGTGGATCCCACCCCCCAGGTGCCAACCAGGCCCCTAGGAAGGGCTGACACCTAGGTCCATGTCCCCCTCTAGCCTCCCAGGCAGTGTTGGGCTCTGATCCAGGTCAGATCCCTTATAGTCTGTCTCTGTTGGGAGTGCCCTGAGGACTCCTCCCTGGGCCAGATCTAGATCTTAGTTTCCACCTGCCTATGGAAAGGGCAGCCCTGGGCAATCATGTGTTCATCTTTTCATGAATCAGCAGAAACTCTGAGCTACTCTTTGGATTCTCACACTTCCTGCCCATCTCAAGAGATACCCAGAGTCTGGAATTCAACAAAGAAAGCTGCCAGGCTTCAGAATTGGCACCAGTCTATTGGCCAGTCTACCCCCAAACTCCGTGGCAATTAAGACTGTGGGCCACAGGGTTCTGGGGCTGCACATCTGTCCAGGGGTTCATCCCAGATAGGAGCATCACTTGGGAGCTGGAAGGAGCCTCTGTGCAAGTGCATGTCCGTGTGTGTTTCTGGTGAGTTGCTGAGGGGAATGTGTGCGTGGTTTGCATGAGCACCTCCGTGGGGAAATGTCCTATGTCATAGCACCTGAGTATGTTCTGAAAAATGTGTCATTAGTGACCTCCTAATGTACCCACAAACGGGGCAGCACAAGCCACAGCACTCCCAGGCTCCCTGGTGCAGCCCCTGAGAATCACGATGACAGAGACCTTGTGCCCTCTCAGGGTCATTAATGCTGTATGTATGTTATGACCAAAGGGCAAGTGCCTACGGTGATTGGGGCATGTGAGCATACATGTGCTGTGTGCATGGATGAATGTGTACCTCTGCCCAGAGACATGAGGTGTGTATAAAGGGAATCCATCATGTGTGTACATGTTTGAGAATATGTGCTCATGTACACATAGGGAAGTGTGTAGGGAAATGTATGGTGTGTGAGGTGCACATGTGTGCGCATGTGAATGTGTGTGTGTAGAATAGGGGGAATGTGTGAGGGCTTACATGTGTGATTGCATGCATGAGGTGTGTGTCCATCTACTATAGATATACACAGAGTCACCCAGTCTTCCTCTGTTGGAGAAGGTCACAGTAGTTTTTCAGGAATATTGGTTGCAAGAAACAACAGAAAATGGTCCCCTGGCAGCAGTGTCCCCAAATCTCTCCCAGTCCATACCCAGCACAGCAGATCTGGGCCTGGGGTTCCCCTAACACTCCTGGCTCAACGTGTGCAGAGCATAGTTCCCGTCCAGGCCCTCATCTGCATTACCACATGGAGTGGGCAGTTCATCTGGTTTAGAGTCCTGGATCCAGTTCCTGGGAACATTATTTCCTCCACACCCACTCCTGTCTGTCTGTCTGCCTGCCTGCCCGTCTGTCTGTCTGCCTCTCCCTCCACCACTTCCTGTCTAATCAGTCACCGCCTCCAGTTCCCAACCTCAGACCTCAGTGTGTCTCTGCACTTACATATCCTCAGCACAGCCTCCCCAACCTGTGCAACCTCCCCTTCTCCACCCTCCCCCCCACAGACCTTTCGGGCCCATAGTCCCAGGAACTGTGAGCTAAAAGCTGGGCCTGAGCTAAAGTCAGGCCGCATCTCTGTAAACAGAAGAACAGCTGCCAGACCTGGCCCCTGGACATTGCAGTTCCCTTTAAAATGGTTCAAAACCAACCGATTCATTTCATCCATGACCCTCCATCAGTCAGGACCCCATGTGAACTGTAGTCCCCAGTGTGGGTTTTGCTCTATTTCACTGGTTTCAAGCTTCCTCAATGTGTCTCAGCTCCACAGCACAGAGGGGAGCGCAGTCATAGAAGCTCATCTTGGTCAGTCTTGTGAACTGAAACGATCCCCAACCCCACCCCGGCTTCTGTAAACTCCCAACCTGTGTTTGATCAAGTTTGGTGAGGGAGAGATGCCTCATAGACCCTGATTCCAAGGCTGACCCTAACCATCCCTCACCATCTGCTCCAGTGGGCCAGAGGCATCATGAGAGAGAAAAGAGCCAGTGTTGGGGCCAGAGAGATAGCATGGAGGTAAGGTGTTTGCCTTTCAAGCAGAAGGACGGTGGTTCAAATCCTGGCATCCCATATGGTCCCCCATGCCTGCCAGGAGCAATTTTTCTGAGCATAGAGCCAGGAGTAACCCCTGAGTGCTGCCGGGTGTGGACCCCCCCCAAAAAAAAAATAAATAAAAAGAAAAAGAAAAGAAAAGAGCTAGTGGGTTCACTAGCTCTCAACTTCCTATTTCTAGTAGTGTGGGAAAGAGGTCAACTATAACCCAAGCACTTCTGATCAATCTGGGGGGAAACCAGGAATCTCAGTGGCGGGGGGACACTTTCAAAACCCATGTCACACCTACATCTTCCCACAGAACAAAGAAAACCCAGACACTTGGAGCCAAGATTCCAACTACCTGCACCCACATGTAATGGCTTTTCAAATACTTTGCCGTCACTTAGAAAGGCACAGGGGGTAACTGTGAGTCACTAGGGGCCCTTGGAGTTCCCCAGAGTTCCTTAGGCTGGGAAATGAAGAACACCAAATTATATTGTATCTGATTTCTACCAGGAATCCTGCACTGCGCACAAGGAAGCATTCACTAGATAGTCAGTGAAATGAATGAGTCGGAAAATTGAAGAAGACTCAGCAAATGTTGGGAGGTAAAAATGAGAAATGGAGTTCCTGTAATGATACTACACTTAGGTAACCTGGTCCCGTGAGGGTTGGTTATTGAAATCTTCATGAAGAAAGGGAAGGGAAGGAGGCTCACAGGGTAGGAGGGACTGAGGGAAGAGGACTCTGTTCAGGGCACAGTCTAGGTATCTCTGCTTAGCCTGGACCTACTGCCTCCCACACAGCTACTGAACTAGAGATTTATTGTTAGGCTTATCAGGCTGGACTCAACTTTCCTTTGGGAGGGACACTTTTTGCTGAGATTGCAGTAGCCTAGAAGCATGAACACACGAACAAGCTACAATGTCACTACCACCACTGGGAGATAGGGGGCGCTGGGCATCAGCACCTCTGCTCAAGAACAGAAAGAGACATGACAGTGCTGAAGAGAGTCTCAAGCTCCAGAGCCAAGAAAAAAACTTTGAAGAAGTGAACACTAGGATAACCTCATTGCTGCCCATAAGCCTGGAGCAGCACACAGGTTCCAAAGCCACAGGGCTGGGAAGCTGTTAAAAGTGGGAAGGGGCCTGTGTCTCCTCTATTCCCTCAGTTTTCAATCCTGATCCTTTATCTTCCCCTAATTTAACCCTCTTTACCCTCAGTTCCTGACTCGGTAGGCACCAATATTAACCTCCTGCCCCAACAGACCACCTTCCAGCTCCTCAGTGAAAGACACTTTCTGGGTCCCCGTTCTCATGAATCAGCAAAGAACTACAACCAGCATGCCTGCTGACTCATGCTTGATGGCCCCTCTCACCCCACCAAATTGTGGACTGTTGCATGATACAGGAATCAGCCTCAGCAAAACTCCCAGCTCAAAGACACTATATGGTCTCGTAATGCAGCAAAGCATCTCTCAAACTCAATTCCAAGGCCTATGAATTGAAAAGTACCTTGGCTTTTACTCCCCACAAGAATATATCAAAAGACTTAATTGGGAGTCTTATACTGCCTATTGGAAGCTAATACCTGTATAACAATACATGTTAAGATGTGTATTCCTAAATATACAAGTAGCCTCCTCCACCACTTGTTTTATTCGAATACCTTTTCTTTTCAACTCAGTTTTTTTGTTTTTTGTTTTTTGTTTTTTTTTAGTGTTTTTTTTTTTTTTTTTTTTTGGTTTTTGGACCACACCCGGCTGTGCTCAGGGGTTACTCCTGGCTGTCTGCTCAGAAATAGCTCCTGGCAGGCACGGGGGACCATATGGGACACCGGGATTCGAACCAACCACCTTAGGTCCTGGATAGGCTGCTTGCAAGGCAAACACCGCTGTGTTATCTCTCTGGGCCCTCAACTCAGTTTTATTTATTTTTTCTATTTTAATATATACATTTTTTTCTCTATCCTTACCATTTTCGGTGCTGCTTGGTACAAAATGCCTTGACTGGGATAAAAGCTCAGAACAAAACCAGACGACAGAGACTGTGTGTGCAGCCTGTCATCCTTACCCAGAATAGCACCAGCAACACAGTATGACACCATACGTTTTTGTATGGGCACAGTAAAAAAAAGGGGAAACCATAGACACAGGAACAAGATCATATCTTCTAGGGATAAGAACTCACTTTTTATAGCAGAAGGGTGCCTCCCATCCTGAACATGTATCATGTGGATGTAACCAGTCCCCAGGAGATTGGACAGTGTTAGTCCAATCCAAAACCCCAGATCCCTGACATAAAAATGATACAGCTCCGGGCAACACCACCAGGAACTAAGCTCCATTGGGAGATTTATAACACTACTCTGGCACAAACTTGTGCCAGTTTTGATATGACAATGAGGAAAGGAAAACTTGACGTAAGACCAGGCTGTCCTATCACATCACCTAAAACTAAATGGAAATCAGAAGAGCTATTGTCCTTTGAACTGTGAAAAATAAGAACACCAACAACAGAAAACTGACTTTGACAACTATGACTGAACAGAGCCTACCTTGGGACTAAAAAGGAAAACCCCACCCTAGGCTGTAGTCCAGGACACATAAAAAACAACTACAACAAGATGTCTTATTGCAGAGGTCCAACTTGGACAACAGAGACTGAGCAGAACCTTTGGATCCATAATATCCTAGGCTTCGGCTTAGGGACTGAATGAAAACAGGGAGCAAGTGTTACAGAAGACTGAACACCACAACAACGATGGATAGGAACCTCTAGAATCTAGAGACTCTATCCTAGACCCTGACCTATAACCTGCGCAAATACCAAGATCGCTAGCTACAGTGGCTTGATTATCTCTCACACAACCAAGAGGAAACTTTCCTGGCATCACAAAAAAGCCTTTGGGATGGGGGTAATGAGTATATATGGAGCCAGGAGTTGATCCCATGATGGTATGCTTCAAGGATGGAGAAACCCTGAATCTTTTAGGCCACGGGAATTCCCTTTCTTCCCCAATGCTTACTGTGCCTATGCCAAAAAAAAAAAAGTGGGGGGAATGCCAAACCCTACCACTCCAGCACCCATACTTTTTCTTGTTTTGTTTTGATTTGTTAGTTTTTGACTTTATTCTCCTTCTCTTTGTTCTTCCACTTTTCTCTTTCTTTTTCGCACTTGTGGTTATTATTTAGAGATTTATTTTTATTTTTATTTGCCGGGTCCATTTTTTTCTTTTTTTCTTCCATTTTTCTTTTATTTTTTTTTCTTTTCTCCTTTCTTTTTTTGGTAGTTGTCACCAAATTTTTTTCTCCCCTTTTTCTTATCCTTTTTATCTCCAATGACGGTGGAATAGATGCTCAATCTACAACAAACTGTAAAGTGGAGACCAGTTGCACTGGCATACTAGGGGGTAGAGGAGGGAGATGTGGGATGCATGCTGGGAATAGGGGCCTAGGGAGGACAGCACTGGTGGTAGGAATGTCCCTCATTCATTGTCACTATGTACCATAAATGATGTAGTAAAAGATTTGTAATGCACTTTGGTCACAATAAAAATTAAAAAAAAAAAAGAATCTAGATGAATAGTCAAGAGACACATAAAAGTGTATAATCACAACTTATTATAAGTGGAACAAATTAAAAATAAAACTGAAATGTCATCTCACACCAATGAAAATGGCACATATCGAAAAATCTGGTACAATCTGTTGGTGGTATTGTGGTTAAAAAAAAAAAAAGGAACTCTTATTCACTGCTGGTGGTGGTAATGTTCTTTCATCCAGCTTCTATGGGAAATGGTTTGGAGATTTCTTTGAATGGTAAGAATAAAGCTGCCACTTTATTCCAAAAAAAAAAAAAAGTGGGAAGGGGAAGGGCAGGCTCAGGGGGCTTGTGAATGCTACACAATTCAAGAGAGAGGGGCCTGGATAAACAGGATAATTTTAGTTAAAATAGGCACCTTGTGATATCTGATATAAGCTTAAAAAAATAAACAAAAAACATCCAAAGCATTGTTGATTTGTCCTGAAGTCTAGCTTTGCTAAGCAACCTTTCTTTTATCTCACAAATGGAGTGAGGCTGGGACTAGGAAGTAGAATTGGGAAGGAAGGTTTTGACTAAATAGGAGATTTTAAGAGCCATTTTGGCTAGGCTAAGAAGTGAATTCATAAATGCTAAAAAAGAAAAAAGTGGGAAGAGGGTTAACCATCGGGAAACAGATGTCTGCAGGTACTAGGTACCCAATTGCATGCTTTAAGTCTTCAGTAGAATGTGTCCTATGGATATCTAAATATCATTTGTTCCAGTGAAGGATAAAATCTCCTATTCAGTCAAAACCTCAGACATGAGCCTTGAGGACAACAAAGTTCAGTCCAACATCCGAACACCTAAACTTCAGAAGAAGATTATTGCTGGGTCTGCGCTCATAACTCATTGTAAGTTTTTTTTCTGAGGAATATCTTACCGAAAGCACTCCTTTCTAGAAACATAAGACCAGGAGGCAATTCCCACAGTGCCACCCACCTCTTGATAAAAAACTAACTTGCCATCTAAACTTTTGGCTCCTAGAGGTGGCTTCCTGCCCTTTGGGGCCTGGGGGGATATGCTTTGTCAGGTCTTTTTCACTGTTATGTGTCTCCAGTATCAGGAGTCACTTAAAGAGCTGCTCTAGAGAGGGACCATAGAGACAGTTATATGAGTAAGGCTTTTGGCTTGCAGGTGGTGGACCCCAGTTCCATCCTCAGCATTATCATATTTTCCGGTGTATAAGACGACCCCTAATTTTACAGTTAAAGCATAGGTTTAGGGGCCCTGAGAGATAGCACAGCAGCGTTTGCCTTGCAAGCAGCCGATCCAGGACCAAAGGTGGTTGGTTCGAATCCCGGTGTCCCATATGGTCCCCCACTCCCCGTGCCTGCCAGGAGCTATTTCTGAGCAGCCAGCCAGGAGTAACCCCTGAGCAACGCCGGGTGTGGCCCAAAAACAAAAAAAAAAAAAACAACAACAACAAAAAAAAAAAAAGCATAGGGTTAGGCCTATATTTGCTGTATAAGACAGAACGTTCCCGTGCTGCAACTGTATGTACCACAGTGAGCCAATCAAAACAAGCAAAGGTTCAAAGGTTATACTGTAATAGACTTCCTCTCTGATGCTGGCCAATATAAGCAGGCTTTTTACAGTATAAATTTGGGTCCAGAACATTATCTAATTGGCATGCATAAAAAGCCTGCTTGGATTGGCTGAGTCAGAGAGGCCTTGCAGTGATTGGTGCAGGATCGAGTTGGAAAATTCGTTTTGTGGCAATATCCAGACGATTTTCGTTTAGTGGCATATCGAAACATTTTTCGGAATATACTCGGCATATAAGACGACCCCCGATTTTCGGTTGACTTTTTTTCGTTTCAAAAGTCGTCTTATATGCAGGAAAATATGGTAAATGGTCTCACAAGCACTGACAGGAATAGTCCCTGAGCACAGAGCCAGGACAAAACCTGAGTTTAGTTGGGTATGGCCCCAAAAAGAAAAAGGGGGAGTTGGTGGAGAGATGGAAGGTGTGAGTGAGATTTAACTTCCTCTCTGTGGCCATGCTCGTCCTCAGACCTGCATACTGATGGGCTCAGGTAGTCTCAGCAGCAGAGTGTCACATTGCCTGTCCTACCATGTCTCTGTGCTTTCCAGTCCAGGGCAGATTCTCAGGACAGGAATTTGAGCAATGTTGATGAATTGTGAAATATCATACTAAGGAAATGAGGAATTGGAGAAATGAAGGTGGGAACGCAGTTATGTGACATCATCAGCCTCGTTGGTATTGAATCAGCAGGTTCCATGAGCCCATGGGTAGCTGGCAGGTTTGAGACTGTAGTCAGCAAGACTGGTGTGACAGGTAGGCAAAGTGGCTGCTTGGGGACTGTCCCCATGTCCCCAGCTTCCAAATTGCCCTGAAGGAGCAGGCTCTGCCCTGATGACAGGCCCAGTCCTCTTGTCATCTGGGACTTAGCCTGGCACCGAGCCTTCTGTGTGGGTCAGTGTCCTGCATTTCCTGTGCAAGCTTAGCTTTGGGGAGGCCATCCTTGCCTCCCTGGCTCTGTACTCAGCGGGGGATCACTCCTGGAAGTGCTTGTGGGACCATGTAACTGTCATATAACTCATGTAACTGTCTCTCTGATCCCTTCCCAGAGCAGCTTTTTTAGTGATTCTGAACCATTGTGGACACATAACAGTGAACAAGACCAGAGGAAGCATATCCCCTCAGGGCCCCAGTGGCAGGAAGCCAGGCCTGGGGCAGGAGATTAGATGGAAAGTTAGTTTTCATCATGAAGTGGGTGACACTGTGGGAAGGGCTCCTTGCTTTTATCTGTTCCTAGGGTGTATCCTACTGAGAGCACCCCTCCCTTCAACCTACCATCCCAGACCTGCTCCCCAAAACAAACTGAGAGGGGAGAAGTTGCCAGGGGCCAGTCTTGTCAGTGGGCAGTTTTACAGAGCCAGGAGGGACCCAGAGGAGTTGGCCATGGTCCTTAGGGACAGTGAAAGGACAGAACAAACTGTGCCCAGACCCAGGGGATGCTAGGGCAACCCTACCACAGTCTCAACCAGTTGGGTTACACAGAGAAGCATAGGCAGACCTCCATGGTAGACAAGAATCAGAGAATCTTGCCTGCAGGTGGCCCCAGCCCTGGTCATTGTCACTATCCACTCTCCTTCACTCCTTCTCATTGGCACCCCCATCTAGCTCCCCTCATGCATGTCCCAGCCTCTAGGTCTCAACTTGCCAGCAGCCAGATGGATCAAGCTACCTTCACCTGTTCACAAGCAGCTGGTCTCAGGGTACTCAATGGGGAGGAGGGGGAGGCTGAGGCAAAGGAGAGGAAGGACGGTGAGGAAGAAAGAGGAAGGATAAGATTGAGGAGGAAGGAGGGAGGACAGGAAGAAGGAGAAAAAAGAGGAAAGAGGAAGAGAAGGAAGAGGGGAGAAAAGAAGTAGGAGGAGGAAGAAGGAGAAAGGGAGGAAGAGAGAGGAGGAAGATGAAAGAGAAAGGGCTTCCCCAATGTACAGCCTGTCTGGGTAACCCCAAGCCTAGGCTTCCCTGGTCCCCTAGTCCAAAACAACCTGACTCACACCCTCCTCCAGGGGGCTGTAGGGACTTCCTGGAACTTCGCCCTACCACCACCACCCAAGACCATTCCAATCTCATACACTGCCCCACATTGCCAGACCATGGACTGCATGATTAGGACGCAGATCCAAGACCCAGACCCGTGGGCCCTAGTGAGATGCCTACCCACTGTCCCAGATTGTGACATGTACTCCAGGGCCCTGTCCGTGTGCAGGTTCTGCATGATGACCAGATGTTGGTGTAGGGGGAGAAGGAACAAGGAAGGGGAAACCCTGCATGGAGCTACCTGAGGGCTCTGAGGGCCACAGCTCCGGAGCCATTGGGCTAGGCTAGTGGCTCTCAGCTGTGCCACCTGAGCCGGTATCCCTGTCCCAACCCCTCCCCTTCAAACTCCCCCTGCCCCATCTCATGACTCTCTCCTGTAAGTCTGATATTCAAACCTGAATTCCCTGTCTCTGTTCCTCCCGCGGATTGTCTCATTCAGGCTTATACATATATACTCACACACACATATACACACTAATATAAACACTCGTATATACACTCTTACACCCTAACATACTCTCACACACATATGAAACCATATATATATTTATATATACACATATGAAACCATATATACTCACATATATATATACACCTGAATACACATTTATATATATATACACTGCCACTTCCCCATGATACCACACACTCACATATGCGCATATCAAACACATTCACGTATAGTCACTAGTAACACGTACACACTGCCACCTCTCCCTGACAAACACACGTATACACATATGTGCATTCACACACCCTATAGAAGCCTGAATGATCTTCGCTTTCAGTCATCTCTAGAAACTAAACACAGGGCTGACCCTGAAGCAATGCTTAGGCACACAAGATCTGGACAGGGTCAGTCCTAGATGCAGCACAGTCTAGGCCTGGGAGTGCTGAAGACCAACAGGATCCGACAGTGCTCAGAGTGATTCAATGACAGGGATTAACCTTGAGGTCTTGGGTATGCAAAGCCTACAATGCAGCACTTTGAGCTATGTCTGAGATCCTGGAAAGGATTACTCTTTACCCACTGCCTACTCATCCTAGAGAAACTAAAACACTGAAGGCCCTTGCCTTCTCTCTGTGCTGGAGCCAAGAAGAAGGGTCATCTCCTCCACAGCCTCCCTGGCTGACGGGGATAAGGCCTGACTCCTGGCAGAAGGCAGCCTCCTGTCTTTGTGAACCCCAGGCTTTGTAAAGCTGTTCCTGACACAGACAGCATTGTGGGCACTCATCTGTCTCAGATTTCCCTTCCTGGCCACTTGGGCTTTCAGAGAGAAGGGAAGGCAACAGGCGCTGCATCTGGTGAAACTGAGCCAGGAAATGAACAGAAAATTCACCCACCAGCATGACTCCAAGAAATGGAGGAAAATTTGTTGGCTACCATCTGCCAGATCCTTCTAGGATATGGCTACAGGATGTGGCCTCCATGCCAGCAGGATGGGCCCATGGGAGTCTGAGACCATCCCACCAGTACCAGCCATGTTTGGGTCTATGGTGGTGATGAGCACACTGAATGGGGCACAGCCTGGCTCCGGGAGAAAGTGGGGCTGCTCCATGGACCATGGGGATTGCTCCAAGACCAGTGAATTCAAGCTTTGTTGAAGTGAGTTGAGGTGGGCTCATTGGATTATCTGCAATTCCATATCTATTTACTAAGAACTTCCTGTACTAGATGTTGAGGACAATGCTAGGCAAAAGGTGAACAAAGGCTGTGTCCTTAAGGGCTCACCACCCAGAGAGTTGACAGTTTTGTCCCCAGTCAGCTGGAATCTCTTTGCAGAGGTTGGGCCTGGCTATCAAGTCCTTTCCCTCTCACTGAGCTTCCAGTGACAAGACCACAAGGTCCAGTAAGCACCACACCAAGAAGGAGCACAAACATTTCCTCCTGATTTCATTCACTCGTAATGTGACTTTGTCACTGGGGATCCAATCTCAACCAATAGAATGGAGCAGAAGCAAAAGGTTTCCCAGTTCAGGTCTCAGGTGGCCTGGCTAAGGTTCTCTCTGTATCCCTCTGACTCCTATATACACACATACATGCATGGACAAATCCAAGCACTCTTGCTGGCTGCTGGGCACACAGAGAGCACAGCTGAGCGAGTCCAGTGTCCCAGCCCAGATTACATGGCCATGGGACAGATTCCAGTTGGAGCTGCAACCCCAGACATGTCTGTGAGCCCCTCTGAGCTGCCACATGGCCTGCAGGCTAGTTGGCATGTGGAAATGCATGAGCCGCTCTGCTGGGTTCTAGAGCTCAGCCTCCAGGTATGGTTACCAATTCTGCAGCAGGACTGGGCCCTAGATACTGGCCCAAGTGTAAAGCCAGCTGGCCTTCCGCAAGACAGTGGGATTGTCACTCAGAAACTTCTCCCAGCCTCCCTTGGGTCCCCATGAAGCCTAGAAAGGCTGAGAATCCTGCAATCCAGGAGTCAAACAACTGATACTCTGGTTAGTGATGGGACTTCACAGCAGGTGGCACCATGCGGGTCTCAACTCATGGTCTCCGTGTCTAACAAACTAAGTCTGAGGCCCAGAGGGACTGCTGACAAGATGCTGGGGGTTTCTGTTCCTCTCTCAGCCTGAGCATGTCCACCAGTCTGGCTTCACTGGAGGGGAATAGTGTGCTGAGATATGCGAGGTGAGTGGGGATTCTGACCAGGAGACCTGGTATGGCAAAGGGCAGGGAGAAGAGAAAGAGTGCTGCTCTGGGGGAGCTGCCTGCCTGCACAGAACAGTTCTGTGATAAAGAAGCCACACACTTCCAGACAGAGGCAGAAGCCTTGCACTCACAGCAAGCAGCTGCAGTGAGGTAGTGGTACAGGGTCTATGTAGTCTTTCTAGAAGGTTTAGGACAGCAGCAGGAGTGAATTGAGATGTGGGTGGCACTTATCAGAGCCTGCCCACATTCTGTCTATGAGTCCCCTCTAAGGCCCATAAAAGTGGAGTCCAGTGACTCTGGACTGGTTGTGGGATCAATGTGAATGGGGGATGGAACTCAATGACCACTGAGTTTCTTTTAGCAGTTAGATTCTAAAGTTCTAAAGTTCTAAATTTCATCCCAGTGCTCGCTTCAGCAGCACATATACTAAAATTGGAACGATACAGAGATTAGCATGGCCCCTGCGCAAGAATGACACGGAAATTTGTGAAGCGTTCCATATTTAAAAAAAAGTTCATCCCAAGTTGGTCTTTGCAAGGATCTGATAGCACTTAGTGCCAAGCCCCACATAAGCTAACTTTTCCATAATTCAGTCCCCACAGGCAGTTAAGAGCCTTCAGGACAGCTGTTCTTACAGAACTAGTTCTTCATACAAGGCCCTGGAACCTTCTCTGCTTGTTTCTGAGTACCTCTGAACTCCCCCTGAAGGAGGTTCTATGGTTGTCCTGGCATATGCTAGGGACATAAAGAAGCATGAAGGGGATATGGAGCTCAGCATTACTGATTGCTTGAGGGCACACTACAGAGGGTCTCTTGGAATTATCATGGAGACAAGTAGGGGAAACTGCCAGCAGAGTGGCACATTTTGCAAACCCTCTGAAAGCCCATACTGCTCCATCTGAATCTCGGTAGGAGCCTTCTACACCCATGCTGCCAGATGAGGAAGGAGGGGCAAGTAGGAGAGGACAGGGAGCATGGAGATTCAGCACCCACCTTCCCGAGGGTCAGTGGGGTGTCAGCCAGATGACAGGGAGACAGAGTAAAGGTTTCCCAGGAGTGAGCAAGCCAGTAGCAGCAGGTTAGATCAGCCCAGTCCTGAGAAAGCAGCTGGTTGGTGCAGGAGCTGATAAAGAGTTTAGGTGCCCAGCCAGGCTCCCGCTTGTGTCCCAGAAAGACTTGTATGAAATTGCCCTCTTGATGACGTTAGGTTCAAGTTTTCTTTGTTGAGTTAGCACAGTGTATTGTAAAGAATCCAACCCCAGGCCGGTGCCCTGCTGATATCCCTTTACCTGCCTTTCCTCCCGAGTCACGTGTATTTAAGTGAGAAAGTTCTAGAGGAAATTAATCTGTAAGTTGGATCTGCAAAGTATGCATCCTAAGGACAGCAGGAAGCTAAGGAGGAAGGTTGGTACTTCAAGGCAGGGCTGCCCAGGCTGCCAGCAGCCAGCCCCAGCAGTGCCTCCCTGATGCCCACTGGGCAGTGGATGTGTCTCAGAGAGAGGTCATATAACTCACAACAATGATGAGGCCCCTAGTAGTCCTCCTGGGTTTGCCTCCATGGCTCTTGATAACCTAAAGGAGCTAAAATGTCATTCCCACTCAATAATTACAGGACTATGAAGGGGACAGCTGCAATCAAGGGTGTAGGATGTAGAGCATGAAACTCTCTAGGCAAAATGAGATCATTCTTGAAAATCACAGCCTTCAAGGAAGGCAATGGATACCATGAAGGAATGAATGCAATGGCCTTTTGGAGAGGGGACGTGACAAATGCCTCTTGTTGCGCAGCCTTGGGAGGAACCCCTTTCAGCCACCCAACAGGATCAGAGCCTCATCCAAATCCAGAACATTATACTTCCGACCCATCCTGAAATGGGAAGTATTTCTCTGGTGCTTATTGCCTCCAAGAATTTCCATGATCGACATGATCTCAAGCAGTGCTGCTAATGGCAGCCACTACATGGAACAATCTTCCCACAAAATGCCCAACAGGAACAGAGCCTCATCCAAATCCAGAACATTATACTTCCGACCCATCCTGAAATGGGAAGTATTTCTCTGGTGCTTATTGCCTCCAAGAATTTCCATGATCGACATGATCTCAAGCAGTGCTGCTAATGGCAGCCACTACATGGAACAATCTTCCCACAAAATGCTCATGTATAAATGACTGAGAAAAGCAGCTATGGTTCAGAGACCCCATAGGATACATCTCTGATGTGAGAAATGGATGAACTTGAGGTGACTTGAGAAATCAGAAAGGAAGTGGAGGTCAGTTCCTGGATGGTTCCATTCATGTAGAGAAAGTGAGAAACCAAAGCCAGCAGATGGCCAAAATGAAAACCAAAAACCACTACCACCAACAAAACTAACTTTCACTGGAGAGAAAGGGGAAGAAGTGTGGAGAAGTTAGTAGAGGACTCCTTTTAGGGATTAAATGGCTCTAAAAATTGGGTAGTGACATCAAGTATGAAGTTGAAGCCCTATAATCCCTTGATAATATAAACCCAAAATGAACCAGTGAGAAGGTAAGAGAAGAGAGTGGCCAGCCCACATTCATGGAGGGTGGAGGTACAGGTCGATAGAGTCAGTCACTCACTGCCACTCACCCAGTCATTCAGCTACAGTTGATCGCACACTAACTCAGTCACTCACCCATTGTCATTCACACACAGTCACTGTCACACACCCACAGTCACTGACCGCTCATTGGGGTTTGCCAGCTTGCTCGATTCATGCCCACAAGGGATTCTCCCCACATTCCTTTCCTGGATGCCAGGACTGGGCTTGATGGACTGTGCCGCACAAAGGGTGGAAGAAGAAATTGGCTAGTGTCTGTCTCTCACAGAACAGCTTTTGCTCTTTCCCAGAGAGGTAGGCATCCCCCTGCTTAATACCTGGCTTCCAGGGCAACTAGGGTACTCAAGGCAGATACTCTATGTAGAAGCCACACCACCTGAGGATGCAGAAGCATGGCCCATCCCCCAGACACCATCATTCAAACTGTCAGATCAAGGACAGGGCTGATATAGTCAGACTCCTGAGAGACCCCACCACCACAGCCCCTTTCCTAGGCAGAAGAGAGCAGGAAAAGGGAAGCACCTGGCTCAGAGGTGTTAGTGAGAAGAGGGGTTGCAGGTGTCCAGCACTCACCCCACTTTATCCAGCCGTGCTCATCAGTGTTGACAGGCTCAAGTAAGCACAGTGAAAGGTACATCACAGGATGCTGGGTAGAGGGCAGGGCACAAAGTGGTTTCTGATAGCCAAAAGAAATGTGAATACAGTGTGGATGCTGGATAGGAAAAGCCATCTCATGTAGGACAACTCCTTTTTGAGTTATATCAAAGGGCCAGAAAAAGCTGCCAGTAGCCCCAATGCCTTGAGGTGCAAGTCTGGGGGCCTGAGAGAGGTCCACTCCATGCTCATCTTGAGATTGAATGATGGGCCGGTTCTGGACTGTTCCTGCATCCAACTTTGGGGGCTCCAATGAAAACTCCTTACCTCCCAAACAGGGGCTTAAACCTGCTACCTCTGTCATGCTGTTTCCCATAAATGTTTATGTGTCTGTCCTCGGGGGCTTTATTAGGAGTATTTGGATTTGTCAGTAATGGATCATTCATCAGCCTTGTTGAGGGATTCATAGAAGTCACCTTCCCCCAGGACAGAAGCTTACCCACATAAGTAAGTGATATCATTTTGCAAGAACCCTCTTGCAAGTGCTCCACAGGCTATCCCAGCAAGAAGTGAACCCAGTTGGTCTCCCCTGCTCCCTGTGGCCAGAAGTACTGAGTCATGCATGATACAGCCTCCATCTCCTTGCTATCATGTGGGTTGGTCCTGAGCCAGAATTCATCTCCCCCTTCTTTTTAATATGCTGCAGACTTGGAGCCAGTCAGTACAAACTCTTTGTCAAGGAGAGCAAGAAAAGAGGACTAAGAAGGAAACCCCTAAGCCCACAGATGGCTCATGCTGGGCATCACTTTTCTTGGACCCTCTGCTTTCTTTTTGTTTTTATTGGGTGGGGGTGGGTATCCCTGGTGGTGCTCAGGGGTTACTCTTGGCTCTGCACTCAGAAATCACTCCTGGCAGGCTCCGGAGATCATATGAGATACCAGAGATCGAACATAGGTCAGCTGCATGCAAGGCAGATGCCTTACCCACTGTGCTATTGTTCTGGTCCCATGATCCTCTACTTTCTTACATGGTTGTGTGACCACCCTCAGAGGGACATTCTCTTGTCACTTCAATCACAGACACGCACCCACAGCACAAATATATACATGCACTTCATATTTGCACTCTCCACATGATTACACCATGCACATGCTACACCACATGCACGTATACTCATCACACATATGCACACCTCATGTACATGCAGTGCATGTACAACACACGTAATACCATACAATGCATATTACATGCACGCATACACTGTGCTCCAGTGCAACACATATGTGTTCACCCATACATGTGCACACGCATTTGTGTATACGAACCATATACCCATTGCCACACCTATATCCACACCTCACTACATACCACACAACACACCTCAGCCTTCTCAGGGTAACCCCTCACACTGGGAAATGGCATTTTCTTTCATTTATCATCAAAGTATCATCTGCCCAAAGAGTCTTCTTGGTCTGACCAGGATTTGGGGAGCAGGCCCCCAGTCACCTATATCCCTCTTATGCCCATCCTTACCTGAGACATAACCCCCATGAATGAAAATAAGCCAGGCTCAGCAATCCCAGAAATCCTGAGGACAGCTTTCTCATCACTGGCCACTGCCTTCCAGTACCTTCCAGGTGGCCCAATTATGAAGACAGTGCGGGTGTCCCGTCACCTCATATCACATCCTACAGATCCCACCAGGCCTTTCAGGAACAAATGGTTCTACAGGACGAAATAGCTTCAATGTTACCCAGGAATCCAGGACCCAATGCATATAGGATGTAGGTGGCTGGAAGATGTCAAGTCTATAAGGCAGTGAGTAGAGGATTTTCCAAGGAAGTAGCAATAAATTTCTGGAACATTCTGGGGCAGAAACCCCAGAACCACTTGGCTGAGGTACCTTATTTTACAGTTCCCTCCTTGAACCTCTTTCTAAAGACCCACTGAACCAGCCACTTGCCTCCCTCATCTCCTGTGCTGCATGTGTCAAATATGTGTGTATCGGAAGCAAGGAAGGGGGTTCATCTAGGTGAGAAACAGCCAAAAGGTTGGTCAGGTACCCCATCCCAGTCTGAGTTTTGGCATGTTTTTGCAGCCCTATAGGTGTAAGTAGAATCCTGAGGTGGGGACTTGGAGCCTCTGGCCCTTGGACTCAGATTCCACTGGAAGTTGCCTGAGGTGTCTACTGTTGAGTTCAGCTGCTCAGTTCTGGCTCTCAGCTATTCTCTCACTGTTTCATCTCCACATCTACAGTTGATGGAAGCACAGAGTGGCTGTGTTTGTGTGGCCTTTGGTACCTTTGGTGCCTGAGTGTGGACACAACTCTTTCCTCCAAGTCATGGATACCAGTACAGACACTCTACTTCCAAAGCTAAGCACTTCTTGCCTGCTGCTTCACCACCCAGGAGAAAAAGCACACTGGTTTCCTAACCCAGGGTGGCTAGAATCATGTCAGGGCATTGGTGTGGTCTCCACCCTCCACACCTATGGGACTCTAGAGATAGAGCCAAGTTTTGCCTTTCTTCACCCAGCCTCAGAACAACATTGAAGTTGGAAAACGTCCAGCCATTAAGAAGAGTGTCTGGGGCCGGCGAGGTGGCACTAGAGGTAAGGTGTCTGCCTTGCAAGCGCTAGCCAAGGAAGGACCGAGGTTCGATCCCCCGGTGTCCCATATGGTCCCCCAAGCCAGGGGCAATTTCTGAGCACTTAGCCAGGAGTAACCCCTGAGCATCAAAAGGGTGTGGCCCAAAAAAAAAGAAAAAAGAAAAAAGAAAAGTGTCTGCTGAACTCACCAAGCCTGTGCCCCATGCTAACAAGGCACACCAGGACATGATACCAGGACACCATCCCCACTGGGCAGGTGTGAAGAGTGAATGCCATATTGGTAAGGTACCTGATCAGAGCCAACCCCTAGCAGTGCCCAGTGATGTCAGAGTCCTCCACCTTGGCTATCAGTTCCTCTCTACCTTCCAAATCCTGCTCATTGGACTGATGTTCTAGAAATCTCAATCCAGGGGGCCACCCACATCATGTCTGTAGTGAAGTGAGAAGAAAGAATAAGGTAATGGTCATAAGGAAAATAAAATATTAACGGAGCTTCTGAGAGATTCAGACCATGGACTTTCTAAAGAAAGAGAAGATAATCTCATTTAATTGACAGGGAATAATTCTACCTTGGCATATGCTTGGTTTGAAATGAGTCTGCAGTCATCACCTGCCAAATGATGGTGGGTGGGTGGGTGTATGACGAATGAATGGATGGATGGATGTTTCGATGGATAGATAGATGGATAGATTAAAGGATAAGTGGATAGATATGGGTGGATAGATGTTGGATGGATGGAAGGATGGATGAATGGGTGGGTAGGTGGATGCGATGGATGGATGGACAGATTGTAGATGCTTGGATGAATCTAGAGTCAAGACAAGAAACACACAAAAAAAATAAACTTAGATTCTCTAGTTCTGACTCCAATACCTATTGGTCTCAGAAGAAAATTGATATCAACCCCTCTGATCCATTGCTGCCTTTCACACCATAGTGACTCTCTGTCCTATTTTCCTCCTAGTGGGAGTCTGTGCCTCCATGTAAGATGACCACATTTATGGCAGTGCTTGGTAGATCATTGGATTGTACCTGTCAGAGGAAATGGTGTCATTGATGACAATGTGGAAGAGTAGCCAGGGATGTCTGTCTATAGATGCTTCCGGAATGAGAAATTCTTTCATTCACCTGCTTTACCAACATGGACTCTGGGGCACTCCAGTTAAGGACCCATCCTGGCACTACAGGCAGGCACCGCACAATATTCTTTTGTCACTTCTTACCCTGATCAAGGCCTTTTCTGCCAAGAATCATGAGGCTGCAAGAGATTCCTGGTGCCCAGATGTTCTGGAAGTTCATTTCCATGGACACAGGATCCCTGAAACTAGAGCTGCAGAGCCAAGCTGGCAGGCCACACCATGAGGTCATCTGGCCCATCCACTCGTTTTATGCTGATAATATTACAGCCTTTTTGGCACATGTTAATAAAAGCAAATCTTCTAATCTCAGAAAACTCACTGGGCTCAGCTAAAACACCACTTACAGAAAGGGGTGGGGGCTGGGGATCACTTTTCCAAGAGAAAAGCAAACACTGATTTATTAATTGTCTCCAGGGGTCCTGCCAAAACTGTGGAGTGAAGCAAGAGTCTGGGGTGTGGAGAGAGCATGGAGGGGGTGGGGTGCTCAGTTCACATTCCAGGAGGTGAGAGCTGACACTTTCAAGGTGACTGTGGGGTTCGTATTTAGATTTTCTCTCTCTCTGCATTTTTTAAGATGTCTTATTCCTCCTCCCCCTATCAGCATCCCTGGGAACCCTTTCCTCTTCAGGATCTCTCTCTGTCCACAAAAATGTACACACACACACACACACACACAACCACACACTGACAAATACATGCTCACACATGCGCATTCTCACACTCAATCATATACCCACAAACACTCATACTCACATTCAAATATACAAATACACAAACACCCATATTCAGACACACTCACACATATTCACTCATGCCCACACTCACACACCCAATAACGCTCACAAACACACACCTGCAAACACTCAAACACATGCATACTGACACACTCACAAACACACACCAACAGATGCAACACTCATACAGTACTTTTAGTGCTGAGTCCTCCAAAGGAGGTAATCTCTTCCCTCTTGGCACATGTTTGAGCATGTGGCCCTGTCTTCCATTACCAAGTGGTCACTGAATGTAACTCGAGGAGTGGACCCCAGTGAAGTAAGTGGGGTCCCAGGGCCCCAAGCCACCATTGGTCAGATCATCTCCCACTGGGATCTCAGGAGGTTTGGTAGCAAGAGGTGAAAGAGTGCCCTGGGGCCACTCAGGAAACCTTTGAGAGGAGGAAGTGAGGCCACTCTGGGGGTTGGGGGTTGTGCTGAGGCACAGATTTGTCACCTGAAAGCTTGAAGTTGCTGCTGGAGGGGGGCTGGGGAGGCATCTTCTCCTCAGTGGGAAGGCAGGCAGAGCCTTGGCACCCAAGTTCCCCTGGGCAACTGAGCTGCCTCCCTGAGCAGGGGTTAAAGAGGTCACCCAGACAGGAGGTCTGAGAGGAGGTCTGTGGGCTAGGCTGTGCTGAGTGGTGATGGAGAGGTTGTGGGGAAAGGGCAAGGGAAAAATTCAAGGAGAGGACAGAGAGTCCAGGAGGTGTTTCAAGAAAAGTGGCTTTGGGACTGGAGCAATAGCACAGCAGGTAGGGAACTTGCCTTGCATGTGACCAACCTGGGTTTGATCCCCAGCATCCCATGTGATCCTCTGAACACCACCAGGAATAATTCCTGAAGGCAATGCTCCCCCTGAGCAGCATTTGGTGTGGCCCCCAAAAAAATGAATAAGAAAAGTAGCTCCAATGGCTCTGGCGTGGCAGAACCCAGAAGAAGAGCAACCCTGCAAAAACACCAAGTGAGGGAGGCCCTGGCAACCCGGTCTTTTGGAGATGATGTCCATTTACAAGGGCCTGGTCATTCTGATGATGACCAGTGTGAGATTCCTAATGGAGGGTGGGTTCCTGGGCGGGAGGGACAGAGTTGGAAGAGGGACTGAACAGCTGTGAATGTCTCAGACTTGCCCTGGCTGGAATCTTTCTTTTACACCCTGTTTGTTTCTGCTGGAACTTTAAGATAAGACTTGAAGCTGCCTCTTTTAGAGGATTCACCCCTGCCCAGACACCCACAGCCCATTTTGCTAACCTGCTTAAATGTCCACTGCCATAGAAGCCAAGCTCAAAATTCAGACACTCTTTAGGAAATAGAGAAGGCTTAAGGATGCAGTGAAGGATTCAGCGAGGTGGACACCAAAGGTCGTGGTTCATGGCTCAAAGATTGACACTGGTCAGCCTCATGGCTTAACTGAACCAATGTGATCCAGTCTAGTTGTTTTTTATAAATATTTGTATGCAAATGTCTACCTTTTTCTTCATCACCCCTCCTATGAATGAGGAGCACACCCAGCCACTCAGTGAGAGTCATATTCAGTCAGCTACCCCATGAGTGACTTAAATCAATCTTTGCCTCATGTTCACAAGGTATTTGGGGGAGAGGAAAATCTGGGTCAAGCCTTTGGAAAAGTTGATCTGATCTGTCTCGGATGCTGACTCTGTCCACCTTCCCCATATTGCCCAGACATGGCCAGTCTCCTTCCTGGTATCTCTCACCTGGTTTGAATCTATCAGACCCTGCCTGCTCGTCCCTCAGATGACCCTGCCTTTGACTTAACAAGATCAGAGGAAGAAGGGCCCTAAATCTCAGTAGCTGGGAAACACATGAAGCTCCAAGTCTGGGGACCATGACAGCAGAGAAACCTCGGACTCTGTCTACCCTCTCTGAGAGAAACCGGAGCCTACCTGGAATCTCCTGAATCTCTTCCTCTCCCTGCACACAGGGCAAGTCATAACTTGCTGTCTGCCAGGGTGGGAAAGAAAGCTGGATAAGCAATTGTCCTGAATGCACGAGTATTTTAACAGCATCAGCAGGTAGCAGAGACCCAAGAGCTTCTCCAGAAGCTCCTAAAGGTCTTCGAATAGGGGGAGGATGGGGCCAGAGCCATAGCACAGTGGTAAGGCATTTGCCTTGCACACAGTTGACTGAGGACAGACCTGGGTTTGATCCCCGACATCCTATATGGTCCCCTTAGTCAGGAGCTATTTCTGAGTGCAAAGCCAGGAGTAACCCCTGAGCCTCACCGGGTGTGCCCCCCACAAATAGAATAGGAGGAGGAATAAGAGTGCCAAAGTATCACCCTATCCCCTGCCTTGCCCAGAGCGTGCTCAAAGGGATGTGTCTTCTTGAGCCACGTGACCTTCAGCAGTCCCAGCCTCAGTCTTTTCATCTGTCGTGTGGTCAGAGAGCAGAAAAACCACACAGTGTGTGCAGGAAATATGAGGCTCCTTCCATTGCTTCTGATCTGGCACTGCAGCTCGCTCCCCTTGTAAGAAACCATAAGGGAGCTCGAAGTCTGACTTAGAACCAGCAGAGCAAAGAACTTGGATGCTGTTGCATCAGACACAACAACCACTTTTCTTTTCCTTTCCTTGTTTACTTTTTTAATTTTTGCTTTTGGGGCCACATCCAGTGATACTCGGGAATTAGTCCTGGCTCTACACTCTGGAATTACTCCTGGTAGGTGTAGAAGGGACCATTTGGGACTCCAGGGATCAAACCCAAGTTGGCCATGTCCAGGGCTATCTTCCATGGGCCTCACCTCTTACCTAAAGCGAGTCATCAGTCGCTAAGACTCACTTCCCTCATTCCAAAGGCCCCTTGCCCCCACATCAGTGCTACCTCGCCACCGCCCACTAAATGTCCCCTACAGATCTTCCTCTCGAAGTCCTGATCATGCCACATCCTTGGCCCTAAAGTGATGGTCCTGAGCAGTTAGCAACCCACCTCAAAGAGCCAGACATTCAGGGCCTCACACGGCTCCCTCTCCCCACAGTGCTCTCAACCTCTGTCGTTCTTCAAAACCCCAAATAGCAGCCCTCCTCAGAAAGTATATCTCCCGACTGCCAGCTAAACATCTGTCTTGACTAAATTCTGCTGTCCTGGTCACTTGCCCACTCTGCTTCATCCCATAACACTCACTCCAGCTGCTCCCCACTGCAGAGCTGAAGGAAGTTCCAGTCCCCTGGGCTCCTCAAACACCTCTAGGCAAAGCTGTATGCATCCACAGTACAGCTACCACTCTGCTGCAGTGTCTGTTCCCAGCTTAGATCTCAAGAGGGTCACTCCCCATAAATTGGGGGATCCTGCAATACTGGAGTTAGAACCACATGCAAAACACATGCCCCTGCCTTTGGAGCCTCCATGTTGCTGCCTGATATTTGCCTGCCTCTTCGCCTCCCTGCAAGTTCCATACTTGGGCTGTGCCCCATGCAGAGAGGGAAGGTGTAGGGAGGGGTGAGAGGGAAGAGGAGGAGGAATGGGGAGGAGGGAGTGATGATCTCCTCTCTCAGTCCCATATTTCCATGACAGATTTATGAAGGAAGATCCTTTGCATGAATGGCTGTTTACTCACGATGTAATTGAGCGTGTCCTTTTTAGTCCTTCCTAAGATCTTTCATAAAAGTATCTTCACGGCTTGAAATCATCTGTTAGGGCTGAGGAGTCAGCTCAAAGAGCTGGAGCACATGCTTTGCACTGCTGGAAGCTGGAGTTCGATCCCTGACACAGCATAATTCCCAGTAACACTGAGTGCACCACAAGCACAGGGCTGAGATTCAATCCTGAGCACTGTTGGGTGTAGCCCCAAAATAAAACAAAGAAAACCCCTCCCTGGTCACACCCATGCTGACTCCTTCAGTAGGATCAGCGACTGGCATTTTGCCTCTTTTTTCCTCAAGACCAGCTCATAAAAGATTATTCTGCCCTCCTTTTTGGGGTGCTTAGAAGTTTGAAGAAGCATGCAGAGCTAGGGATTAAGTTCAGGGCTCCCACACTAACCTTGGAGCCATCTCCCTGGTCCCAATACCCCACTCTCGAAGAAGCTGTATCATCTGTATCCTGCATGTTTATTTATGTCCCTCATCTTTCCCTGCCAGCACCAAAGCTCAGTACCAAGTAGGCAGGAGGGTGGCTGAAGCCAAGATTGTGTCCACAGTGGGTGGTCGTAGGCCTGCTCCTTTGCTACTGAGCCTCAGTTTCCCTGTCTATAGAGTGGGCCCACCCTTGCTTCACAGATCTGGCTGGCAGTGACAGAAAAGCCAAGAATGCCATCTCATTTGCAACGAATTGCAACGAATGAGTGTGGACAGGAAGGATGAGCTCTCAGTTTGCTCTCTCAGAGTCAAGAACCTGACAGACAGCAAGGGCCAGAGCCATACATAGCACAATGAGTAGGGTATTTGCCTTGCACATGGGTGACATGGGTTCAATCCCCAGCATCCTATATGCTATATGCATCCTATATGGTCCTCCTAGCCTGCCAGGAGTGATTTCTAAGCATAGGACCTGAATGTTGCTGTGTGTGGCTCAAAGATAGCACAGTGGTAGGGCATTTGCCTTGCACACAGCCAATTCAGGAAGAATAGTGGTTCAAATTCTGGCATCCCATATGGTCCCCCATGCCTGCCAGGAGCAGTTTCTGAGCACAGAGCCAGGAATAACTCCTGAGTGCTACTGGGTGTGACCCAAAAACCAAAAACCAAAAAAAAAAAAAAATCAAAGAAAAAAAAAACCCTAATAGCTGGCACAGAATGGAACCTGCTGCCCCTCAGCTTCTCAGATGCCAATGAGAAGCCCCTACCCACGTTCCATGCTCCCTCTTCAACCTCCTCTAACACTCCTCCAGCCCTCCAGGATTTGGTGAGTCCAAATCCCACTGAGGCAGGATCAGGGAAGAAGCCTGCTTTGACATTTTCGTGCTACTGAACCCACAGCCTCCACACAGTAGATGATCAATACCAGGCTATGCCATGAGCTGAGTCCCCAGTTACCAGGATACCTACAGATACTTTATTTCAGTTTAAATCCCAAATGGACAATACCACAGCTCCCACTCCCGAGGCGACATTGGGACTTTGTAGGAACAGTAGTAGCCCCAGTGCACTTGTGGGTGCCTTCGACACCTAGGAGAAGATTTGAATCTCAAGTGGTGCTGAATCTTTTTTCTCAAGAGAGAGTGGAAGGCCGCATGAGTTTGGCAACCTCAGTTCTACTTCATAGCCCATTTTGCTTCTTGGGGGGTTGAAAATTGATTTGTGCTCAATATTCATATTAAACAGCTGTGGCAGGGACACAGCTCCATGGTAGAGCATTTACCCGACATGTCAGAGATTCCAGGCCAAATCCCTGGCACCATCTAGGTTTCCTGAGTACTAAGTCAGGAGTAGCCCTGAGTACTAATACAAACTAATGATAATAAAATAAATAAATAAAAGGCAAGAGTCAGCATACAAATGTAGAACTCCCCCAGGCGCGAAAGTCCTTTGGCAACTAATAATGCAATGAAATGCTGCCGTGAATCAATACGGCAATCAATACTCACAAGGCACTAAAGAAACAGAACTCAGGACAGGCTTGTCTCTATGTTTTAGGCTTGTTTTGGCTCTCGTGCCACATTAGGGGGTGTTCAAGGGCTACTCCTGGCAGTGCTCAAGGGACCATGTGGTGCCAGGGAACAAGTTCCAGGCTCCTGAGACAAGTTCAGCCCATGCAGGGAACTCTGCAGCCTGGAATGGATCATCCTTGATGAAGGTAAAAGAGCAACTATCCTTCTCACATGCAGGTGAGGCTGGTGGGTGCAGAGAGGAATACAACCAGCATGGATCCTGGAAGTTCTATGGGCAAGGAAAAAGGTTAATGGAAGACCATTGGGAGGGAATGATTGGGCCCACCATGTCACCAATAGAGTCAGACAAATGCAGAGTCAGCAGGAGTTTATATAAAGTCCCCAGCAGAAATTCATGTTCTTCTCTCTGCCCCTCACTTGTGTCATAAGAGCCTGAAGGGGTCCTGGCTGGGACCCAGAAACCTGCAGGGCCTTATTAGAAAAAAGTCAGGGCCAGAGGAAGAGCACTGAGGGAGGGAAACTAGGCACTTGGGGACCAGTCCAGGGACTTACTCTCGATCAAATGGTCCCTCTGTTCTGCACAGACAGATCTGCTGGGGCAGTGCACCTAGAAGTCCAGGGGAGGGTCCCCAAGGAACCAATTTCAGGGTGCAGAACATAAGTTCACTTCCCAATCTAGTCAGAGCACCTGTGTTTCAGTGGGTCTTGTCTATAGAGCCTCCCCATGGATAGGAAAGACATTGTTGAGGTACAGAGAAGAGAAGGGAGTGTTCTATGGCCTTTTCATTTGCCTTCAAGTTTTAGGATTCAGGGGTCTCAAACTCAATTTACCTGGGGGCCGCAGGAGGCAAAGTCGGGGTGATTCTTGAGTGCAAAGTCAGTAGTAAGCCTTGAACATTGGGGGGTGTGACCCAAACAACTAAAACAAAACAAAACAAAAAAAGATTCCTCTAGGGCAGGGCCACAAAATGTTGTATGGAGGGCTGCAAACGGCCCACGGGCCATTAATTTGAGACCCCTGTAATTTAGATCTAAAGAATGCAGGTAAAAGAGAGGTTCTGGCTTCTTCCTTCTCCTGGCCTGGGAAGGGAATTTGGATGGTGGGAATGAGCCTTCATGACATTGTGCCCAAAGGACATGGGGTCCCTACAGGCTTCAAAGCCAGAGAGAGAATAGGAAAAGGGGAGATGGCTCAAAGGCTCTGACTCCACATGGGCTCCAGAGCAGCTTAGATGTTTGTGTTTTATTGAGAAAATAAATAAATAAGTAAAAATAAAAACAAGAACAAAAACCTCACAGTAACAGAAATCAGAATAGTGGGTGAAAGTCAGGACTTTCGCAAGAGGAAACTGGACATGTGGGTGTTTCCTGCAGACCTTTCAGCTGGGAGAGACAGATGTTCTGGGCACAAAGGGTGGGCAGGGCAGCCCAGAGCGTGGTGTCCTTCCTGCCACTCCACTTCAAGTGCACACTCGAGTGTTCACGGTCCCTCCACATCTATGTCCCCACAACAAGAAATAAACAGAGTCATTCTTTCTGCAAGAAACAAAAAGCCCCCTGGCAGGTCCCCCGAGTCTCTTCACAACGTGCACTGTGCCCTAATCCCAGCGCTGTCATGTTGCTGCTGTGAAGGGTCCCTACGTGGGGAGTGGAAGAGGAGGGTCAAGGGGGCCTGAATAGCCCAGCTCCTCCTGTGGGAAGCCAAGAGCTCCGGGAGTAATTAGAAACACGAGGGGTCTGAGCTTGCCATGGGAACTGCAGGCCTGGTGCCACACAGCCCCTTTGTGCAAACCACTGCCCATCTGCTTCTGGGAAAGCAGGCAGCTGCCAGGGCTCTGGAGGGCACTGGCCTGGGGTGAGGCCCCGAGATCACGCCAGCCACTAGCCTCCAGGTCAGAGCCCCAATGTGCAGGCCACAGCTCCCAGCCCCACCTGGAGAGAAGCATTGAGAGCTCTTTCCCTGGGGCAGCCCTGTTCTGCCACCAGGCAGGACTCAACAGGATGACAGATCCCAAGTCTCCCAGCACATCCCTTACTGCTGCCACGCCACTCTCACTGATCAATGGCAAGACCTTGTGGCTACAATGGGCTCTTTCTGGGGCACATCTAGCAAGGCCATTCCAAGACACAGTGGGTGTCTGGGACTCAGGATCCCTGAACAAGAGCCCACCAGAGCACCAGCTCCTCCTGAGGTCTCACTTTCCTCATCTGCCTGGCAGGCCAGTGGCTTGTACAGGTGATGATTGGGATGAAAGGGAAATGCGGAAAAGATTGCCACTCTACAAAGCTGAGCATCTGTCCAGGAGGCCCAGAGCCGTGGGAGGGGACCAAGTGTTCTGCAGACATGGGTGTGCTGGGTGTGAGGAGAAGGCAGAGAGGATCTTCTGTCTACAGAGACTTTTGGAGCTTCAAATCCATCTTTTGTAGGCAAAACATGCATGCTTCTTGTTCAGATAAGACAGTGCCCCTCCCTGGCATGAGGGCATCTTCGGGAAGCAATGGGGTATAAAAGGAGCCGTGGATGATAAGCTTCTGGCTCCAAGGATCCAGACAGCATCAACCCTTCTCAAAGTGCCCTGCAATGTGGAGAGAAGGAAGCATGTGCCTTATCCCTCCCTGGGTGCATGATGAGAGTAAGTTTGGCAAGTGCAGCCTGGCAGAGGCAGCGGAGCTTGTGTCGTAGAGCCAGAGATCCGTCTGCCTTCTGCCTGGTCCCCCCCAGCAGTGCCCCTCAACTATCCTCTTATGCTCGCCCCTCCCAAGCCTGCCTGCCTGTTGCTGTGGTAACAGAGGTCGGTTGGTTCCACAGCTGGTGGCACTCCTCTCCTCCAAGATCCAACAAGCTAGAACGTGGGGTGAGTGGGAAGTGAACAGATGGTGCCCGTCCTCCTGGGGGTAGCAGGCAATGACCAAGATGCCCTTGATTTGGGAAAGTGTCATTTTTCTGGTTCTTCTGGGCACTGTTTTCTAGGTCTTCACAAGGCTTTCTGGCATGTGGATAGCTGCTGAGCCTGAGGGAGGAAGGAAGGGTGTGGCTGTTTTGGGAATGCACAGCAGTGAGTGTTGGGTGTCTCACAATTTAGCTCCTCCATTCTCTATGTGGCCAAAGACAGCTCAGAGCACACACTTTAAAACTGGCTGGGTGGCCATGAGTGAATAAACACACACTGAAATTTGCGGCACAGGTGGCATGAATGAGGTTACAGAGTCAACAGTAAAATGGGTTTGAATGTGAACATTCCTGCTCCAGACTCTCAGAATCCATCTGTATTCACCTCCAGGTCTTGACCTATAGTGAGCAAGGAAGGTTGTGGTCTACTGCAATAATGAGGTCCTAACCTACAGTATGGTTTGGTTGATAGAAGGATTATGTCAAAAATAAAAAGAAGAAAGAAAAGAGAAGAAAGAAAGAAAGAAAGAAAGAAAGAAAGAAAGAAAGAAAGAAAGAAAGAAAGAAAGAAAGAAAGAAAGAAAGAAAGAAAGAAAGAAAGAAAGAAAGAAAGAAAGAAAGAAAGAAAGAAAGAAAGAAAGAAAGAAAGAAAGAAAGAAAGAAAGAAAGAAAAAGGAAGAAAGAAAAAGGAAGAAAGAAAAAAGAGAAAGAGAAAAAAGAAAGAAAGAGAGAAAGAAAGAAAGAAAGAAAGAAAGAAAGAAAGAAAGAAAGAAAGAAAGAAAGAAAGAAAGAAAGAAAGAAAGAAAGAAAGAAAGAAAGAAAGAAAGAAAGAAAGAAAGAAAGATAGAAAGAAAGATAGAAAGAAAGATAGAAAGAAAGATAGAAAGAAAGAAGAAAGGATGTTATAGCAAGGCCTTGGTCTACAATAACTGCTTAGTCTATAGGAAGAGTCTCATCTACAATAAGCAATGTAGTGAGGGTTTGGTGTGCAATGATAACTTGACCTACAGTTAGGGTTTGGTCTGCAATGAGGAATTATCTAACATAAGGACTCCCATGCAACTGCAAAGACTCCATGGATTTGTTCTGAAGAATGAAACCTAGAGATCTGAATCATCTCAGGTGAGGGTTCAACTAGATCCTCCTAGAATCTTGAAAGAACCACAGGTTAATCTATGCAAAACTCTGACCACGATAACCTGACTGTTCTTAGCCCCCAAGGGAGTGGGGGAAAGAGGCATTCATGGATTTTTTCCTGCTTCTTCCATGCTAAACCTTGACCAATGGTCCTGAGGAATTAAGGGAGTATTGTGGGCATAGAGCAGAGGTAAGAAAATGGGTTTTTGGAGTCAGGAGGAGGGGAGGGAAATGATCTAACCAACAATTTTATTCTCTGCTCAGTATCCCATGATCCAAGCCAACCTTGGCTAATACCACACAGGCTAAACTTATATTTTAATAAAACTCCTTAGTGAATTTCTAATAAATTCCCCCTGCACCTGGGTAAGAATTCCTTGTCTGAGCATAAAGGCTCATGGAGGTCCAAGGATTAAAAAAAAAGGGGGGGGGCCTAAATCAATAGTTTTTCACAATCTATGCACATTAGTTAGACACCCTTTCAGTTACTGTAGAGAGAGCCCCAGAATCTGCATATTTCAGCTACCCAAAGGAAGATACTGCTAAGTAGACCACCCTTGCAGACTTGATGTGGTGCTCAACCCTGCTAAGCAATGAAATCAAGTAGATAAAATCAGGAGAGATACCTGCTCCAGATTCAGATGCAAGGGATATAGAGGACAGAACCTAAAATGCTGTGATGTTTAAAGCACTAGAGAGATTTTGAAGACTAAGAGGACTTAAACACCCTATTATTCTGACAGAGCAATAGGGTCTGCTCTTGGTTGAAGCACAAAGTCACAGGCTACTGGAAAGAAAAACCAAAACCAGTTTGGCAGAGTATGTTGCCAAAGATTATGCAAAGAACACTTGCTCCATGTAGGAAGTCCTGTAGATTTGATGCAGATTTCAGAACCTTGAGAAAGGGGCCAACTTTCATGAAAATTTACTGATTATGATTATGGTGATGATGAAAGGTCAGGATCCACTAGGCCCATCTGTCTTTCATGAACCAGCCCTCCCCTGCTCCTGGGGAGGGTCTGCATAAGGCTTTGGTTACAGTTACATGGAACAGAGAGAGGGGTACTTTTCTTCCAAGTAGGGGCCCACTTTGTTTCCAGTTCTCTACTATGGCCAAATGCTCTCATCACCTCCAAACTGGCTTCAGATCCTAAAAGTTCTGAATGGTTGCATTTTTAAGCAGATTGAGATATGTGGGGTCATCTGGTCAACCTAATATCTGGAGTTGGTTGACCTAGTTGAATAGAAAACGAAGTTCCATAAGGTCTTTGGAAAAACCTCCAGAACATTGTGGTTGCAAACAGAGATCCCACATTCCCCAGCTGATAGGCGGCCAGGAAGGGCCTTTCGTCCACCCAGTCCAGAGCCTTCCTGTTGTGTTTGCTTTAGAATGTCCACAGGGTTGTTTTGTTTGATTTTCTTTTTTCTTGGAAATTAAGTATATGATAGATTTCCTCTTGGTGTGAATCCCAGAAGCATAATGGGAAGTCTGGGCCCTGAACCTGTTCCAAAAAATCCATTCTTTCCAGCATGACCCAGAAGCCCTTCTGTTTGATTCGTTTTCACTCTCCAAGACTATTCTGTTAACTGTGGCTTCCTGGCCATCAGTACAGCAGCTGACACAGAACAGGCAACTCATGTAAGCTTGTATGCCTGTCAAATAAGGAATGAATCAAATTAACTCATTTAAAGACCAAGATGAGTAGAAAATGTTCTGAAGACCAAACTCATTTGAGCATTCTAGAAAGAAAACATTTTTTTCCCAGCTTACTAGTTTTTGAGAAATCCCACATAGACTTTCAGACTGAGCAATTGTTAGTGAGCTTGTGCCCTCAAGTCGAACCAGAATCTCCCATTAGGCATTGCAGGATGCCAAATTCCAAGAACATTGGGAACTATTCTCTCCAAAGCCCCACAAGCAGGTCTTCAGAGACTCATCATACAATTGAGGGAACCTCTGGAAAAAAGTCAAATGCCAACTCGTGGGGCTGAATTTGGCTTGCAAAAAAAACCCAAGTAACATTGCCAATTTTTACTAACTCATCTCCCCTACACTCCCCCCATAATGGCTGAATCCTGTATCACATATGTTTCCTCATGAAATCTCAGTTTATGGTGATGTAACACTCCCCAAACATGACATTTCCTTTAATTACTCCTGGTTCTCATTTGGCTCTCTTGAAGCCAGACATGCTGGCCATGTTTGTCCAAGCAGTCACCACAGGTAACTCTAGCGATGAAGGTAGGGATCCTTAGCAACAAACAAGGCTATCAAAATCCTAAAGAGAAATAAAGTACCATAGATATAGCAATGACATATTCCAGACATATTTTCAGCTCCATACTTTACATATCCAGAGTTTGCATCCTTGGGAAGAAATAATTACACCTTATCACTTAACATAGATTTTGGGGCATAAAATAGAACCACTGGATCACTGATCCGACATGACCTTTAATGAGTAGTGGGCAACACAGACAAGAAACTTGGATTCCTCTGGAGCAGTGGCAGGAGCGGTAAGGCATCTGCCTTGCCTGTGCTATCCTAAGATGGACCACAGTTGGATCCCCTGTCATTCCATATGGTCCCCCAAGCCAGGAGCATTTTCTGAGCACATAACCAGGAGTATCCCCTGAGTGTCACCTGGTGTGGCCCAAAAAAAAAAAAAAAAAAAAAACTTGGATTCAGAGTCCACAAGGGAGCCTCACAATTGAGCTTGGGCATCATGTCCAACAAGCCTGTCATCTGAGATCCCTAACTCCCACCCAGGTATTAGTCACTTGCCATCTCCATCAAGGAGCAGGGGAAGGGTCCCACTCGACTAACATGGCATCCAAATCAAAGGACATTCTACTACTCTCTATCATAGAAACAGAAACCGAACCCCAAGGGAGATCTCAATGGACTGGCTTTCCTCCATTCCACTGGTTCAAGTTCTATCATCTGAACCCCCTAAACGTTCTTGAAAACCTGCCCAATTTGTCAGTGGTTTCCTTTGGCCCCAGTCCACAGGCTAGAGAAGAAGCCAGAGAAAGCAACTGAACTGGTCTTCCTGTCCTTTCAGGATCTTAGCGGCCCTGTGGTCTTCAGCAACGGCCATTCCATCGTCTCAGGAAGGCAGATTATCAAAGGGAGCCCAGAAGTGACCTGGTGTAACCACCTGTTGGCTCTCAAATGTGATAAATATGCCTCAAATTGTGGCATCAAGATGAGATGGGGATAGATAGTAGGGAAAATGAGATATGAAGGTTGTAGAGTCACTCACTAAGAGACCCCGCAGTGACCTCTCAGCAACTGCCTCAAGTGCTAGCTCAGTGCCCTAAAACATCTTTAGATGCTTTTTCTTCCCCAGCAACACAACTTGGGTGACCATTTTTGATTTCTTACCTGAGAAATATCTGGTTGGGAGAATGTGGGAGCATAGCGGGTAGAAGGACAGAAGATTCCAGACAACCATGTTCAGAGAGTAGGGCTGGCCTCTGAGAGATGGTGTAACCACCCCCTCTCTGGTGACCCCTGTATTTCCTGTTACCACTTCACTTATGTTAAAAAAGTCAAAGGAGGTCTAAGACAGACATTTAGTACCTACTGTAAAGCAGTGGCAGCCTCGCCAGACAAATGAATGCTGACCTTCTCCCATGGAAAACAAATGACAGAGGAAACTATTGAAAGGAAAGACAATTCCCTTTGGACACATCGATTTCAGTACTGTTGGAAGTTAGATCTGTTTGTTTACTCCAAGAAGTTGGTTCTCCAAGTGTTACCTGACAAAGTGAGTAAGCCCATATGTAAGTACTAAGGGCTGAGGCTTTCATGAGATCAGATGCGTGAGGTTTGACTGTGCCGCCATCTATTTGGGTCCCTGGAAGCTGCTCTGCAAGCTTGCAAAATGGCAAAGGGGTCAGAGTCTTGGTACTGAATTCCTGGCATTGCTACCAAGAGGACCAGTGCCTTCTCTACACATGCTCTTTTCTAGCTCCGACCTGCCCCTCCAGCAAGGCTAGGATATTATGAAGAGTTTGCTCTTCCTTGCTGGGGATACTGGGAGTTCACAAAGCTGGCTTTAATTCAGTAAAAACCCAGGCCTGTGGACTCTTGGGTAGAGACCCACTTTCTGACAAAACCTTGAAGAGACAACCTAGCACCCACCAGAATCAATTCCAAAGCTGCTGGAACTCCTAGTGTCTAGAGAAAATCATCCTGACCCCTTGCCACTTCAAACTAGCTCCCAAGCATCTGTCGTCTCCCCATTGCATCCCCAATTTGTACTATAGGCTGCGGGAAGAGGCTGCTTTAGGCAGCCTGTAGTGCTGAGTGTACGCTCCATTTTGCTTGCAATCTAGAAATGCCTCTGAAATTCTTCAGGGACATAAATGAGCTATTATCTTCAGGCTGCCCTATTTCTTAATTTCTTTAAGTGGGGAATCGGGCCATGAAGTAGATAATAGGATCATGAAAATGTGAGCTAAAAGGGATCTTCGAAAGCATATCACCCAGCCCCCTCATTTGCTAGTGTAGCAGGCTAAGATCTAGGGAGTATCAGAGGGGCAATCCTGGAAGCAAGGTGAGCACTGCGGTGGGGGGGGGGTAAGGGGTGAAGGAGGAATGATTGCAGGGGTGGGTGAGGTAGATGGAAAGCACCAAGCTGAATGTGACAACCTTTTAGCCCCAACACAGGAAAGCCCCAACACTGTTTTCCTGGGGCACCCTCTGCCTTTGGAGTGTTTTTGTACATGTTTCTAGGACCCACCAAGACTCCTATGTATGTGATTTGATATCATAGTAAATATCAGTATTCTTTTGTCTTCTTTTTTGAAGAAGGGTTTCATCTAAGGGTTTCAATTAAACTTCCTCCACCTTGGAGAGCAAGGGTGGAAGCAGGTCTATTTCTGTGGTGTTGGGGTGCACTAGCTAAGAGTATCCTAGAGATGCTGCAGGATGCTGTGACCTAGCCCAGAGGAGGGAGGGTCCTATAAATTGTGCACTGGGAGAGCAGGTGCCATTGTCACCAGCTAATAATGTAGATCTGGGTTTTCCAGTTGCCACCTTGCTTCAATGCTCTGTCCCTTGGAAACCACTTTGGACATTTTTGTTTTGTTTTTGTAGAAGGGGTGAGAGGGAATTGGGCCACACAGGAAGGTTCTTGGGGTTAGCCTAGCTCTGTGTACAAGAATGATATCTAGAAGACTCAGGGTACCATATATGGTGCCAGGAATCAAACAAGGTTGGCAGGACAAAAATCTCTACTCTCTTTAGTCTGGAAACCTACTTTGAAAGCGTGGGAAGTCTTCTGCAATAGGGCTAGGGACTGTCTAGACTCCACCCTCCTGCAGACTCCTCCCCCTTGTGTAGACAGAGCTCACTTTGCCCTCACTCCACTTGCCCAATGGGTAGAGCAGAGGAAACAGCCCAAGACCAAATCAATCCTCCCTCCCTCCCTTCCTCCCTCCCTCCCTCCCTCCCTCTCTCACTCCCTCCCTCCCTCCCTTCCTTCCTTCCTTCCTTCCTTCCTTCCTTCCTTCTTTCCTTCCTTCCTTCCTTCCTTCCTTCCTTCCTTCCTTCCTTCCTTCCTTCCGGCTATCCTGTCTCTTGCTGTGTCCAACCCTGCCTAGTACCACCCTTGCTTCAATACTTAGGGAAGTGGTTGTAGGGCCATTGTTTCTTCCCAGAGCACCCCCACCTTCTGCCCAAGGCAGTTCTCACAGCCTTCTCAGGAAAGGGGTCTTTTACCTGCTGCCTCATGGTGCTTGGCCCTAAATAAGAACAGAGACAGAGAGGTGTGGAGAGGGGTGGTGAGCTCATCAGGAAATGTCTAAGTTGCAGGCACTGTCTGGATCTCAGGGTTGTTTCTAATAGATGTTTAAATCCCTACTTCACTTTCCTTAAAAGCTCTTCATTCCCAGGCTAGCTGCTAGAGGCAGTAAGACACCTTTTCAGTTGGACCTAGTGCACCAATTTGGTGTATTCTGTTCCCCTCCACTAGTGAGTGATGCCTATGCTCTCTCTCTCCTGGCAAAGCCTTCCAATTGCCTCAACACCTTCAGTGCAGTGAGAGGGGCTTCAGAGAAAGGGGAGCACTGCCTAGGCAGAGTCCTGCAGGTGGGAGAGGGGCTGTTTGCAGAAACAAGGGAAGCCCCCAACAGAATCAACCAACTGGGCTTCATTTGCCTCAGGATTCTGGACGTAGAGGGCCTCTTCTATTGACATCTAAGTAGGACAACTGTGGGAAAAACCCTGGTGTTACCCACCCCCCCCAATATCCACCTTCCTTTTCCCCAAGAAACCAAACCTCTTTTTCTTAGCTGGTCCATGGTTATCTGAAATAAAGACAGTTTCCCAGACACTTCACATTGAAGTCAAGTATGTTTAGGGGACTAAAATTTGTCCAATAAAATGTATGTGGAAATGGAGGGTACCAATATCAAACAGTTGTATGATCACTAAGTAGAAAGCTAGACACAGAGAGGACCACTTATACTAGTAGCCCGGGGGGTGAGGGTGGGGAATATGGAATGCAAGATCGAAATGGGGCTGGAGGGAGGACAACTTTGGTGATGGGAATTCCCCTAGTTCAATGTTAATATGTACCTAAAATATTACTGTAAAAGATATGTAAGCCACTTTGGTCAAAATAAAAATTATAATAAGAAAATGTATGTGGAAATGATTCATGCAGTCATTAGGAAGTGCCTTCATTTGAGAAAGCACAGTCATTCACAGTCATTTCGATTTATATTTGCTGAAATGAAGAGGCAATGGCTGGAACTTTCACAGCCATCTTGGACCTTGAGTAATTTGTTTCAGAAAGGAAACCATGAAGGAGAGCGTAATAACTGAAAGGTATCAGGGTCTGTTGGCACGATGGGACAGTGTACCAGCTTTGATTTGCTTCCAGGCTACTTCTACATAAGTGAGAGAAATCAGCTGCTGATTTAAAACCAAAGTGACCTTTCAAATAGTGTAATGGTCTTTCTGATGGAGCCAGCCTATACTGAGACCTATACTCCAAACACCCCAGACTCTTCCACTTCTAGACCATGCGCCCAGTCTGTGAGTGTTACACCCTCTGCTGAGTACAAACTCCTCAACAGGCCTGTAGGGACCCCTTGTCCCACCGAAATCCCTATTATGCCTCTACACAGCTGCTTCCCTTCCACTCCGAAGTGTTTTTCAGTATGTCAACTTTTTATAGAAGATCCCTCCATTCCAAAAAGTTGGCCCCAATCTTCATGGGCAAAAGTACCCTACCCTGTCCTGCCCTGCTCACTCTGACCCCAGAGGCTGACAGAGAGTTTCAATGGCCAGGCAGTAGTGCAGATGGTCAGTCAAATATGCAGAGGCTTGGAACTGTTATGCAAAGTGGTGCGCATTTCCCTCTCAGGTAAGGGGTAAGGCCTGTGAGGGCAAGAGTCCTGTGTGCACCCACTTAGCAGAGTGGGCAACCTCGGTCCACAATCAGACTCTGTGTCAGTCCAGGAGCTCATGCTATGGGCCTGAAGGGTGGGGGGGACAACCTCTGCAAGGACTGCATCTGACAGGCTGCCTGTAAGGAGCTTCACACCATTGTCATTTTTCTGCAGTTGAAAGACAAGGGCATATGTACATGTATGTGTATTTTTGTGCACGTGAACATGTGTGTGTGCACAGGTTTATGCTCTGAGATCGTCTCTCAACACTAGGGATACAATAATATACAAGGTGGGTGTCCCACTACTAGGATTCTCTGAGTTCAACTATAAAGGCAGCTTATTCACACGAGGATCTGTAGGAGAAAGGAAAGGGGGAGTCCTATGTTAGGGGTATGTAGTGACTCTTCCCCAAGTCCTGATGCCCATCACTCCTCACCCTCTGAAACCACTGTGCGCAAAGGCCAGAGTCTGCAGTTCGGGATCCCAAAGGAAAGCTGAAATTGGAGTGTCCCCTGTATCCCATAAGGAAGTGACTGTCCAGGAGTCCTTTGACAAGGCTAGAAGGCAGCTCTGAGGAGGCTGTCAGAGTCTCACTTCACACCTCTCTGCCTGTTCCACCTACTTGCTCCCTCACCTGCCCCTCTCTCCATGTCCTTGGACACCAGCCCCTTCTTCACCTCCCCTCCCCAGGTCCCTGAGATCACAGCAGCCTGGACTCCCACCCCTACCCTGCCTCTTGTGGGGACCCACACCCCTTCCCTGGGTTCTGGAGATCCTCCCAGGTGGTCCCACTGCCCAGATCGGCATGTTCATCCTTGGTAGTAGCTGCCCCAACACACATACAATAGGGATACCTGGAAATGCAAATCCTCAGTAGCTGGGGTGTGACCTTGTTCGGAAATGGATCAGTTTCAGAGATGGTGACACTGATTAAAGTGGACCTAACCTAATTTATGGTCATGGAGGTACAGAGACACAGAAAGAGAAGGTCACATGGTGACAGAGGTGGGAAGGTAGTAATGTCCCCACCAATCAAGGGTCACCACCAGCCACAGAAGACAGTTGGGCAAGAGGAACCTTCCCAGATCCCTGAGAGGGAGTGATCCAGTGCTACCTACACTTCAGACCCTGAGCTCCAGAATGAGGGTTCACTGCCACAAAGGTAGGGTTTGGCCTTCCTGCCTCCTATCCTTCCTTCCCTCTGTCCTTCCTTCCATCCTACCTTCCCTTCTTCCTTCTCTTTTTCCTACCATCTCTCCTTTCCTTCCAACCCTCCTTCCTTTCTTCCATCCTCCCTTCCATTCTTCCTTTCCATTACTCCCTCCTTTCATCCTCCCATTCTTCTTTACTTCCTTACTTCTTTACCTCCTTACTTCCTTCTTTCCTTTTTTCTTCCTTCCTTCTTTCCTCCTTCAATTTCCCCCTTCTTTCTCTCCTCCTTTTTTCCTCCCTCCCATTGAATAAAACCAAGGCCTCTTACATGCAATGGCACATGTGCTGAACCACCAAACTATACCCATCTCCCAGCCCTAAGTCTCAGGTTTAAAGACACCAGTGTGTGGTCTTGGTTCCCTCAGGAAACCAGCACAAGGTTATCAAGGACTACGTGCTGCGTAAGGATCCTGTGTGACCCCTGAGCATCAGGAGAGCCTCAGGCACGAAGAAGCAGGGCAGAGGCCCAGGTGAGTTTTCTAAGTTTTCCAAGTAACACCAAGGACAGGTCAGAGACCTGCTCAAGACATTTGTCCTATGGTGCCCACCTAAAGCCAATGCTGCAGCTCCAAGGCCCAGAGCCCTAGCCCCAGCTCCATTTGCTCCAGAGAAGAAACCCCACTCATCTGTAGAGCTTCAGTTTTCCCTGGGAGTGGACCTTCTGTCAGCTGCACATGATGGATGTGACCCGGGTGTGGAGCACAGGGACTCGGAGAGAAGGTAACACAGAGATGAACAGATGCTGCTGCTGTTGACAAAGGCCAGGGAGGCCAGATGCATACCACCTCTCCATAGCCCAGCCTCCCTCTCCAGTCCCTGTGAGACCTCAGCTTCTTCTCCTGTTGCAGGGACAGAGCAGGGAAAGGGGAAAACTCCCTGGGGCAGCGCTGGGTTCTGCTCCCGCCAGTCAACTGCAAGGAACTGTTCAGGCCTGCTCAGCTCTACCAGCCCGGTGACCTCTGGTCTGGGCCTCAACTTCCTGCACAGTGAAAGGCTCCACTGATGGTCTCTGTTTCCTGGGGGAATATAAAGACAGAGCGAGGAGGGGCTCGCACAGGACCTGGCGCTGGGGTAACCCACACAGTGTCACCTCTCAGAACAAGAGCAAGGCACAGAGGGCAGCTCCTGCTGCTCCTCCTGTCCCTCTGCATCTTCTCCAACTCTCTCCTGTGGAAGCGCTGGCTGCCAACTGCCCCTCTAGAAGGAAGCTCCATAAAGTGGGGGGAAAGGGGGGAGGCAGCAGGATCTGATTGATGACTTCAGCATTCTCAGTGCTGAACAGGCCCAGGTGCTAAGCTGCCACTCAGTCATCATTTGCTGGATGAGGAAGGGAGGAAGAAGGAAGGGAGGTGGAAGGAAAGGAGAATGGGAAGGAGAAGAGTAGGGGAGGGGAGGGAGTAGAAGGAGTGGAAAGGAGAAAAGGAAGGGAAGGGGACTGGATGAGAGGGAATGAAAAGAGATAGGAGGGGAGGGGCGGGGAAAGAGAGGGAAAGGAGGAAGGAAGGAAGGAAGGAAGGAAGGAAGGAAGGAAGGAAGGAAGGAAGGAAGGAAGGAAGGAAGGAAGGAAGGAAGGAAGGAAGGAAGGAAGGAAGGAAGGAAGGAAGGAAGGAAGGAAGGAAGGAAGGAAGGAAGGAAGGAAAAAAGGAAGGAAGGGAGGGAAGAAGGGAGGGAAGAAGGGAGGGAGGGAGGGAGGGAGGGAGGGAGGGAGGGAGGGAGGGAGGGAGGGAGGGAAGGTGATAGCACAGGAATGGAAGCAAAAGAGAAAGAAGAAAAGGGAAGGGAAGGAAGGGAAGGGGAGGTAAGACCTAATTTCTTCTTCAATCTGTATAGTTTCTGGCACCAAGTGAGCCTAACAAATGAAGGCAGCAGGGATTTGCTTTGGAGATCTGGATCCTGAGCCTACCCTGAGCCAGTCTCATCAAGGCCATAGCCCAGGGCCATGGGAATCTGTCCAGATCAGCCCCCAGCTGCACCCATCACCTGGCCATGCCTCCACCCATCACAGAAGCCCTATCACCATCAGATAGAAACCTCCAGGGGCTGTACCAGGGATAGTATATGGATCCTGCAAGGCTTTGGGTTGTTTTGCAGTCCTGGATGATGGCAAGCATTGGGTGGCTGTCCAGAGGCCCAGGGTGAATGCGGCTGCTGGGGAAGAAGAAAGGGTCCACATTCTGAAGTTGGTGAGGGGGTCCTCAGTCCTTAGTTGGGAGCTAGGAGAAGAGACTAGGAGCTGAAGGAGGTTCATATTTTTCCTAGAATATTAATTCTGGGCCATCTTTGGTTGTCCTTTTCTCTTTCTAAAGCTTTTGGACAGCAGACAGCCCCTGTGGCCTTCTGAGGCCCTGCAGAGTGATGCAAAAACAGTGGGTGCCTCAAATTGGACAGCCCCTGAAGAGGATTACCAGGCCAGTAGGCACCAGAAGAAGCCCAAGACTGCCACCTTCCAGCCCCTGACTTCTGGTCTCCTGAGTGCTCAGCCTCAGACATGCATGATCGCTTCAGCATGCCCGGGCAAGGTGGTGTGGACCGTGAGAGGAAACCTGCATATCCCCACTCTCAGCCCTGGCAAGAATGATTGCTCTGCAGGTGTCCCAGCACTAGCTGGATGTGGTACATGAGAAAGAATACCCTGACTCGTCTCCTCCTGCTGGCCATTGATCAGACCCCAGAAATATATTTTTAGAAAGATGTAAGAGGGGAGTGTATATATTCAGGAGAGAACACAGGGGGAAGGGCAGAGAGATGGTAAAGAGGGAGGGAACTTGCCTTGCCTGTGCCCAACCTGGTTCAATTTCTGGCACCCCATAGGTTCCCTTGAACACTGCCAGGAGTAATTCCTGAGTACAGAGCCATGAGCATACCAGATGTGACCAAAAATCAAAAATGAAAATGAGAGAAAGAGAGGGCACAAACTTCTCCAGAGTGGAAATAAGCAAACAAAGAAATACAGAGACAAGAAAGAGAGATATTCCAAGGAGAGCTTGGCTTGAAGAACAAGTTTCTTGGAAATATTTTAAGACAATTAAATGGGCATGGGTGCAGGGGGTTGTATGCTCCAGGCGGGTGACATGTGAGAGAAGACTTGTGCCCTTCAGAGGGACTGAGACCTCTGCTGGCAGCACTGTTACATCCCAAGGGCACCTAGCACCCTGACACCTTCTCACCCACCATGCAGACACAGAAAGATGGCCCCATGCAGCCCTGAGTATCAGCCTCACATTCCCCAAGTCCCTCTGCCCCCATCACACATCCATCCTAGGCAGGAGGAAGCTTGTGTTTACAATCAGAATGTACAGAAGCCCTGAGCCCCCCACAGTGCTTAAAACCCTAATCCCATACAGTGGATCCAAGCTGTCACCTCCACACACACCCTTCCACTGAGCCAGAGCCTAGGCCCTGAGTCCTGACCCTACACAGCCCCTCAGCACAGCTGTTACCCCAAGAGCAAGGCCCTCCACATTCCTGTGTTGCCTCCTCTGCCCACCGCACACACACCGAGTTTACCTCTCCAGGGGAAGCAAGAAGAAAAGGGTCCTTCATAATTGGGGTCCCTCATCACTCTGAGGTTCTATAATATGAGGGGGTCAAGCTGCATCTCTTTGGGCTCCCTTAAATCTTTACCATCCCAGGCAAAAGCAGGATCTTGGGGGTCCAGAGAGGTAGGGTATTTTACCTTGCATGTGCTCACCCAGTTCGATGCTTAACACAGGTTTCGATACCCCAGAGCCCCACCAGGAGATCCCTGAGCGCAGAGCCAGGAATAAGCCCTGAGCAGCACCGACATGGCCCCTAAACAAAACCAGAGAGCTAGGGCTTGGCGGTAGTAGTGTCCTGCTTGACTAACCCCAAGCACGCCTGTGAACCCCACTTCATAGATAGGCCTGTTCACATATGGCTACAGCTCCTCAGGCGGGCTCTCTTCTCCCCTCCCCTGGAGGAGGGGGGACAAGGGCATAGCAAGGAATCCCAGAGGCAAAATTCAGGGCCTCTCCTTGCAGGCTGCTTGCAGTCTCTCCACCCATCATTTCTGCTGGCTCCAAACACATAGAAAAGAGGGAGGATTAGAGTTGGACTGAGGTGTTAGCAGGTAGGGGCTGGCCAGAGCAGCTAGCCCTTGCTGAGCCCCACTCCCTGCCCCCCAACCATGCAGGGCTCCACCTCAGCTCCAGATCCTCAGCTGCGGATCTCAGCCTTCGCCTTCACCTGTGCACTACTGTGAGAGATCCTTTTCCCTCTGCAGGCTTGATGCCAAGTATCTGCAGACTCTCCAACAACCAAGAGGTGGGTGCTGGTTCCAACCTCATTTTGTTGAGCGGAAAACAGAAGCACCCAAGCTCCAACACTTGCTCAGGATGCTCAGCAGCCCCTTCCCACACCCTCTGCTGCAGAACTCCACTTTGACTGCGCTCCTGTCCTGTCGTGGGCTCCATTGGAAATAGAAGCCAGTGGCAGGGCAAGGAGTATTTGAACGGCAAGAGTGAGCACATCAGTCACACAGCTCGGAGGGTTCTGGATTACTGCCCTGGGACACCAACCTGACCTGTAACTGAACCCATCTATGCCAGTTGCACCCTTCACACATCAAACAGAGGGGCGGACCTTGGCCCAATGGATTCTGAAGGGCTCTAGAGGGCTCTGAAGGGCTCTGGATCCAATTCAGACCTGACGCTGAAAACCTAGTTGAGGCAAAGACAACTAGAATCTAGATGTTTCCCAACACCTGTTCTCTCTAGAACAGAACTCCTGGAGGGGCTGCAGTGACAGTACAGGGGGTCAGGTGTGTGCCTTGCACACATACAGCTAATATATAGGTTCAAGCTAAGTAAGATAGCACAGTGGTAGGGTGTTTGCCTTGCACGAAGTCAATCTAGGACAGACCGGGTTCAATTCCCAGCATCCCATATGGTCCCCAGAGTAAACTCTGAGCACTGCTGAGTGTGGCAAAAGAAAAGAATAAGGGGGCCGGGCGGTGGCGCTAAAGGTAAGTAAGGTGCCTGCCTTGCCTGCGCTAGCCTTGGACGAACCGCGGTTCGATCCCCCAGTGTCCCATATGGTCCCCCAAGCCAGGAGCAACTTCTGAGCACATAGCCAGGAGTAACCCCTGAGCCTTACCGGGTGTGGCCCAAAAACCAAAAAAAAAAAAAAAAGAATAAGAAAAATAAGAAGAGGAAGAAGAGGAAGAAGGAGGAGGAGGAAGAGGAGGAGGAGGAAGAAGAGAAGGAGGAGGAGGAAGAGTACGAGGAAGAAGAAGAGAAGGAGGAGGAGGAGAGGAGGAGGAGAAGAAGGGGAAGGAGGAGGAAGAAAAAGAAGAAAGGAAGAGGAGAAGAAAAAGAAGAGGAAGAAGAAAGGAAGGAAGAAAGAGAGAGAGAGAAAGAAAAAAGAAAAAGAAAGAAAGAAAGAGAGAGAGAGAAAGAAAGAAAGAAAGAAAGAAAGAAAGAAAGAAAGAAAGAAAGAGAGATAGAGAAATAAAGAAAGAAATAGAGAGAGAGAGAGAAAGAAAGAAAGAAAGAAATAAAGAAATAAAGAAAGAAAGAAAGAAAGAAAGAAAGAAAGAAAGAAAGAAAGAAAGAAAAAGAAAACGAAAGAAAAAGAACTGGTTTAAGCTGGGTATATGGTCTACAGGACCAAGACTGCTGCTCCCCTTTGCAGGCTGGTCTAGTCATGTAACGCAGATCTAGCAAATAAGCCGTAGCGCTGGTGCTAAGGTGTCCTAGAGTTCTGGTATTCCTGCCCTCTGTATTTTCCCTACATTATGTTGCTGGAAAAGTGGACATGGGGATGAACCATCCTGGAATATACAGGATATGAAATACGACTTCCACTGGGATAAGCATGAGCCCATGAGCCCCTACGTACTCCTTCCAACTCAAACCAGTCCCTCTTGCAAGCACACAGCTTCTCCTGAGCAGGCTCTCCCGGAGTCCCAATCCACATGAAATAAGCTTAATATTGAGGTGGCAGGTGCCCCAACTATTCAGTGCAAATGTGGAATACCTACCGGAAGTGTAGGCTCTCTCTATGGGAGGACATCTGACAGAGCCTCCTAGTCCTATACTGGCTCCTCCCATTCTTGGGGTTCACAATCAGGAGTTCAGCCAAGACATCCTCAGAGAAGGAACTGTTCATGTGGAACCCCCTGCAAAGCCATAAAAAGACTTTGAAGAGCCAATGGTGAGGAAGGCAAGGCCTGGGAGATGGGGGAAACAAATGCAGTCCAGAGGATTGACCAAGATTGGCAGCAAAAGGAATTGCATCCAGGCTCTGTCAGACTAGCGTGGGCAAGAGGGCCACCATGGCGCCCACATCCATTTGCTCCCCCAGCTCTTCCTCAGTGAGGAATGAGAAAGAGCTCTTGCTTTCTGTGGTACACTGTTGAGATGCCTGGCCCCTCAGCTAGGGCAGGGCATCCTACCTTGAGATGACAGAGTGTAGAAAGACAACAGCATAGCAACAAACATCCTCATCGTCCTTAGGGAAGTGAGGGTGTGGGCACTTTAGGCTCAGGGACTATTCCTACTCTGTGCTCAAGGTTGCACCCTGACAGGGCCAGGGGACCCTATGTGGTGCTGGGGTTCAAGGCTCAAGCCTTAACCCCCTAGGCTATTTCTCCAGCTCCATTCCCATGATTCTTAGACCATCAAGTTTGAGGTGCCATGTGGGGCAAGAGGATCCCCTGGAGTCTCCCAGCTTGAAATTTCGAAGCTCTCTGGGTAGCTGCCTGCCCATCTGCAGCCCACCCCCACCCCCGCCTGCCCAGCTTCGCCCCAAGCTGCTAGAGCACCCATCATTGTAGTGATTTATGACCCACCTCCCACACACTCTCCAGGAGCAGGAGAACCCAAGCCCTGCTTGCAAATTAAATCCAGCCTCCTCTCCTCCCAGGTAATGGGTCCGTCTGATGACTGAGGAGCTCACGGCCCACTATCGGCAAATTAATCTCCATGTCGGAGAAATAATAGTGGCAGTAAATAAGAGCGAGCGAGGCTCTCGCCAGCTTGTTAGGACACTTTATAAAGCAGAGTGGCCACATTAATATCACATGCTCTCCTGAGTCCACACCCTCATCCCCTGCTGCAGAAGCTGAGCACTGATCAACGAGTCTTCCTGGGCTAGAACCGCCTTACCAAGGGCAGCAGGAGGAATGGGCAGCACCCCTGGAGTGGGGCTGACTGTCCCCATAACCCTGTTGGCATCTGGAGGTAGGGGAGGCACCAGCCAGTTCACAGGACCCCCCTCGGTCCCCTCTATTCCTGCACATCCTGCTACAGTCCCAGGCCTATCCTCTACCTCTGCTCCATACCTTCCTCCTCTTCCAGACAGTCCTCCAGGCCATACAGCACCCCAGAGAGGCCTGTGATGTGAGCTTTGCCCTTCACCCTCTGGGCATTGCACCTCCCTCCTGTTATACACTCAGGCCATGGCGCTTCTGGATCTCAGCCAACGTCCTGAAGATGGGGACAAGCACCTGAGTACCACAGGCCTGCCAGAGTTCTTTTTTTTTGTTTTGTTTTGTTTTTGTTTTGGGGCCACACCCGGCGGTGCTCAGGGGTTACTCCTGGCTGTCTGCTCAGAAATAGCTCCTGGCAGGCACGGGGGACCATATGGGACACCGGGATTCGAACCAACCACCTTTGGTCCTGGATCGGCTGCTTGCAAGGCAAACGCCACTGTGCTATCTCTCCAGGCCCTGCCAGAGTTCTGATCTCACAGAAAACATCAGGACCACAGGTGACAGGTCAGATAAAGGCAGTGGGGACGGGTCACTGAGCAGGCACATCCTGAGAAATGTGCACTGGTGTCTTGGGCTGCGCTGTGAGCCATGGGGTGATGTGGGCCGATGGGCAGCTGAACCCTACATGAGCCCCAGGGAGCTCATATAGTGTCGGCCTCTGCCATGAGCACTGCAGAGTTCCCTGTGATATTACTGGGAGATCCAGGAATGAGACTGTGTTAACACATGCTCAAGTGCTGTGTGTCTTGTGTAAAAGAAGGCTGGGAGATCAGGAGCTTGGGAGCTCCCAGTGAGTGGAAAGAAATCCCCCCCCCCAATATGTGACTATGCCCCAAAAGAGAAGCAGATAGGAAGGAAGTTGTGAGCAGAGTGGGGGGTTGAGCACGAGACCAAGCCCTCCAGGGGCCCAGAACCCCTCAAGGACACTCAAGCCTCCACTGTGGGGTGGTAACAGGCTCCGTCCCCACTTCTGGTCCCTGAATCTCTGTGGTAGGGGGACCTGAGACTCACAAGTTATGCATGGGAGAAGCTGTGGAGTGAGTGGTCCCTATGAGTCCCTGAGTCCCTCCCTGGCAGGAGCTGCCTCTGGGGAGTGCTGAGCTAAAAGCTGGGCTCTCAGCATCTTCTGTCAGTGCATGAGCCAATGCACCAAAAGTGTCCAGAACTTTCCTGCAGCCCCGTCCATCTTTCTCCACTCCGCCCCTCCACACACTCACATATTCACTCGGTGCTCTATGCCCATTTGGGGAAGCATTGCAGAAGCAGAACTGGTTACAGGACTTAGCAGAGCCCCAGCAAGAGATGCGCAGGAACCAATCCTCCAATCCCCACTAGTTTTCCCAACTGCTGGAATATGGAACATTCCTTCCTTAGTGACTTTGAGCAGTCCCAGGGCCCTGCTTCACAGGTCAGCTCAGACCCAAGTGGTTTCTCCCTGCTCCTCTGCGGGTGTGGCAATGTCCCCACCATCAGCAGCAACATCGTCATCATCTGATCTGTTTGTGGGAGCCTCCAGCCCTCCAGCATAGTTCAGCGACACTCTGGGTCTCGTGACAGGTCAGGCAGCAGAGGCAGGCATCTGACCCTCCCAAGCAGCATCTGCCTGACCCCCTGCAGCCTTTACCAGCCTTTTCCCTGTATGGCTCTGGCAGCTGCTCCTTCTGGCCTCCCAGGCTCCCACAGAGAAAGCAGCCTGCACCTTCAGGGTACTTTCCAGCTGCTCCGAGACCTGACTCCCAAGCCTGAGTCTAGCACATCAGGCACAGAGCAAGAGCTACGAAAGAAGCCTCAGTGCTGGCTGCCTTACTGTGGTCAACACTGCCCAGCCCTAAGTTTCTGCAGAGGCACTGTTCTGATGCAGAGATGAGCAGAACAAGTCCCTGCTCCAATCCATCTCTCCTCCTATTTGAGAAAGTTCTGGAGTTGTTCCCATTTCACAGATGAGAACACCCAAGGCACTTTTGTTCCCTTCCTCAATTCCCTTGCCAAATTCAGAGTGGCCCCCACTGCCCCACGCACAGGTAAGATCCCAACCAGAGAGAGACTGTTCTGTGGCAATGTTACCTCCACTGGCTTCTTCTCCTAAGCAGGCTGGCAGGTAGGACTGAGAGCAGAGAGCAGGGTCCATGCCTCAGAGGGTGGCCTATGTCAGAGGGAGGTTATGACACACACACATACCCCAGCAGCCTCAAGGGACAGCACATAGGCCCTAGGAGCAGGAGAAGGGGAGGCAAGAAGCAAGAACTATAGGGGGAATTGTTAGGGGTCTGGTGAGGGATTAGTGAGATTGCTAATGAGAGGACCCAAAGTTCCACCAAAGAAAGAGCAACCTGAGCTAGAGCTATAGCACAGCGGGTAAGGCATTTGCCTTGCACATGGCTGACCTGGGTTCGATGGTCCCTGGAACCAGCCAAGAGTGATTTCTGAGCACAGAGCTAGGAAGTATAACCCCTGTGCACAGGGTTGTGAGGTGGATGTAGGTGGCTAAAGGGGTTGCCCTCTCCCCAGTGAATCAACTTCAGTTCTGCCCTCCAGTAAGCCCTAATGCCGTCTCCCATTTCCTCAAGAAGTCCTACCATCCTGAGCATTCACTCTGGCCAACGGCTTCCTGGCTGAGTAAGTCTCTTCTCTATCACCTATTTCAGGGTTATTCAGAGGGTCCTCAGCTGTCCGGAAAACTGTGCCTCAGTTGCCCACTACCAAAATGGGATTCTCTTCCAGTGCTTACATAATAAACCTGGTCAGCCCTTCTTCTCACTCTGCTGCACAAGCCCTTAGTACCCCTCAGATCAGTGTTTTCCCAATGGGGCAATACCACCCGAAGGCACAGAATCAATGGGGGTGGCAGAAGATCCAGCAAGGGCCAGTAAGTAGCCTCAGGTGCAGTAAGCAGTGTTTCCTGTCTCTCACTTAAAGGGAGATTTCCAGGGGCAGGTGAGAGATTTTTTTTTTCCTGAAATGGGAATTAGGCCAATTAACTTTGGGACCTCTAACTTAAGACTCTCCCAGACTTAAACGAAGTTGTGATGTTGGAAAAGATGGCAGGGAGGTGTGAAGGTGAAGAGGTTGGGCGAGAGACAGAGATCACCTGTCAAAGCAAGCTCAGGGTCTTGTCCACAACAATACCAGCTCCTTGACCCTCCCCTGCCTGTTGCCACTGCTACTCCTATGATTATCTGCCTTTTGTTGAGATGAAGACACTGAAGTGAAATTCAGAGAATCCAAAAGTCACCCCGCTAGGATGGGATAAAGTCATGAGTTGAACCCCGGACTGTGAGATGCCCCAAACCCTACATTCCTTGTCACAGATTAGTCTTCATCTACTGTCCTCTGCAGAAACCCCGAAGGAACAGAAAGCTTTGGAGATGACTAGAAAGTGGTGTTTGTTTCACTCTGGCATGTGCTAATGATACAGTATTGTGAGTCAGTGTCCAGTTATGTGAAGATGGTTAGAATGACAAACCGTGCACTCAATGGGACAAAGTGATAGTGCAACAGAATCCTTGAAAAGTCTGTGGAGTTCAGGGGACAGCCCTGATGGGTGCCTTTTTCCTTTCAGGTCAGGCCTCTCCCTGCAGTTGGGCCTGGCCTGACTTCAGACTCTCAGACTAAGAAAGCAAGATGGTGGGGCCGGGCGGTGGCGCTAAAGGTAAGGTGCTTGCCTTGCCTGCGCTAGCCTTGGACGGACCGCGGTTCGATCCCCCGGTGTCCCATATGGTCCCCCAAGCCAGGAGCAACTTCTGAGCGTATAGCCAGGAGTAACCCCTGAGCGTTACCGGGTGTGGCCCAAAAACCAAAAAAAAAAAAAAAAAAAAAAAAAGAAAGCAAGATGGTAAGCATTGGAAACTACCTGGAATCCTCTGCCCAGTGAGACCCCACAGTGCAATCTGCCTCTCAGCTCCAGCCCACAATCCAAAGCGATCACTGAGTTCCAGTGAATGGGTCCGTGTCCCTACCCTGCATAGAGCTTGCAGATTTGCAACATGGTCTGCAGCCACCTGGGTGCACCCCAACCTGGCCTATTCAAATGAAAGATGACATCCATGTGCTCTGTTCTCACCCCAAATTGCAGCGAAATCCACAATTCTAAGCAACTGGTTTTGACTAAAACTAGAAGTAACTTACCCGAATTTTGCACTAGGCTGGAAAATACCGTGTTTATCCTGGGGCCTGCCCAAGACCAGATTCTGTTTCCTGTCCATCGTCCCTCATCCAGTCTTCTACAGGGGTTGGCCCTGGTCCCATGCACCCAGTAACCTGGCTGAGAAGCCAGAGTGCATGTGTGTAATCCCAGAATACCTCTGGGAGGAAACAGACATGTGATTGTGGGATTGGGGCTCACTTGCTCACTTCCACCAAGTGTGCCAGGGACTGGAGAGATAGCACGGTGGTAAGGCATTTGCCTTGCACGCAGTCAACCTGGGATGGACCCGGGTTCAATTCTCGGCATCCCATATGGCCCCCCAAGCCAGCCAGGAGCGATTCTGAGCACAGAGCCAGGAGTAATGTCTGAGAGGCTGGGTGTGACCAAAAAAGCAAAGCAAAATAAAACAAAAAACCACTTCACAGGCCAAAGCGGTGGCGCAAGTGGTAAGGCATTTGCCTTGGGCACGCTAACCTAGAATGGACCGTAGTTCGATTCCCCAGGGTTCCATATGGTCCCCAAGCCAGGAGCAATTTCTGAGCACATAGCCAGGAGTAACCCCTGAGTGTCACCGGGTGTGCCCCAGAAAGAAAAATAAAAACCACCTCGTGTGCCAGCCCAGGGTTTGTCAGCACCCCTTCAGGAAGGGAGGGCACAGACAGAGGAAGGAAACATCTAAGGGCACCAATCTTGGCTTCTCCCAGGTCATAGCGCCAGCTCACCTGCCAGACTGGGTCAGCCAGAGGCTTGTTCCTTCCTGCACCCCAGGGAACCCCTCCTGTGTTCTTCAGTGGGAAGGGGCATGAGGCCCTTCCCCTCTCAAGTCAGCACAGGATTGAGTTTCCTACCTGCACCCTAGGGACACTTCGCCTGGGGCTGCCCCACACCCCAACCCAACCAGGAGTAAGCCCTGAGCAGCACAGTGCATGCAAAGGAGAAGAAAAAGGAGGAGAAGGAAGAGGAAGAGAGAGAAAGGGAGAAGAAGGAAGAGGATGTGGAGGAAGAGGAAGAGGAGAAGCAGGGTGAGGAAGAGGAGGAAGGGGAAGAGGAAGAGGATGAAGAACAAGAACCAAGACTCTGGCCAACTACCTCTGCACTCGGGGATCATTCCTGGTGGGGATCGGGGATCATGGGTGGTGCTGGGCATCTAGCCCAGGTCAGGCACGTACAAGGCAAGAGCACTACCCACTACTAGGCTAAGGCCCCTGCTAGCTAACTTTCATCTGCCTGACCTGGGCACACTAGCGGTGGGGACAGGAAGTGCCAGGGAGCCTTGGCCCAAGGTCCAGGCTTGGGCCCTGGTCTTGCTCCTATCATTGTCTCGTATTTCCCAGTCATGGGGCTCAGCTCCATCATGGAGGTAGAAAGGCAAATCTTGGTGGGGCCCACAATTCCAGTTAATTTCAGCCTCCCCATGCAGGGGGTGCCGTGGAGCCCGGGGTCTGGTTGGAAGGGTGGCTCTGGCTGATGAAAGATAGGTCACTGTCTCCCGTGGGGCTGGGGGTTGAGCACAGGAACCCACCAGTACCCAGAAGCAACAGTTCTAGGAAGGGCCTGGGGGTAGGGGCAGACCCTGGGACTGGGGTCCAGAGGGACCATGGCAGCTGAGGGAGAAGGGGAGCTGGGGCCCCACCAGCTGGCCTGGGGGGAGGGAGGACTCATGAGCCCGCAGCAGAGCAGCAGCTGAGGAGCTTCCTGCCCTTCCTTGACACAGGTGTTGGCTGATTCTCACTTCCTCCCCGCAGCGCCTCCCCCTCTCCACCCGCACCCGGTGCTGACTCAGCGGCCTGGCTTCCTCTCCTGGGTTGGGGGGAGTAGGGGAGTCGGGGACAGGCCACTGAGGGGACTTTCTGGAAGGCCAGCTCTCCTAATCCCCCAACACACACACACCCATGGATCACCTCCTCCTGGAGAGGCTCAGTAGCCCGCAGCACTCAGGGCTTGAACACCAGAATGAAGCATGGCTCGCTACCCTCTCCCCCAGTTAGCCAAGGGCCAGGTGCCCCTGGCTGCCCAGGGGGACAGGCAAAGGGAACGGAAGTGCTTTTCAACCAGAAATCACTGCTCTGAAGAGCAGGACGGCCAGTAGGGCCAATTATCTCCCTTGACAGAGAGGAAGTGAAGAGAAGGGGAACACTTGGCCAGCATCGCATGCAGGGCACAGGCAGGAGTAAGTCTCTACACTGCCTAACCTACCTGGAGAACATGGGGGACAGTGAGGTGGTCCCCAAGGCAGGAATCAGGGCTGCCTGTCCCTCTGGCTCACACGCATGCCTTCACCTGATGAAGACAGTCATTTCCATCTCAAGGATGGGGAAACTGAGGTCCCTGAGGATGTCCATGTGCTCCAGAATCCCAGAATGTGGGCATGCATGACAGGACAAAGATCTGAATCCCTGAAGGATTTGTCTTGCCCACAGCCTCTCTCTGCCCTGCCTTCAGAACTACTGGGGCCTGTGGGGAGTAAGAAGTTGGCTGGTGATGGGGCCGAGGCTGGAACAGCAGACCCCCTGCAGCCACCGCTCCTCCTCAAGGACACAACAGCTACAAGAGGTGGTGGTGGGCCAGCAAGGGTGGTTTTAACCCAGAGCCACTTGGGAGTGTGCAAGCTGAGGGGCCTGAGTGCCAAGCCGCCCTCTGTAGGGGATAGTCTGCAGCTGTGAAAAAGACTGTGCCACAAACACACTAGCAAAATGTGAAATTGTTCGGTACTTTGTCTGGGGCCGGAGAGATCGCATGGAGGTAAGGCATTTGCCATACATGCAGAAGGACGGTGGTTCGAATCCCGGCATTCCATATGATCCCCCAAGCCTGTCAGGATAGGTTTCTGAGCATACAGCCAGGAGGAAACCCTGAGCGTAGCTGGGTGTGACCCAAAAACAACAACCAAAAAAAAAAAAAAAAAAATGGAGAGGTCATGACTGTATAGTACAGTGAAGGCAGCTTTTCTCCCCAAATACAGGTAGATAGAGATAGGGGTATGTCCAGTTTGAACAAAAAGGCTCCTTAAGAGCCTCATTGAGGGCTAGTCAGCCCCCAGATTTCTTTCCTTCAAATCATTTTCCATAACTTTCCAAAATGAAATTCGAAGTTCCTTCCATGAAAGCAGGGCTATAACTGGCAGAGGAATGAAGAGGAACCCAGTGACAATCTAGGAGCTGCCCACAGCTTTGAGAGCCCAAGTCCCCAGTAACCCCGCCCAGCCCCACAAATGGGCACCCAGTCTGCAGGTTCCTGGTTCACACCACTTCTGATCCCAACTTATTCCCCCCACTTTGGGAGTTCTCTGTCCATCCTGCTCCCCAAAAGCTCAGTGTAGAAGTTGAAGGCACGCACCCAAGCTCTCAGGCCATTCTCCAGACAGTGCAAGACAAGCCCTCTCATTCAGCCTGGCCCCCAACTTCCTCTCACATTCTCACTGCTCAACAGCCTTCAGAACTGTCTGGACTGTCCTGTCACCTCAAGCCTGCTTCATAGGCAGTAGTGGTAGCTGGGGCACAAGGGGAGGTTGGCTGTAAGCCCCCCTCCCTAGCACAGTTAAGGAGAAATGCTCACCAGAGGAGCTAGAAAGCACCTTCCTCCAGTCCTCAGCCCTGGTTTCCATACTATCTCCCTTAGACTCACCCCACAGGGGTCATGTGTCATTGTGGGATGTCTCAGGTCAAGAAGGACACAGTGGAATGAGACTCATTCTGGTATGTGGGGCAGCACACCAAGGGGCTGGTGTTGTGAGCAGGACCAACAGGAGGGTGAAGTGTAGGGCTTTGACAAGAAATCCAGCATGTGTCCGGGTGCAGTCATGGAGAGAGGACTCTGAGTAGCAGCAGGGGAGCAGGAAGGATATGGAGCCTTAAAATCTATTTCCACACCTACCTGGAGCTAAGAGCAAGAACTCCAATCCCAGGACCCAGTCATTCTGTCACCTTTTACCAATCCTGACACCCCCTGTTGTTTGCTATCAATTCACTGAATCCATTTCCCAAACTTACATACAGCCTATCTTCCAATTGTCCAAAGGGTCCTAACGGTCTCTGCAGCATCCTCAGATCTCATCACATACATATCTCATCACATACACATACAGCCCTGTGGTGTACCCTAAGACCCACCCATTTCTGGGAGGGGTCTGAACCGGATAGTAGGTGTAACTTTACCTGCAAGCCCCTCCCATTCCTGGGAGGGGTTTGGAAAAAGGTAGATAAGGCTGGGACCAAGGGAATTCGGCCCTTTTGGCTCTTTGCCCTTTTTGCCGTTTCTCTCTTGGCCCGGCTTGGCTCCCTGGCTTTTGGATCTTGGGGCCGCATGGAGCCCAAAGGAAAGATGGCTAACAGGAGATAAGATGCAGGGCTAGCAAAATATTGCTGCGCTTAAAAGGTTATGAATAGGCCACACACACGTGGTGGCTAGGGCTTGAATAAAGATGATTCTTCCTGACGCCTGACTGTGAGTGAGTGATTTCACCTGGGCCTGGGACTCGCTGACTGCATGGAGGTTGCAGAGCCACGTGGGCTGGATGGCATCCTCCACCATCCAGCCCCATCGTTATTTATTTAACACAACAAATGGCGCTCCGAACTTTGACCTGAATCCTGGACCCAACAAAACAGCAAAAATGGTGAAATTTCTGCTCTTTTGTTTCATTTTGGCTCTTTTCGGGTGCACTGAGCCCAAAACACTGGGCCACGTGGAGCCATGTTCAAATATGGCCGTAACCCCTTCTAGGAAAAGAAGGGCAAATAAAACAAAAGAGGTGGAAGCTTGCATCACCTCCAGCCCAGGCCCAGGCCCAGAACTGAAACTTTGTTACAAGAAACAAAAACCTGGGCCTCTTCAAAAACTTATTAAAAGTCTAAATTGGAAACGGAGGAGAAAAAAGACTGTATTTAAAGTGGACTGATTTTCTAAAAATGACCTTTGGCTTGAATTTGGATTTCGACTTTGGAAATTTCGAACTGAACTTTTAGTTTAAATCACTTGAAACTCTGAACATCCAAAGTGCTCCCAGAGGGGAAAAAAGGCAGCGGTGAAGCCCCTGCGGCAAAAAGCTCCAAGCAGCTCGGCTCGGCTGGAATCTCGGCTGGGATCGGCTTGGCTGGGCTCAGCTTTGCCCGGAAAAGCGAAAAACCTGAAATCCTCGCTCCAGATCACAAACCGGCAGCGGAGCCTGGAACTACGGAAGAAAGCCACATGGTAAGATCAGCGTGGGAGAAACATCTGAACTTTAAAAGTTTAAAGAAGCCACGTGGTGAGATCAACGTGGAACAAATTAATCATCTGAACTATGGTTTTAGGTGTAGAAAATTAGTGGGTAGTAATATTTTACTCATACTTGGTGATGGGATAAGTTTTACTTAGTTAATAGTTAAAAAATAAAAATAAAAGGGAAGTCATTCAGTTTAGCTCATTTAAACATCTAATTTCTAACCACCTGCATCTTTGTCTTAAGTCATTTTCTTTATAATTTAAATGTGTTTTGTTGTCTTTCAGAGTTAATATTTTCAATTGCAAAATGTTTTACTGTGTATTTTAATGTACTTAGCCTGTTTTTAAAATGTATGTTATGCATGTATGCTGAAGTACTTGTGTATAGAAAAAATATAGGAACAGTGAAGTTCCCCCAATATAGTTTAAAAGTATAGGAACATGTAAGTTCCGAAATAGTGCTTGGTAAAAAAGCATTAATAAAATTTTAGGTTACAGGTGTAAAGTATATTTTGCAAATGATATGTTTTTGAAAAGGGCTGGTATATTAATTTTCACTTTATTACGTTGGCGCATGAAAATATTTAAAAAAGGGGGAAATGTGGTGTACCCTAAGACCCACCCATTTCTGGGAGGGGTCTGAACCGGATAGTAGGTGTAACTTTACCTGCAAGCCCCTCCCATTCCTGGGAGGGGTTTGGAAAAAGGTAGATAAGGCTGGGACCAAGGGAATTCGGCCCTTTTGGCTCTTTGCCCTTTTTGCCGTTTCTCTCTTGGCCCGGCTTGGCTCCCTGGCTTTTGGATCTTGGGGCCGCATGGAGCCCAAAGGAAAGATGGCTAACAGGAGATAAGATGCAGGGCTAGCAAAATATTGCTGCGCTTAAAAGGTTATGAATAGGCCACACACACGTGGTGGCTAGGGCTTGAATAAAGATGATTCTTCCTGACGCCTGACTGTGAGTGAGTGATTTCACCTGGGCCTGGGACTCGCTGACTGCATGGAGGTTGCAGAGCCACGTGGGCTGGATGGCATCCTCCACCATCCAGCCCCATCGTTATTTATTTAACACAACACAGCCCCATCACATACATCCAGCCTGGAGTGTCCCTACACACCTTTCATCCCAGCACCCTGGTTTGAGCCATTCCTACTCCAACACCTGCCATGACCTCCTCCCCAGCCTCAATCTCCAACTGTTGGACCTTTGTCATCAGTGTAGGGGGTGCCACTGTCTCAATTGTAAGGGAACAAGTATAAAGCTTCCAGAGGTTTCCAGGACATTCCAGGTCTTCCCAACTTCTTCCTTCCCCAGCCCTCACACAGCTCAGCTCCTGGGCTATGCTCTCCCAAACCACTCAGACAAGACAATGGTGCCAGAGCCCCATGTCACTGTGTAAGAACTCAGCCAGAAGCCTACACACACTCATACACACACACACACACACACACACACACACACATGTGCGCGCACACACATTCATATGCACACACTCTCATGGGCACACAGTGTACATGTACATACATGCACTGTCAAAGGTACACATGCACAATACATACATGCATGTTCCTATATAGCCATGCACACATCTCCAAGCACACACAGGGGCACACACTCCCACATCTCCCTCCTCATAGGCCTCTCTGCTCTTGCTCAGTGGAGCCACTGGCCTCCATAAACATCCACCACACCCTGCAGGCCTCCTCCTCTCCCTCTCCTATCCACATGCTCCTCTAAGGCACATCCCAACCCCACACCTCAGCAAGGGCATGTCTGACTTTATTTGATCCTGTGGACCAGTGAACTGTAGTATTGTGAAGAATCAGTTGCCCTCAGAGTCCAGACCAGCCCTACCCATGAGGTATCAGTGACAGTCAAGGGCCTGACACTCAGAGGGGTGCCACAGTCACCCCCAGTCACCCTGTCACTTGAGACCATGCCAAGTGGACTTCCCCTCCCTCTAACTCTTCCACCTCACCAGCCAGGATTCTCTGCCATCAGTGTGGGCATTCAAGCATAAACCATTTTAGACAGCACATTTGGTCCCAGCCTCAGGGTCAACCTCAGAATGCAGGCCCCAGAGCACACATGTCAGGTCCCCTTTGGCATGGTAGAGATTCCATAAACAGTGATTAAATGAACAAACAACTGAACACGTGAATGAATGAATGAATGAATGAGTGAATGAATGAATTTGAATACATGGAAGTCAGGCAGGACACGTAATTCAGCTGTGGAGTTGTTACTCTGAGCTTTTAGTTCTTTGATCTTTCTCCCAGACTGAGTGTTTCTAAGGTTGACTCTCAGGGAACAGCATTGGTTCATTTGTGGCTTAAGTGCGAAACTGTACTATGTTAAGCTGGGAATTTTTAAGACCCTTTGGGTCTGCAGAGAAGCCAAGCCACTCATGCCTTGTACATTTGTGTCAGAGTATTCGGGCAGGGTTAAATGATCCTATGTCACCCCCTGATTTTGGACCCAGAACCTGTATGTCCTGGCCAGGGAAGAGGCCCCACACAGCCCACTCGATCCAGCATGAAGTTGCAGCATCCCTGGCCTGGAAAATAAGGCATCTTCCCAGGTGACTGAAGGCAGCATAGGACATGGGGAAAAGATGGGCGGTGCAGGGGCCAACTGGTGGAGGGAGGGAGGTGACAGCTGTCATCTGTAAGGCAGGGCAGTGGGGAGTTTGATGGCCTCCCCCTCCCACCCCTACCACCCGATCTCGAAGTCTCATTGTATTTGTTGGTCTGTGGGACAGTGGATATCTGATGAGAGTTTCAAAATAGAAGTTCTTGTTCAGACAAGAGCTATGCTTCTTTTCATTTCAGTCTATGGTATAGGATCTCCCTGACAGATGGTTTCTCCAAACTCCTGGAGTCAAAAGTTACTGAAACAGATATGTGGTGAGTGGGAGAGAGAGCAGAGCGCCTTTATAAACGATTAGATCTTCCGTCAGGTGAAAGGTTTCTTCACTGGAGTGTGTTTATTCAGAACTGCGGTGGAAATGCAGCTTGTATGCATGTGATAAATTGCTCAAACATGACTTCCCATTAACCCACTAGTTTTCTCTATTATTACTAGACTGCTACACCATCCTCAAAAGGTATTGATCAAATAATTCTGACAGACCTGACAGTAATTTAGAAAAATTAAATCTCGGAGTAGGATGATACCCATCTAATAAGCCACTGTACTCTTGGACAAAAACCCTGATATGGCGGGGTTTCAGTACCGGTGAATTTGGGTGGGTGGGAGATTTTGCTTTTTCATACCAGGAATAAAATCCAAAATAAAGAAAGAGGAGGAGGGAGAAGAAACATACACACCACCAGCAGGCCTGATTGTCACTTTTCACACAACTACAGCCGAAGTCTCCACTGGGAACCTCCATGTGTGACCATGTGTCACAGTAAATCAGCCCAGCTTTCCCTCCTGGGTTGGGGAGAGGAGAACAAAGGGCTGGAGCAGAAAGGGCAGTCAGGGGGAGACCAGCCAATCCCAGCCACAAAGAAGGTGAGAAAGTGCTGGCAAGCTGGGGGTTGCCTGCTGGGGAAGGAACTGGGGCCAGGCACAGGGGCCAGGGGCAGAGGTGAACAGGCTTGGGCAGAGGGACAGGCACAGCCCAAAGCATTCGGGAGGGGACACATGGGGCCAAGGAAAAGCTACTCTGAAAAGGATGGCCCTCTGAAGAAACTGTGAATGAATCTCTTTAAGTAATCAACTGATCCCCTCTTGTCTAAAACTCCTCACTTGACAAGTCTGGTTGGGGACTGAAATTGAATAGGTAGGATTAACAAATAAATGCTCGGATGTGGAGGCTACAGTGAGAAAGATGCTCTGCACTACTTTCTTAACTATGATGATGTGGGGTGCACCAGAGACACCTTGAAAGGGCTCTCCTCATTCATGTTGAAGGTGGCCTTGGTTCCTACCTTCCTGACCCTGCCTCCCCATGCACACACAAACTCACACACACTTGGACAATGGCAGAGATCTGGCTTTCTTTTCAACAGAGGGCTTTAGGACCATAGGTGGGGCAGCTTTCAGGGAACTGGTTTCTTTCTCATCAGTTTTTACTGGCTCAGAGCCTGAAAGGGGGAAAGACACCCTTATTTGTACAGTCCTGGGATAGACTCCTGGCCCAGGGGATGGATGGGTGAGGGAGAGAAGCAGAGTTATTCTGAGTTGGTTTCTCTGTCAGACACCTTCTGAGGTAGAATCTCAAGGCAAAGGTTATGTGGCAGCCCCTAGGATTTAACTACACACACACCAACAGCAGCAGAGGGTCCTTTTAAAATTCCAGATCCTGGAACATGTTCTCCCCAGCATGATTTATAAGGACAGCAAATCGATGAGACAGTGAACAGAAAAAGTTGAAAACACAACTGAAAATGGGTTTTTCAGGCGAGTCTGAAAGGCTACAAGATTGCTAGTTAAGAACAGTATCCCTTTTCTCAACCTGAGTTTCTCTCCATCACCATCATCTAAACGAAGTGCCCGTGTAACTTGGAAATTGAAATGGGAAGATGGATCGTTTCAGGGTACACAGGTGGCCAAAGACAGAGGTTCTGTCTGCGCAGTGGATTCATTTGGATGTGACAGGACAAGTGACCCCCTCCCCACCAGACATCTACCATTGAAATATAGATATTAATGAACTAGATGGTATTCAAGTCATCATATCTGTACCACACCAAAAACAAAAAGTATAAAAGAAAAGGCATTCACTCAAATCTTATAATGGGAGGTGGGAGAGAGGTGGGTGGTGAGGGTGGGGAGAGAAAAGCGAGGGAGATTCTAAACAGCGGGATACGACAATAAATGGGAAAACAGCAAGAGAAGAAGCACACTAGGTTAATATAGGAAAACTAGTTCTTTATTGAGAGATTGTATATTAGTATTAGTGGATTCTGTGTGTAACAATGTCGTCATGCACACGATACAAAAAAAGAAAAAGAAAAAAGAAAAGAAAAGGCTGGGCCCACCATGCTTCCGAAGGGCAACAGAACAAAAGCAGCGTACAATGAGCAGATGGCCTGCGACCGGCCACAGCACGGTTCAGCGGGGGACAGTCTCTGACCGAGCGCTGTACATTGTCAACTGGGGGATGTAAAAAAAAATACAGATCATGCTTTAAGTTTTAGTACAAGGAAGGTGAAAAAGATACACAACCAAAAGCTATTTGATACAGAAAAAAATTACCCACAAAATAAGAACAGGAAGTAATTCAGCACAGCAGAACACATTATCCCTGTTTAATGGAACACCGTTTTGCAGGACTTAGGGGTATGGGGGTGAAATTTGGGTGGTTTTTAATTTTTCTTCTTCTCTTTCTTTTTCAGATTGCCAAATGACAATCTGGGAAGGCCCCTCGGGACTTTATTTTGGAAGGGCCCTTGAAGTAGGGCCCTTCTTCTTTCATGATCGCTGCTGTTTTGTTCTCGCATGCAGCAGGTCTGGCCGCAGCAGAAGGCAGCCGGCTGTTCAGCGGGCAGCGCGGAGGGCCAGGGCGACTGTCCAAAGACGCTCTTGTCGTTGCAGCGTTAAACAATTAAGACACCAGGGCCCCTTGACACCTTGCTGCACCAAATTTTCAGAGGCTAGAGAACACCAGCAACTGGCATTCCATCCAAGATTTTCACAAAGTTGCATTAATTCTTTTTTTTTTTTTTTGGCCTCTGATTACATGCAATCTCTTCTGCCTGGGTGCTGCCAGGAAGCTAGCAGGCGGATGGTCACCCAGATAAGTGAAGGATTGTGGTGGGGACAAGGGAGGGCTGACAGCAGAGAACTGCAGCCTTTAAGTCAAGGCAAAAGGAATCCACTTAACAGGGATTTACAGTGCAATGTACTCAGCTAAACAAGATGAAGATACAAAAATGGTTATTTCTCTACATCTATTTTGAAATGGCCTACACCCTATACTTACTACTACAGTGGAAACTAAGAAAAACAGATTTAAGCTGGCAGGCTATCTAATAGTTTTACAAGAAGATCGTGGTTTAGGACCTTGTTGGGTTAAGCTTTAGTATCCTCTATCGGAAGGTCATGCATTCTTGCACTTAGCCACTAAATCTTACCCCCAGGTTCACTAAAGACTCAGCCCTTGACTTTCCTGTAGGAGTGTCTGCCAGAAAGTAAACTTTGGCAGGATTTGTTTGTCTTTTTTTGGGAGGTGGGGGGTGTCTTTCAAAATAAATTTAAAGGCAGCTGAGCAATTTGAATTTCAAAACATGGAATCGGGAATCCCGTAATGGTATTTAAAGATTGGTGGTATTAATGAGGATGATAATGATTTAATCAGGATAATTATACTTTCAGGCTCAACATCCTTCTTAATCATTTTTGAATTTCTGCCTCAACGCAAAGTTCCACACCCATTTTTAGAAGGAAATGCCAAGTAATAAGACACAATGGTGTCTAGGGTGGAGGTAAGGGTTGACATTTCCAGGGAGATCTCAGCCCACCCTCAATCCTCTTCCAGTACCCAGTCCACCCACCCTCCTCCACCTTCCAAGGCTAGGCTGGCCTGAGATAGGGGATACTGCCGCTTAAATAGCAATGCGTTCCTCGGATGGAGACAGGAAATGGTTAAGAGGGGTCACAATACAGCTAAATGCGGAGGCAGAAGGGGTCACAGCGCACACAGCAGCGAGTTGACCATTCACTGAGCTACACAATGAAGAAAAAAAAAAAAGATTTGATAAATGCAGAATGTCATCATTCTATCATCACACACGAAAAAAAATAAAACACCAACAAAACAAAACTGCGGTTCCAACAAGCCTGGGGGGCCGACCTTGCCTTTTCGGGAGTGGGGCTGGGGGGACAGCTGGGCTGGGAGAGAGGGCTGGGCTGGGCTTTTTCTTTTTCCTCCAACCAATCTGGCCTTTGGGGCGCACTGAAGCGCTGGCCCCGCGACCCCACCCCACCCCCTACTCGGACTTGGAGGAGCAGCCCTGGTCGCAAAGGGAAGACATCATTCCGTGGGGGAGGGAAGGGAGGGCAGGGAGGGCCCTAGCCAGCAGGGATTTAAGCAGACGTGGAGTGGGAGAGGGGCGCAGAAACATTTCCAAGAAGAGAAATGAATCCAGAGGCAGAAGGCAAAAAAAAAAGGGAAAGGGGTGAGGGGGAAGGAACCTCAATGCGTCTCGGATTTGCTTGGGAGATGGGAGTTTTTGATAAAAAGAAAATGGAAGGAAATGTGCAGGGGAGGTCAAGGAGGGGTGGGTGGGAATCCGAGCTATTGTTTAGCCGAATGCAAGGGGACAGGGCATGTGGGGAAGGGGGGGACAAGCATACGCCATAGATCACAGTTAACAACAAAGCCGGCGCCGGCCTGCTGCTGGGTCAGAGCCTGCCCGGGGCAAAGGCCCGGCGAGAGGGCAGCTTCCCACCGCATCCTCGCACACGGCGCAACCCCCAGGGGCCAGGCTCCCCGCGCTGGCCGGCTGGCCGGGGGTTGGGGGCGCACACGGCCACTCGGCACGGCACGTCCGGCTCTCGGAGGCGCGCGCGCGCGCACACAAACACACACACACACACACACACACACGCACACACACACACACACACACACGCACACAGACGCACGCACACCACGCTTCCCCAACCTGGATGCAACTGTCATACAAAGACAAAGTGGAGAGAGACTGAGGGTGGGTGGTTGGAAGAAGGGTCAATGGCACTTGGGCACGTCCCCAAAAAAAGGGTTAAAAGGGAGGAGGGGAGCAGGACGGGAAATCGTGCAGCGTGCCCACGAGAGGCGGGGCTGGGGCTTCGGGATGGGGCAGACGCCAGATCCCAGTTAAACCAGCCTCGAGAACCCCCTCCCACCCACCCACCCCCCTAAAATAAAAATCAAAAGAAAAATGCAAACGCAAAACACCTCTTGGGGATTGGGGAGGGTGAGCGGATGCCAGAGAACCAAGTATGCGCGCGCACACACACACACACACACACACACACACACACACACACTCACAGTCATGCCTCTCCCGGGTTCGATCACACACTCGGGGCTAGGGATCGGAGGAAGGGAATGTGAATTGAGGGGTGGCTGGGGGGCGACCGCGTCCGCCGCCGCAGCAGAGACTCCAAAGCGGGGCTGGGAAGGGAGGGATGGAGGGAGGGACCCAGGGACCACCTCACGTTCTCCCCCCTCTCCCCGAGCCTAGCATGTTCATCACCGAGCTCCCGCGAGGGCGGGCGGCCACCCCCAAGTCGGGGTCCCCCCCAGAGGCCGCGCGCTGCCGCCCGAGCCTCCCGCCCCGGCCCCGCGCGAGCGAACGAGCGATACCTCTGTTGCGCACAGAGCCGAACACGGGGAGCACGAGGTAGCCGACGTGGACCAGGACCATGCTGGCTCCTCGCGCGGCGGCGGCGGGCCCTTTGTGGCGCGGCTCCGGGGCGCGGGCGCGGGCGCGGGCGGCGGCGGCGGGGCTGCGGGAGCCGCCGGGGCGGGAGGCGGAGCGCGGGGCGCGGGCGGCGGGGCGGCGGCGGCGGCGGCGGGCTGGCGGGGCGGCAGATGGCCCATGGAAAGGCTCCCCGGCCGGCCCCCTCGCGACATTCAAAGCGCCGGGCCAGCAGCTGCCGCCACCACAAAGGCGCGCGCAGCCAATGGGAGCGGGGCGCGGCCTCGCCGGAACGCGGGGGACAGCGGCCACCGCGGGCGGGCGCGCGGGCGCGCGGGGAGGCGGCGAGCGGCCAATCGCGGCGGCCCCGCGGCTTGCGTGGAGCCCGGCGCGGGGCCCGGAACGCACGCCCGCGGGCTGCAGGCAGGCAGGCGCGCTCGCGGAGCCCCCCGGCACGCGGGCGCGGGGTGTGCGCACCCCCTGGGGGGCCCCCCGCGCTGGCGGAGGGAAGGAGGGAAGGAGGCAGGTCCTGCGCACCGCGCGGTGCGCGGGTCACCCGGGGACGTGCGCGGGAGGCTGGCCGTGCGCACGGGCTCTGGGCAGAGCCCGACTGCGGACGCCGGGAGAGATGGAGAAGGTGCCTCGCAGCAGCACCCCAGAACCCCAGGCGCTGACTGTCTGTCACTCGTGAACGCGGGACTCAAAGGTGCCAGAACGCACCCCCCGAATCCAAAATAAAAAAACGCAGCGCTGACCCACGGTGCCGAGATGCGCGCTCGTTCCCTGGAGGCGCGCTGTCACGCTGCTCGGTGGCTCCTGCGGATCGCAGAGCTTGCAGCCGCGCGGCGTGGGATCATTTGCAGAGACTCACAGCGCATCCTGGAGACACGCGCACGCTCGGCCTGAAGCGCCCGAGCCCCCTCCCTGGCCACCCCGCTCGCCCCACTCGGACCCGAGCCCTCATTGCAGGACGCGCCCACTCCCCCCCACCCCCAGCCAGGTGGCTCTGCAGTGCATCCTGTCCTGTATGCTCTGTGATTGCTCCTGAGAACAAGCACCGCACCTCCACCCTGTTGTCAGGCAGATCGCTGAGCCCCGCAACCACGTGCAGAGAGCTTATTTGCTGGGGACTCGCCTCCCAGCACTCAGCCCCCCAAGGCAGGACCCACACACAGACCTCACCCGAGCCAGAAAATACTAGGGAGTCCCCGTCCACAGACGAAAAGCTCAATGATTTCTTTTAGGGAGATGACCTCCCAAACTCCACCACTCTTTTGTGGGGTTTTGTTTGGTTTGATTTAGGGGCCAGACTCAGGTGTGCTCAGGACTCGAGCACTCCAAATGGGACCCCAAGGACCACATGGGGTGGTGCTGGGGATCAAATCCTGATCAGCCTCATGCTAAGCAAAAGCCCTACTTCCCAAACTCCTTGACTCGTGATGGTTCTGGAATAATTGGGTGGTTAAGATGCAGGAGGCAGAACTAGAAGGAATCTAATCCAACCCAATCTGGCTCAAGATTAATTTGAGCATTTCGGAGAGGCTTAGGGAGGGTCTCACGCAATGTTTCTCCAGAGTCTATTCCTGGCTCTGTGCTTAGAGGACTAGAGGCAGTGGTGGGGATGGAACCAGGGTCTGCTGCATGCAAGGCATGCAGATCCTTAACTCCCAATTCTAAACTCCCAATTCTATCTCTCCAGCCCCCTGGTCCCATTTAAGAGTAAGGAAAAGGGGTCCAGACACAAATGCATATGGGGAAGTGATAGGATCCTCCCAAAAGACCCCAATTCCTGCAGTACAGAGGGCTCCAAAATATATGCACCATCACCATCTAGTTCAGTGGTGGGCAATCTTTTTTTCTTTTTCTTTTTCTTTTTTTTTTTGGTTTTTGGGCCACACCCGGCAGTGCTCAGGGGTTACTCCTGGCTGTCTGCTCAGAAATAGCTCCTGGCAGGCACGGGGGACCATATGGGACACCAGGATTCGAACCAACCACCTCTGGTCCTGGATCGGCTGCTTGCAAGGCAAACGCCGCTGTGCTGTCTCTCCGGGCCTGGCAATCTGTTTTTCAACTGAGCCAAATCTCGCCAAAACCACGATTGAAATGTATTTTGAGAGCCACATTTTTAAAACCGAAAATACATAGGATGGTACACTGTTTTTAGTTTCACTAAGTTTTTATTGAGAATATTCTGCATGCAAGTATCCACATAGGTTGGGAGGATACAAATAACACAACTAATAAAACAAAAACTTCAGAACGATATTATTTATCGATAACGCTAAATTCCGTAAAATTTGCCTTACAATGTAGAGAAAATTACATCCTGACAATGACTGAGTGAACATTGGCCTTGGTTCTGATCAGAGCAGTGTGGAGCCGGCCGCAGGGCTGCACACAGGGCGCGCACTGACAGAGGCTAGGAGCAGAGTCCTGACTCCTGGAGCAGCCGCCGGCACACTTAAGAGCCATATGTGGCTCACGAGCCAAGGCTTGCTGACCACTGATCTAGCTTGTCGGGAGCAGAGAGGGGAGCGGGCAGAGGGACCTGGGAAGCAATTCCTAATAAAGGGATCTAGGCCAGGGACTGAGAAAACAATTGGGTTGGCTCCTGGAAAGTGACTTCTAAGCTGCAAATCAAGGAATTAAAATGGGGGGAGAAAGGATGGAAGTCAAAGGAGAAGCTAGTAACTGGGATAGCTACAGCCTGGCCTTGCCCAGACACTCACTAGGCTGAAAGGGTCAGACCAGATGGGGTCACTGGATCCTTAGACACACATCCCCCTCCACCGCTGTCCCAAATGCCTCTAGCTGCCCCCTGAGATCTGAGATGAAGGCTGTCAGGGGAGCCTCCCCATAGACCCAAGTCCTGCTCTTAGGGGTCATTTCAACTTCCACTAGTCTTCAGCTCTTTCTCTTTTGTGCTGTCAACTGTAAAGTCAACACTAATTTCAACGGTTTTTTATAAAAAAAAAAAAAAGAAAGAAAGAAAGAAAGAAATCATTTACAAAACCTGTCACATGTACTCATTTTCTTTTGTTCTATATTAGTTCCTATCAGGGACTTTTCATCATAACTGACATTTCTTTTCCTGTTTTCTCAATATCAATACTTCCTTAGAAATCTTTTCCCATCCTTTTACATCCTGGGTTTCTTTTTTTGTGTTTTTGTTTTTGGTTTTTTGGTTTTTGGGTCACACCCGGCAGCACTCAAGGGTTACTCCTGGCTCTATGCTCAGATATCGCTCCTGGCAGGCTCCAGGGACCATATGAGATGCCGGGGTTTGAACCACCATCCTTCTGCATGCGAGGCAAACGCCATACTGCCATACTATCTCTCTGGTCCCCTGTTTCGTTTTATTTTATTTTATTTTAGTGGTAAGGGGATATTCCTGGTTTTGCACTTAGGAGTCACTGCTTGTGGGTTCAAGGGACTATATGGGATACCAGAGATCAGACAAATGAATGGACTATAAAATTTCATAATCTGGTTATCTTCTTGGGCACCTAATTTTCTTTCTTTTTTCTTTTTTTTTCTTTTTTGGTTTTAAGGCCAAGCCTGGTGGCACTCAGGGATTACTTCTCGCTCTGAGCTCAGAAATTACTTATGATAGGATTGGAGAACCATGTAAGATGAAAGGGATCAAACCTAGGTCAGCTGTGTGCAAGGCAAATACCCTATTCACTTGCTTGTCTATCTCTCCTTGTAAACTCTCTAGTCTCCTATCAATAACTATGATTGACTAGGGAACAACTTTGTGTAAATTAAACTATCTCATGGGACAGTCATCAAGGAACCAATAAGTGTTAAGAGCCTGGGAAACCCTCCTACTTGCTACATGGCCTGAATATGCGGACTTCATAGTCACCAGTATATCAACATTCATGCAGAGCAATGTGCTTCCTGTTAAGAAATTCTTGTAGATGTGGAAGTTTTTTTTTCTCCATCCTCTCTCTTTCTTTTATCCTTTCTCTTCCTTCCCCCTTCCTTCTTTTTTTCAGTCCTTCCTTCCTTTTTCTTTATTTCTTCCATTTTGCATTTCTTCCTTTTTCAATTTATTCTGTTTGTAGGGGCACACTAGACAGTGTCCAGGGGACTACTCCTGACTTTGTGCTCATGAGTTCAGTGTATGTCCCTCCTGACAATGCTCAAGGGACCCTTCAGGGTCAGGGATCAAACTTGAGTTTTCTATTTGCAAAACTTGCTTTGAGCCATCTGTCCAATCCCAGGATTTTCATTGTGAATGAAATCTATAGTAATACTTATCATCTCTCAGCCTCCATGCACTCATCTGTCTAGTGGGGATATTAATTACCCACGCCAGTCAGAACTACCTTAAAGATTTAGCCTGAGCACCAAAAGAGAATATAGCCTGGAGTCTAAAAATTACAAAGGAGGGGCAGAGCAGTGGCGCGGGGCATAAGGCATCTGCCTTGTGTGCCCTAGCCTAGAACAGACAGAAGTTCGATCCCCCGGCGTCCCATATGGTCCCCCAAGCCAGGAATGATTTCTGAGTGCATAGCCAGGAGTAACCCCTGAGTGTCACCGGGTGTGGCCCAAAAAAAAATAAAAATAGGACCTGGAGAGATAGCACATCTGCGTTTGCCTTGCAAGCAGCCAATCCAGGACCTAAGGTGGTTGGTTCGAATCCCGGTGTCCCATATGGTCCCCCGTGCCTGCCAGGAGCTATTTCTGAGCAGACAGCCAGGAGTAACCCCTGAGCACCACCGGTGTGGCCCAAAAACCAAAAATAAATAAATAAATAAAAATTACAAAGGGAAGAGATTTCTAGAAGCATGAACATCATGATATCTCTATTAGCATCATAATTCTTATTTTCTTGTTATGGGTGAAGAAAATGAGGCTCAGAAATGGAATTATGAGCCGAGTCACAACTTAGACCCTGAGTTTGATCACAGCAATGATGGAAGGAAGTGGGCAATTGGGAGGGGAGGTACTGAAAAGTGGTAAAGGGGCCGGGCGGTGGCGCTAAAGGTAAGGTGCCTGCCTTGCCTGCGCTAACCTTGGACGGACCGCGGTTCGATCCCCCGGTGTCCCATATGGTCCCCCAAGCCAGGAGCAACTTCTGAGCACATAGCCAGGAGTAACCCCTGAGCGTTACTGGGTGTGGCCCAAAAACCAAAAAAAAAAAAAAAAAAGAAAAGTGGTAAAGCATTAAGCATGAAGCCCTATCAGTACTAGTACTGTAAACAACGATGCTGAAAGTTATTATTATTTTTTAAAGTGCCTGTCATAGAGGGTGGTTGGTGTGGGGAGGAGTCGGAAGAGCATTGATAAAGGAAAATGGTGAAGAAACTGTATGCCTAAAATCCATTTGTGAGTAACTTTACAATCCTTGATCACTGTCAAAAAAATTTTTTTTGTTTGTTTTTGGGTCACACCCGGTATGGCCCCTCCAAAAAAATAAAAATAAAATAAGCATAATAATTTAAAAATACAAAAGAAAAAAAATACCTTGAATGTGTATCTTCTTTGTATAGCTTGGGTAGCATCTGCTTCCTGTTTGTTTCCTGTGAGCTTCAATAATTATTTTCCCCTCCCCTCTTACTAGTAAAAGTCCACAAAAATGCAATAACTTACATTCCAGAGAACTGAAAGATGAGCAGATAGAGTCCATATTTTGGAGTGTTTTCTATATTCACTGTCTGCCTACAGCATGTCTGAAAGCACAACATGTAAGAAATCCTTAAAATTAAAAAAGTGAAGGTTCTGGGCCCAGAGAGATAGCACAACGGCGTTTGCCTTGCAAGCAGCCAATCCAGGACCAAAGGTGGTTGGTTCGAATCCCGGTGTCCCATATGGTCCCCCGTGCCTGCCAGGAGCTATTTCTGAACAGACAGCCAGGAGTAACCCCTGAGCACCACCGGGTGTGGCCCAAAAACCAAAAAAAAAAAAAAAAGTGAAGGTCCTTTAATGAATTTGGACCTTAGTCCAATGTGGAGAGACATGACCTTATAAGATAAGGAGACCTTGAACTATGCTTGGATTTTCTAGCCCTTTGCCCTCCAGCAGAAAGGGTTTGGGGGAACATCTAAAAATACCTGGCTTCAGCTCTCTTGAGAATTTCTTTGGATGCATGAATTCATATTTGGACCATGAGCAGCCTTTGCCTTTTCTTTTTTTTATCTTTATTTAAACACCGTGATTACAAATATGATTATAGTTGTATGATTACAGTCATGTAAAGAATACCCCCCTTCACTGGTGCAACATTCCCACCACCAATTTCCCAGATCTCCCTCCTCCCCACCACCCTACACCTGTACTCGAGACAGGCTTTCTACTTCCCTCATTCATTCACATTGTTATGATAGTTTTCAGTGTAGTCATCTCTGCAACTGCACTCATCACTCTATGTGATGAGCTTCATGTCCTGAGCTGCACCTACCAGCCCTCATCTCTCTTGTCTCTGAGATACTTTTAAAAATGTCCTTCATTTTTCTTAAAGCCCATAGATGAGTGAAACCATTCTGCGTCTTTCTCTCTCCCTCTGACTTACTTCACTCAGCATAATAGATTCCATGTACATCCATGTATAGGAAAATTTCATGACTTCATCTCTCCTGATGGCTGCATTGTATTCCATTGTGTATATGTACCACAGTTTCTTCAGCCACTCATCTGTTGAAGGGCATCTTGGTTGTTTCCAGAGTCTGGCTATTGTAAATAGCGCTTTGCCTTTTCATCGAATAGAAACACAGCTACCTAGTCTGTCAGGTGGACATGAAGTATTTCCCAAACTAGGGCTGAAAAGATAGATAGTACAGTAGATATGGTGCTTGTCTTGCATACAGTCTATCAAGATTCAATCTCCTGAACTCCATATGGTCCCCTGAACAACCCTCCCTCCCCTGGACTGAGTTATCTCTGAGCAAAGAGCCAGAAATAAGCTCTGAGCAGTGCCTGGTGGGATCCAAAAACCAAAACATATAAAAACAGATATTTCCCAAGATCCATGACAGAGTTTCTGGTCCTTTCCAGTTGGGCTGGACAAAGCTTTTAAACCTTGTGCTAGACAGGGGCTCAGAAGATAACTCCAAAGACAGGCAGTGAGTAACCTCTGAGCACCCCCAAGTGTGATCCCAAACCAAATATACAAAAACTGTGCTAACAGTTAGGACTGCTGACATGGCAGCCCTCCGCCAACAGGAAGGGGGCTGGGTTCCTGAAGAAGTGGCATCACCTCAATCACTTAGGATCCTGGGGTGTCAGGGAGAGAAAAGAGGGAGCCAAGAGAGGTTCCCAAGCTGAGGTCTATGGTGAGACAGACAGAAATCCAGGGGTACGGCCACAAAGGACCCAAAAAAGAAGGGTCATCTGGAACTGGCTACAAAAATTGGGAAGATTTGAGTCAAAGTGGCGAAATCTAAAGGAAAGATTAGAAGAAAAATGGGAAAAGGAGACAGTGGAGGGAAAGAGGAAAGGAGAAGGAGTGGAAACAAAGAGGAGGGTAAGGAAAGAAGAGGGAGCAGCTGTGGGAGGGACTGGAAGCTGAACCACAGGACAGATGGGGGCAGGACCATCCTCTGGTGCCTCCACAGGAACTCAGTGAGCTGACCCACATATATGTACCAGGAACCTGCCTCAGCCCAGACACTGAGCATGGCCAACAGAAAATGCAGCAGGAGTCCAGGGTCCCTGGGTAAATGCTAGCCACACATGGTAGGCAGGATGGTGCTCTGGTCACTTCCTGAGGAAGGAATAGAGAGATGACCTCCTTAGATAACAAATAGAGCTGGAAATCATTTTTAAAAAGAACAAGATAGGCACCAGAGTGGTAGTACAAAGGCTAGGGCATTTGCCTTGCACACAGCAGACCCATGTTTGATCTCTAGCATTCATTTCATATGGTCCTCCAGGTACTGCCAGGAGTGGCCACTGAGTTCAGAGCCAGGAGTAAGCCCTGAGCAGTGCTGGAAGGGGTCCTAAAACAACAACAAAGGCACGAATAAATTGAAAAAGAACAAGTATATAGATAACAAGCTTCTCTGCTGTCTTTTCTCTATTTCAGGAAATGGAAATGTTTGATGAAAACATTTCCTTTTAGAGACGCATTGCTAATAGATGGAGAAGAACTGATCTGAAGAGAAGAGAGTTGTGGTGAGGAGCTGCAGGGAATTTATGTATAGGACTTAGTAGCACTCTAAGAGACTCTGGAGAGGATGTGTCCTTTGGGAGAGCATCTCATCAGTTCTGAAGGAGTCTTTCTAGAAACAGAAACCAGAACCAAGCCAACTGGAACCAAATCTTCTTCCCAATGAGGAAAAGGTATCATTGGAAGAGATAGGACAGTCTCTTGTTTTATATATGGCCAGTCCATGTTCAGTCTCCAACACCACATGCGATTCCCGGAGCACAGCCAAGAGTGATCACTGAGCACAAAAATAGGAGTGACTGGGCCCGGAGAGATAGCACAGCGGTGTTTGCCTTGCAAGCAGCCGATTCAGGACCAAAGGTGGTTGGTTCGAATCCCGGTGTCCCATATGGTCCCCCGTGCCTGCCAGCAGCTATTTCTGAGCAGACAGCCAGGAGTAATCCCTGAGCACCGCCAGGTGTGGTCCAAAACCAAAAAAAAAAAAAAAATAGGAGTAACTCCTCAGCACTGCTGAATGTGCCTCCTCCAAAGAGACAATTGGGATACAATTAGCAAGAGCTACATTATAAACTGCTACTGAATGAACCAGCCATTTCCTTCAAGATATAAATTATAAAGGGTCCAGGGAGATCAAGGGGAAGGGGCATGGCCAAATGCAGAGCTCTGGCTTTTGTGAAATGCAATTACAACAAATAAGCCATAAAAAGAGTTGGGGAGAGGCAGCTACTGCCTGGGTATTAATGGCATTAAAGCATTGTTTTTAGATGGAAACTTGGCATTGGGGTTCTGTTTGTACAAAGAGTCTTTAGAGATGACATTAAATGATGCCTGATGTCTGGAAGACTCTCCCCAGGGAGAGTAAAGGTGAAGCCAGATTGGCATTGTGTTGATAATCGTCGAAATTCAACGAGGGACCAAGGAAAGTTGATTGAATTAATTCTCTCCACTTTTGCTTCCTTGATGGTTAATTGTGCGTGGCACCGGATTGGACTAAGTCATGTCCAAAGAGCTGGTAACACATCATTGGGCTATCTGGGAGGGTCTCTAAGAAACAGAACACTTGAATCAGTGTGCCCTGAGTCATGAGACTCACAGTCATGCCAGTTAGGTCCTCACTTTAGTGAGATTCCAAGGATGGCATTGGCAAGCAAGCTAGCTCTCTGCCTGACCCCGGGCAGCTTCGCATTCAACTTCTTCTCAGGTTTACTCCTCAGCTGCCCTGCCTCTCTCAGTTTTTGGGTTTGACTAGAGCACATGTCCAGCAGGCTAAGGGTCGATGGTGAGATGGTGCAGTGCCCACTCCTCAGGAGCAAGCAGAAACATGCAAAGCCCTTCCTAGTGTGTGCAGAGACCTAGAAAAGTCAAGTCACCTGCTGAGTTAAGAGACCAGGGAGACAAAAAAAAAAAAAAAAAAAGAGAGACCAGGGAGAGATTTTAGGGATGTGAGAGAGAGTAGGGGGTTAGTTTATTCATCAGGCTTCTACGCAGTAGAATAAAGTAATCAGTTAGTGGAATTAGGCAGAAAATGAACAGGAGGTTGACAAAGATTATAGAGGTTGAGAATTCTAGGGAGGAGAAGCCAGGGACCAGCACTTTGATTCTGAGTGCAGGAGGTGGGAGGAGAAGCAGACATAACACCTGACATTTTCAACCAGGACTCAGATCTTTTGACAGGCACTTCTTGTCATGGGAACATGTAAGATTCCCAAGGTGGATCTAAATCATGTGGATGGGTAAAGAGGGGAGCAAAAGAGGAAGCCTTAATGCAAGAGTGTTTCCACCTCTCTTGCTGCCCTCTGGGAAAAGCATGGTGTGTGTCAGAATTGGTCAAGCTCAAAGCACTGACACTGCTTTGCCTTGCAGGGCAGTTGACCTGGGTTCAATCCCTGACATCCCAAATTATCCCCCAAGCACCATCAGGAGTAATTTCTGAGCACAGAGCCAGGAGTAAGCCCAGAGTACCTCTGGATGTGGCCCCAAAACAAATAACAAGCAAAAAGATAGTTTTCATTGAAAGAAATTTATAGAAATATGTGAGGGAATAGAACAGTGGTCCTCAAACTATGGCCCGCGGGCCACATATTGTATTTGTATCTGTTTTGTTTCTTCATTGCAAAATAAGATATATGCAGTGTGCATAAGAATTTTTTCATAAGTTTTGTTTTTACTATAGTTAGACCCTCCAAGGGACAGTGAACTGGCCCCCTGTTTAAAAAGTTTAAGGACCCCTGGAATAGAAAGAGAAAAAATAAGTATTCACAAGAGAACTTGTATTTCTCCAGAGTGGAATATGCCTCTGTTATATATATTCTGTTATACCTATATATCTATGTTATTTATTACATATCCAGAAATTTAATAAAAACAATCATATATATGTTATATATACATATATACATATATATATAGAGAGAGAGAGATTTAAACAGAGAAATCTACAAGGACATAGAAGACAGGAAAGAAGGCAGCAAAATATGTGAGGGGCGTACAAAGCAAAGGGAGAAAACACACAGGTTCCAGGGACCTGAGTGGTTAGCTATAGGGAGAAGAACTATGTTAAGATCTGATCCTCTTGCTGAATTTTCACAGCACTCAGAAATTGCACCCAAGGGTACCCTGAATCAGAGAGTCATGGGGAACCCAGAGAAATGGGAAGCTCTCCAGACCAGGACCTGGTCTATGCTTTCTTCTTTATTGGGTCCAGAGATCTAAAGAAGAGAGAGCAGAGAGTTGGGGTCCAGGAGCTTTCTGGTATCCTCCGAATCTCCTCCACCACACTGGCCCTCCTTACAGGTACCCCCTTTTTTCAGCAAGGCTGCTGGTAAATGTGCCCATCACTGTCCTGTTTCTATCCACTTTTGGGTCCTCCCCACCCACCTCCACAATTAATTCTGAGCAGACAGTCAAGGTCTCCAGACTTCCTAGAAAAGATCTAATAAGAAATACACAGACCAAGTGACCTGGAGGCTGCAGGAATTATGCAGGAAAAAGAAACACAATGATGACTCATGAAAATTCCCCCCTGAGAAATAAAAGAAGGCGCTGCCAACCAACAACAGAATCTACTTTTTAAAAGACCCTCCAGAGAGTAACAGGAGTTTGTGGACATCAAAAGCCCAAGGCCAAGCTTGTGAAGCTTACAACAAGGTTAGTGCCACCTGGGGGATCTCCCAGAGAGAATAACAAGAGGTTCCAGGCACAGATCCCAGGCACAGGGGGTCAGAATTCCAGGAGGTGTGGCAGGGGGCTAAAATGAAGTCACTCTCAAGTGGTGGAAGATAACTTTGCCCCTGGGAAGAACAAAATTTAGGGCCATTGAGAAAGTGGGTCCTTCTGTGTTTTCATTGCTGGCAACTCTGAAGTTTAAAGAGAATTCACATATCTATAAGTGGTAAGGCTCACTTGTTTTTGTTTGTTTTTTAAGTGAAGCGTAATAGTTTTTATTGAATCAAATTTACTTAGATGTAGAGAGAGAGAGATATTCAAGAAAGGACACAGACTTCTCTCCACAGTGGAAAAAAGCAGAGAAGAGAGAGATACATGTTCAAGGAAGAACATGGATTTGAAAGAACAAGAATTTTTTCTTGTTCAAACAAGAAATTGGTTTTTGGAGATTATATACAATCTCTCCAAACAGGATTTTTCCTGGAGTTCTCTGCATACATAAAAGTTAATCTGAGGGTCTAGAGGATAGCAGTACAGCAGATAGGACGCTTGCCCTGCATGTGCTTAACCCCGGCATCTATATAATTGCCCAAGAACTGCAAAGGAAGGAAGGAAGGAAGGAAGGAAGGAAGGAAGGAAGGAAGGAAGGAAGGAAGGAAGGAAGGAAGGAAGGAAGGAAGGGAGGGAGGGAGGGAGGGAGGGAGGGAGGGAGGGAGGGAGGGAGGGAGGGAGGAAGGAAGGAAGGAAGGAAGGAAGGAAGGAAGGAAGGAAGGAAGGAAGGAAGGAAGGAAGGAAGGAAGGAAGGAAGGAAGGAAAGGAGGGAGGGAGGGAGGGGAGGGAGGGAGGGAGGGAGGGGAGGGAGGGAGGGAGGGGAGGGAGGAAGAGAGGGAGGGAGGGAGGGAGGGGAGGGAGGGGAGGGAGGGAGGGAGGGGAGGGAGGAAGAGAGGGAGGGAGGGAGGGAGGGGAGGGAGGGGAGGGAGGGAGGGAGAGGAGGGAGGGAGGGAGGGGAGGGAGGAAGAGAGGGAGGGAGGGAGGGAGGGGAGGGAGGAAGGGAGGGAGGGAGGGGAGGGAGGAAGGGAGGGAGGGAGGGGAGGGAGGGAGGGAGGGAGGGAGAAAGAGAAAGAAAGAAAGAAAGAGAGAAAGAAAGAGAGAAAGAAAGAAAGAAAGAAAGAAAGAAAGAAAGAAAGAAAGAAAGAAAGAAAGAAAGAAAGAAAGAAAGAAAGAAAGAAAGAAAGAAAGAAAGAAAGAAGAAAGAAAGAAAGAGGGAGGGAGGGAGGAAGAGAGGAAGGGAGGAAGGAGAAAGGAAGGAAGAAGAAAGAAAGAAAGAAAGAAAGAAGAAAGAGAGAAAGAAAGAAGAAAGAGAGAAAGAAAGAAAAAGAAAGAAAGAAGAGAAAGAAAGAACGACAGAAAGAAAGTAAGAAAGAAAGAAAGAAAGAAAGAAAGAAAGAAAGAAAGAAAGAAAGAAAGAAAGAAAGAGGGCCTGGAGAGATAGCACAGCGGCATTTGCCTTGCAAGCAGCCGATCCAGGACCAAAGGTGGTTGGTTCGAATCCCGGTGTCCCATATGGTCCCCGTGCCTGCCAGGAGCTATTTCTGAGCAGACAGCCAGGAGTCACCCCTGAGCACCGCTGGGTGTGGCCCAAAAACCAAAAGGAAGGAAGGAAGGAAGGAAGGAAGGAAGGAAGGAAGGAAGGAAGGAAGGAAGGAAGGAAGGAAGGAAGGAAGGAAGGAAGGAAGGAAGGAAGGAAGGAAGGAAGGAGGGAGGGAGGGAGGGAGGGAGGGAGGGAGGGAGGGAGGAAGGGAGGAAGGAAGGAAGGAAGGAAGGAAGGAAGGAAGGAAGGAAGGAAGGAAGGAAGGAAGGAAGGAAGGAAGGAAGGAAGGAAGGAAGGAAGGAAACATTTTTAAAGTTAATCTGGGCCTTATCACAGAGGAATCTTTGCACTGTTGATGGTTTCTTCATAATTTCACACTTTAAGTAAGAGAAAATCCTAAGGCTAAGGGTAGAGAGAAGAAACATGAAGAAAAGTGGGATGAAAAAAAGAAAAGGGGTGAATCCCTGAACATCTCAGGATTCCACTGTCAGCTATGTTGGGGGGCTAGGATCTACCAGTAAGCTCTGTGGGGTTCCCTTCTTTTTTTTGGGAGGGGGGTTTGGCCACCCACACCCGTTTGACGCTCAGGGGTTACTCCTGGCTATGCACTCAGAAATCGCCCCTGGCTTGGGGGACTATATGGGACACTGGGGGATGGAACTGCGGTCCGTCCTACGCTAGCACTTGCAAGGCAGACACCTTACCTCTAGCGCCACCGTCCCGGCTCCTGTGGGGTTCCCTTCTATCACAACTGTAGGGTAAAAATATACTGTACACCAGTCTGGATTCAGGGTACTGAGTCATTGCAGGAATAGAGTCATGCCAGCGACCCTGCATCTAGGAGCCTTAACAGCTCTGTGCCCCCCTATTCCCACTGGGGCAGGCAGGAGAGAAAAGGCTGAGGCTCCAACCGGCAGTTATGTTAAGTGTAGTTTCTCCTTTCAGAGATAGGTGCCTCGAGTTGGTTTGTGTGCAGGTAATTCAGAGAGACACCCGTAGTTTTGGGGGGTTGGGAGGATGAGGGAAATGTCCCAAGTGCTCTGTGATGCTCCAGAGATGCCCTGCCTATCTGTCAGTACTCAGACTCAGAGATGTGGAGCTGCTTGAGGTCTCCAGGACCCAGCATACTATATGATCCCCTGAGTCCCACCAGAAGTGATTCCTGAGTAAGCCCATATCTAGGAGTAAGCCCAAAGCACCGCCAAGAGTGCCCTCCCCATCAAACAAAAGAGGTGCAGAGAGTCAGGCCTGGAAGCAACTAGAATGTCATTCATCAAGTGTGGGAGATAATTTACAGGCCCCTATTCCTTTCAACCCAGTTTCCATCAGCCTTGGTGAAGTAACGTTCCCCACCCCTTCTCATCCTGGGATGGAATGACTGTCTTCACCCTGATGTTCTGGCAGTGTTGGAACTTGAACTTGCAAAACTAGCAGCAGCAGCAGCAAGGAGCAAGTTGGGCCTAATGCCTAGATGCAGAATTCTGGATTCTCTGGAAAACACTGCCCTGAGGCCTCTACCCAAGGCAGCTGGTCCCACCTACTGGGGGAGGAGAGGCACCTGTGGGGGAGTGGAGCCCCCCCTGCCCTCATCAGCCAGCCAGACTGCCCTGGTCAGCCTACCGGTGTGTGCAGATGCACCAGGAGCCTACTTGAGAGCAGCAGAACTGCCCACCCGCCCACGGACTCGTGAGAACAAATGAATCACTGCTGCGTGCCAGTACCATTTTGGAGCAGTTTGTGCCAAAGCACTGGATCACCGGGAGAACGAGCTAGCTAGCAGACAGGGCAACTGAAACATTTTGCTGTGCAGGGCTTTTGTAATGTGCACAGAGCAGGGGGCTTTTTCATCTGTCATTGTTGAGGCTTCCTGGGGGAACAAGCTCTCCAGCACTTCTGGTTTGCCTGGCCTTTGGACCAAGCACATTCTATGCTCCTTCAATTGACCCAATAGACCTAGCAGCCAGACCGTCACCCAGTGGTGTGCATGTGGATTGACTACAGGCAGGCCTAAGTGTGTGCGGGCACCTGGGTGTGTGTGCCAACTTATGGATGCAGCCTGTCTCAACCCTCCTCAGTTTTCATTGTTCCCTCACAAGAATCCCTGGAACTTGGAGCCACTGTTGATGGTGGGGGAAAAGGCAGGAATTTCCAGTCCCCCAAATATTTGCCCCTTTCCCAAGATATATCCAAAAGTCTTTAGTCTGTGTTGGTAAAACAGAAAATGCTTTTTTTTTTTCTTTTTCTGCACAGATCAAGGAAGGGTGGAGCAAAACCAGTTAGCCTGGCATTATTAGGCATACATTTCAGGAAAATGAGGAGTTAAATGAAATATTGTGGACTGGACCGAAAAGCCAACCACCATTTATAACTTGGTTTCTATGGGGAATTGCATTTGGAGTTGCAAACAACTGGCTCACACAGAGATTTCTGGAACCCAGCCTGGTCACAGCATGGAGAGCTGTAGGTGGCTTCTAAGCAGACCCAGTGAACACGGTTGCTGCAGGGAGTTAATATGAAGTCAGGTGTGGGATCCTCCAGGCAGCCTTGCAGAGTGGCCTGGCATTTGTCCAGGCCCTCGTGCCACCCTGGATACCATCCCCAAATGTCTCTCCTCCTCTGTTTCCTAAACAGATTTGGTGAGATCAAATGTCATTTGCTAAGTCCTTTCCACCCGGATTCCATCTGCAAATTCTCCTCATCCTTTCAGCCATGCTTGAGCTTCCTTGGGAGGCCTCACACCCCCACTCCTCCACATCTCCACATTCATGACGGACTGGCAGCAGCTGGGCTGATAAAGCTTGGATCCTTCAGAACAGATCCCTCCTGAGCAAACACAGGGAGGTGCTAGTGGTGGGATCTCAGCTCAGACTGTTGGGGCAGTACTTACTTCAAATGGTGCTGGGGCTTGGAAGGACCATAATCCACCCACCTCCAAATGCCCTCTCTTGTTCCAGGCTTCTCAATACATTCCATCCACAGCAGGGGGCATTCCTGGTTGGCAGTACCTGGTGATTTAGAGCTGAAAGCACCCACCAACCTCTCCTGGGCAGAGTAGGAAGGAGGTGATCTGCCTATTTGCTTCTTCTCCCACTCCACACCCCACCGCATTCTATGTCAGAGGTTGAGATCAGGATCTTAAATGTGCAGGAAGAGTGTTCTGTGACAGAGCAGTATCTCCGGCCTCTCACACACTTCTTCATCCACTCCTTGTCTCCTCTGGAAACTGAACCGTTCCTCCTGCTCAGAGCCACTGGCTACAACCAGATGTTGCCTCCACACAGGTGACACAGGTGACACATGTGGGTGTACCTATTTAAGACCCTAGACCCACCCATTTCGGGGAGGGGTTTTGGAAACCGGATAGTAGGTGTAACCTTACCTGCTAGACCCTCCCATTCCTGGGAGGGGTCGGGGAAAAGGTAGATAAGGCTTGGACCAAGGGAATTCGGCACTTTTTGGCTTGTTGCCCTTTTGGCTCTTTGCCCGTTTTGCGCTGCTGGGCGCTCTGGCTTCTGGGTTTCTGTGTTTTGGTGTTTGACCAGCATGGAGCCCAAAGGGAAGATGGCTAAAAGGAGTTTAGATGCAGGGCCAAGAATAACTAGTGCTTAAAAGGTTATGAAATAGGCCACACACATGTGGTGAATAGGGTATGAATAAAGTTAATGCTTCCTGAAGCCTGCCTGTGAGTCTTGATTACGCCGATTACCTGGGCCTGAAATTCGCCAGCTGGATGGGGGATGAAGCCACGTGGCTGGGGCCTAAGCACAAAGGCCTCCATCCATCGCCATCCAGCCCCATTGTTAATTATTTCATGCTACATCTGGCGCCCGAACAGGGACCTGAATCCTGGACCCAACAAAACAGCAAAAATGGTGAGATTTCTGCTCTTCTGTTTCATTTTGGCTCTTTTCGGGTGCACTGAGCCCAAAACACTGGGCCACGTGGAGCCATGTTCAAACATGGCCGTAACCCCTTCTAGGGAAAGAAGGGCAATTAAAACAAAACAGGTGAAAGCTTGCATCACCTCCAGCCCAGGCCCAGGCCCAGAACTAAAACTTTGTTACAAGAAACAAAAACCTGGGCCTCTTCAAAGACTTATTAAAAGTCTAAATTGGAAAAGGAGGAGAAAAAAAAACTATTGAAAATGGACTGATTTTCTGAAAATGACCTTTGGCTTGAATTTGGATTTTGACTTTGAAAATTTCGAACTGAACTTTTAGTTTAAATCACTTGGAACTCTGAACATCCAAAGTGCGCCTGGAGGAAAAAAGCGGCAAGCTCCAAGCAGCTCGGCTCGGCTGGGATCGGCTGGGCTGGGCTCAGTTTGGCCCGGAAAAGCGAAAAACCTGGAATCCACCCTCCAGCGAACCGGCAGCGGGCAGCGAAAACTGCAACTTCATGGTCAACAAAACCGTCTGCGGAGCCTGAAACTATGAAAGAAAGCCACGTGGTAAAATCAGCGTGGAACAAACCAACATCTTAACTTTAAAAGTTTACAGAAGCCACGTGGTGAGATCAGCGTGGGACAAACCAGCATCTAAACTCCAAAAATTTACAAAAGCCACATGGTAAAATCAACGTGGTGAGATCAGCGTGAAACAAATTAATCATTTAAACTATAATTTTAGGTGTAGGAACTTAGCAGGTAATTTTATAGTTTACTCATAGTTGGTAATGGAATGTTTTAGTTAGTTAGTGGTTAAAAAATAAAAAAAGGGAGGTAATACAGTTTAACATCTAATTTCTAACCACCTGCATCTTTGTCTTAGTCATTTTCTTTATAATTTAAATGTGTTTTGTTATCTTTCAAAGTTAATATTCTCAATTGCAAAATGTTTTACTGTGTATTTTAATGTACTTAGCCTGTTTTTAAAATGTATGTTATGCATGTATGCTAAAGTACTTGTGTATAAAAAAGTTATAGGAACAATGAAGTTCCCCCAATATAGTTTAAAAGTATAGGAACATGAAAGTTCCAAAATAGTGCTTGGTAAAAAAGCATTAATAGAATTTTAGGTTACAGGTGTAAAGTATATTTTGCAAAAATATGTTTTTGAAAAGGGCTGGTATATTAATTTTCACTCTATTACGTTGGTGCATAAAAATATTAAGAAAAGGAGGAAATGTGGGTGTACCTATTTAAGACCCTAGACCCACCCATTTCGGGGAGGGGTCTTGGAAACCGGATAGTAGGTGTAACCTTACCTGCTAGACCCTCCCATTCCTGGGAGGGGTCGGGGAAAAGGTAGATAAGGCTTGGACCAAGGGAATTCGGCACTTTTTGGCTTGTTGCCCTTTTGGCTCTTTGCCCGTTTTGCGCTGCTGGGCGCTCTGGCTTCTGGGTTTCTGTGTTTTGGTGTTTGACCAGCATGGAGCCCAAAGGGAAGATGGCTAAAAGGAGTTTAGATGCAGGGCCAAGAATAACTAGTGCTTAAAAGGTTATGAAATAGGCCACACACATGTGGTGAATAGGGTATGAATAAAGTTAATGCTTCCTGAAGCCTGCCTGTGAGTCTTGATTACGCCGATTACCTGGGCCTGGAATTCGCCAGCTGGATGGGGGATGAAGCCACGTGGCTGGGGCCTAAGCACAAAGGCCTCCATCCATCGCCATCCAGCCCCATCGTTAATTATTTCATGCTACAACACACAGGACAGCAAAATCTTCCAACACTGGCCCTTGCTCCCAAGAGACCAGAACAGACCATGTTGGCATATTGGCATAGACCTCCAGTTCTCTTTCAGACTCTCTCTCTCTCTCTCTCTCTCTCTCTCTCTCTCTCTCTCTCTCTCTCTCTCTCTCTCTCTCTCTCTCTCTCTCTCTTTATGTTTATGTGTGCATCTATGTGTGAACAGCATCCATTCAACCTGTTTTACCCAATACACTGAGCTCTATTGACTGGGGGCAAAAGACCTACCCACTTGTCCTGTCCTGAATTGACAGGGGGTTCAGAACCCCAGGCCCAGGGATAAAATGGATCCAGGACACCCTTTTGTCTTCCTGGAGACACCAGATGAGAAAAAACCTTTCCCAGTGAGGCTGGTCCTGCCAGCTCATGGAGCAGCCTGAATGAAAGCCCAGCCCTGAGTTCTTCCCAACTCTGTCTATTGATGTCCATGATTTTCACCCCTACAGGTGAAAGACTAAAGGTGTCCATAGTGGTTCATAGTCATGCCCACATTCAGAGGGTGCCACCCACATTGTCTGCTTAAAGATCCTCCCTGAAACTCCAGACCAGACAAGCACCTGAATAGTGCCACCCTAGCAGGTCTCCCAGGGCCTGGACACAGTAGCTTCATGCTCTGGACATGAGACCGGGACCCCTGAAGACCTCATTGGTTGTTCCTTTGCAGTTCAGGGACAGCAGAGGGAAGGGAGATGCCAGAACCGGACTGGATGAGTTCTGGGTGCCCTCCTGCCTCACAGTATTGGGGTTGGGGTGGAGAGCAGAGGCCCCTACTGGTTGGTCAATCAATCACAGACCAACCCCAAGGCTGAGGTGGGAGGGGCCTGAAATTCCCTTCCTGGGCTTTCATTTTGGTGGGGGAGCACACCCGGCAGCACTCAGGGGTTACTCCTGACTCTGTGCTCAAAGTAGCTTCTGGCAGGCTCTGAAGACCATATGGGATGCAGGGGATCGAACCTGGGCCCATCCTGGCTCTTACATGTACAAAGCATATGCCCTACCCCATGCTATCACTCCATCCCATCTTCCTAAGCTTTTTGTAATTTTGTTTTGGAGCCATACCAGTGGTGCTCAGGGTTAACTCCTGAATCTTCGTTCAGGGATCACTCCTGGAGGATGTGAGGAACCATATGTAGTGCCAGGGATTCCACCTGGGTCAGTGCACATAAGGCAAGTGCCTAATCGACTCTACTATCACTCCTACTCCATAGAGGAGCTGGTGTTCTAGTGGTTTGACAGGAGCCAGTAGGAACAGTACAAAGCCAAGCTTGAAAAATGCTATGAGGACAGAAGTAAGTGCACAGCGGGTAGAGTGTTTGCCTTGCATGCACCCAACCTGGGTTCTATCCCCGGCATCCTCTATGGTCCCCTGAACCTGCCTGGAGTAATTTCTGAGTGCAGAGCCAGGAGTAATCCCTGAGCTCTGCCACGTGTGGCCACAGAAAACAAACAAACAAAAGCTATGAGATGGGGTCATGTGGGGAGTGGCAGAGGCAGGAACCGGGACAGAGTTTGAGGACCAGAATCTGAAACTCTCTAACTTCCTTAGAGCCCTGAGATAGGGCTAAGGCCAGACTTTCCCATGGAGAAGATCAGTCAGCCATAGGAGAGAGAAGGCTCAGAAATCTAGAAAAGGTTATGAAGATCTAGTAAATGTGGGACTGAGAGATAGGATTGCAGTTAGGGTACATGCCTGCATGTACCACAAAGCCCTCATGAGCATCTCTAAGTATGCCTAGTGATCACCACCAAGGTGGTCTCAACTATCCCCAGGACCACGAGGCTTAGCAGAGCTGCATCCACCAGTCCTGGATTGAGTCACCAGCCCTGTAGGCTGAAAATCAATGATGGGGCCCCTAGGTCTCCTGAACACAGCTGGAGAATCTCCCTCAAAACCAGTTACAATGTAGATGACTAGAATCAATTTAAATGCACGGGGCATGCAATGGGTACCCCCTTTTTATGTGCCATACATGTACCCACTTTTCCCCCTTGGCCTTCTTCTATGCCTTCATGCACTGCTCCTCAGTTCCCCTTACTCAGCCAGTGCTGGTGACTCTAGGTGGTTCCCTAATCTCTCTGGGCCTCACTTCTTCCCCCCAGAGAGTTGGCTAATGACAACCAGGAGATTATCCTAGTTGATGAGGTTAGTGAGGATAGAGAGCTCTGACCAGCACCAGGACCTTGGGGCTGTGCTGCCACCCCTTCTCTTGGGGCATCTAGTCCTGATTGTCACCTATCCAGGTCAGCCAGGGCAGAGGCTGCCTTCAATAGGCACTGGTGAAGCAGGGTCTAGGGCACTTAAGCTTCAAAATAAAGGGGGTGTGGAGATTACTCCATCCAAACCCCAATCCCTGATCTCTGTAGGAAACCCTTCATTTCCCCCTAAGGTGATCTGGGTTCATATCTGGCTTTTAAATCTCTCCCTGAAATTTGCTCAGGTGCTCTGTGCACTCCTCACATCCCAAAGCAGACCTTCTGTACATGAAGGCAGGAAAGGACTTCCTACTTCTCTCTTCCCCTCACCCCACCAGCCTTCTGAGGCTATACAGGTAGGTTTGACTCATCTGGCACCCCACTATACTCTCCCTCAAAGCCCAAGGAGCACCCCCAGGCTTCTGTGTCTTGTATTGGGTGTTTGCTTTTGGTGGTACAGAGAAACAGTCTCTAGATATTGTGAAAATTGCAACATACAACACAGGAGGCTCCAATGCACCAGTTTTATTTTTAAAAGTAAAATCTAAAAATAAAATGCTACCATAATGCTAATGGGGTAGAATAATTAGAGGAGTTTTAACTTTTATTTTGGGGGTGGGGTAGGCTTCTCTAGGAATGCTAAGAAGGCCCAGAGGCTGCTCCTGTCCACACCCAACCAGCCAGGCCAGCTAAGTCAATGCTCTGCCCTATTATGAAGAACTAGTTGCTCAGGCTCAGCAGTGCCAGACCATCAAAGCTCAACGATGTGGGGATGGAACCAGACCTGAGTGACTGCAAGGCAAGTGTTCTAACCCTGTGTTATCTTCTGGTCCAATTTTTGTGTTGGTTTATTTTGGGGGGCCACACCTGGCAGTGATCAGGGTTACTCCTAACTCTGTGCTCAGGAATCAGTCTTGGCATTGCTCAAGGGAACATATTGAATTCTGGAGATTGCCCCCAGGTTGACTACATGTAAGGCAAGCATCCTATGGCCCCAGTCCTGTTTGGTGTTTTTGTTAGTTGTGGAAGCCACACCATAGAACTGGGGGCCATGAGATACTGGACATCCAACCCATGTATGAAGTCCATACTTTATCTCTTGAGTCACATTTCTACCCTCTTGAGCTATGTTTTAGACAGCCTGCCCAGATGTCTCATGTACTATCTCTACAGCTACCTCTAGACAAAACCTAATTCCTGGCCAGTTTCTTGCAAGAAACATTGGAAAATGTAGTCTTTTCTTTCTCTGAGGGCAAAGGATGGGTATTGTCTTTTGGAGGTTGCTCGGTGCTACTCCTGGCTTTGGGTTCAGTTGTCATTCCCAGCAGTTGTCAGAAAACCACATAGTACAAAGAATCAAACCCAGGACTCCCTATGCAAGGCAGGCACTCCAGCCACTCAGACTGACTTCTTAGTCCTAGGAAATGTTTTTATCATGGGTTGTCTGCTCAGAGCTATGCTACTGGGGAAGAAGCATGGGTGGATGACAGTCTGGCAAGTGCCAGACTCTACCATACCATTCTCCAACCTGACCTATGCAAGGCAAGTGCTCTAATTCTGAGCTACATTCCATTCCCTTCATTTATACATCTTACCCAGCACTTCCAGTCTACCAAGGCCTCAGCTTTCTAAGAAACTTCCTAGCCTCTGTTGCTTTTTGTTTTCTGATTTACACCTTTACTCTTTCTTGTAGAATATTAAATTTCTAAGATAAGTAAATTTTCTCCCACAACATATCAAAATATGTGTGGCGTAGTCAAAGTAGTACTCTGAAAAAATATCAGAACACTGCATCCTTTTTATTGGGAAGACAAATCTCCAATAAGTAGTTTAAGCTTTCACCAAAGGGTAAAAAGTAGAGAGCAAATTAACTCAAATCAAACAGAAGCAAGAATATAATAAAGAGCAGAAGTCAATCAAATATAAAGCAGAAAAGCAATAAAAAAAGAAGGGATGGAAGAGCCAACTAGTTCTATGAAAAGATCCGTAAAGTAGTTAAACATCGAGCCAGATTAAGGAATAAAAAGAACAAACACAATTTACCAAGGCCTGGAATTAAAGAGAAGATAATACCACATATTTCAGGCATTAAACAGATAAAAGAACTGAGAGGAAAGAGGCTAATTTCTTACACAGAGCACAAGTTTCTTTACAAAGAAACAGGGCAAGAAGAAGCTGAGTACATGGATCACATGCAGGAGGTTAGGTTCAGCCCCTGGAACCACTTGGTCACCTGAGCACAGAAATTAGAGTCCCAGTGGTTGCAGTGGCACAAAAAACCATTAGGTGTGGCCTGAACACCAAAAATTAAAAAGATAACCAGGTCCAGAGCAATAGCACAGCGATAGGGAGTTTGCCTTGCACTCGGCCAATCCAGGACAGAGCTGGACTGTAAAGTTCCCATATGGTCCCCCTAGCCAGGAGCGATTTCTGAGTGCATAGCCAGGAGTAACTCCTGAACATCACTGGGTGTGGACCAAAAACAAAAACAAAAACAAAAAAAAAGACAAAAAAAAAAGACAACTTAAAGAATTCTGTCACTCATTTAAGAAATTAAATTTATGGTTTAATACTACTGAACAAAGATAAGTTCAGGGACTCCAGTCTACCAGACATTTAAAAAGAGATAATATGGATTCTATATAGTATCTCCTAAAAATATAATTGGAACACTTTTAATGTTACAAGGTCAGGGTTAACCCTCTTGACAAAAATCAGACAAAGGCATTACAAGAAATGAAATTCCAGGTCAGAATCTCTCTTTGCCAAAGATGCAAACCTCATTACCAAAACATTGGCTAAATGAAATCAACAGCACGTGCAGTTACACACCAGATCCATCCCTAGGTTTATCCCAGTAATACAAGACTGGCTCAACATTTGTAAATCAGTCAATGTGATTAATTAGGTTGGCACACTGCTCAAGAATAATAGCATAAATATTTTATTAGCTAAAATAAAACATTTTATAGAGGGAAGTGATAGTTCTGGATTAGGACCAGGTACTGAAAGGAGATAAAGTGACATGCATGATCCCCGATCAGTAACAATATTGTGAACCACGGGGATATTTTTGTTTTATTTTTGTTGGGTTTTTTGTTTGTTTGTTTTGGGGTCATACCTTGTGGAACTTTGGAGTTACTCCTACCTCTGCACTCAGAAGTAACTTCTTGTAGGCTTAGGAACTGACCATATGGGATGACAGGGATTTGAACCAGGGTGTGCCTCATTCAAGGCAAAAACCCTACCTGCTGTGCTCTCACTCCATCCCTAACTACAGAGCTCTAAGGGATGGGAAAGAAAGAAAAAAAGTGTCTGAAAGGATGAAGATAGGAGAGAAACTGGGAATATTCATGGAAGGAAGTAGACATTGATGAAGAAATTATGTTGGAACATTGTATGCCTATAAACTCAATCATGAATAACTTTGTAACTCTGTAATTCATGGTGATTTATGAACAAATTTAATTTCCCAAAAGCCAACACCCATTTATAATAAAAAATCTCAATAATAAGGTTTAGAAAAAATTTCTCACTTTGATAAAGGGCACCTATAAGAAATCTACAGCTGGGGCCAGTGAGGTGGCGCTAGAGGTAAGGTGTCTGCCTTGCAAGCGCTAGCCAAGGAAGGATCGTGGTTCAATCCCCCGGCGTCCCATATGGTCCCCCCAAGCCAGTGGCAATTTCTGAGCACTTAGCCAGGAGTAACCCCTGAGCATCAAACTGGTGTGGCCCAAAAAAAAAACAAAAAAAAAAAGAAGAAAGAAAATAAATCTACAGCTGGGATCAGAGAAATAGTATGAGAATTATGGCATTTGCCTTACACATAACCTGCTTCAGTTCAATCCCCATTGCTAAATAAGGTCCCTGAGCACCATCAGGAGTGGTCCTAAGCACAGAGGCAGGAATAAGCCCTGAATAAAGCCAGGTGTGACCCATGCTCCCCCCCCCAACCCAGTAAAATAGTTTAACTAGATTATAGACACAAGATGAATTAAAAAAAAAAAAGGGTCAGGAGAACTGGTCTGGTAGAAAACTTGCCACAAATAGTGGGAGCATGCAGTTAGGGCAGAGAAGGGACTGCTGTGACAATGATAGCTGGAAATGATCACCTTGGACAAGAACTGGGTGCTGAAAGAAGATAAAGTGATAAGTATGATACTCCTTCAGTAACAATATTGCAAACTTAAGTGCCTAAAGGTAAAAAAAAAAAGGAAAAGAAAAAGAGGAGGAAGAGGGGGGAAGGAGAAGGAGGAAGAGGTGAAGGAGGAGGAAGAGGAGAAGGAGGAGGAGGAGAAGAAGGAGGAGGAGGAGGAGGAGGAGGAGGAGGAGGAGGAGGAGGAGAAGAAGAAGAAGAAGAAGAAGAAGAAGAAGAAGAAGAAGAAGAAGAAGAAGAAGAAGAAGAAGAAGAAGAAGAAGAAGAAGAAGAAGAAGAAGAAGAAGAAGAAGAAGAAGAAGAAGAAGAAGAAGAAGAACTGTTTGCCACAGAGGCAGGCAAAGGAGAGAGCAGGGGCAAAGGTGGGATGAAAACTGGTGTCACTGGTGGTGGGAAATGTGCACTGATAAAGAGTATTGTGCATTGTATGACGAAAACAACTTTGTAATTGTGAGTAAAAAACTGTATTATGAACAGCCTTGTAGACCACGTTTTTGAAATAAAATAAATTTTAAAAATCTAAAAAGAAATTAAGTTATATTTGTTTCCCAACTATGAACTCTTGAACCACTGAAATAAAATGTTTAAGCACTTTTAAAGTAGTTTCCAGGAGTGAAATACATAAGCATAAATCTAACAAAATAGATGCAGGTCTAGCTCCTGAAAACATTGTAGTACGGGGGCCGGAGAGATATGGAGGTAAAGCGTTTGCCTTTCATGCAGAAGGACGGTGGTTTGAGTCCCGGCATCCCATATGGTCCCCCGAGCCTGCCAGGAGCAATTTCTGAGCGTAGAGCTATGAGTAACCCCTGAGTTTTGGGTGTGACCCAAAAAACAAAAACAAAACAAAAAAATTATAGTACTACCCAAAGAATTAAAGCTAAGCAGAGAATAATAAAGTGCTTGTATATTACTAAGGTATCTATTTTCTCCAAACAAAACTATAGATTCAATATGCCAATTTAAAACTGGGCAATGGTTCAATGTTTAAGGAGTCACATAAATTTCATGGCTTTAGATTGCTTTGTGTACTGCTAAGAAATGTTATAATGTACTACAATCTGGGGACTTGTGGACAAAGTAATTGTACATGGGTTCTGCCTTATTTTTCTTAATGTTCTTTGACTGTAAGTTCAATATTTAGGCGTCAGCAAGGGGATTTCTTCTGAGAACTCTGTTTATGGGCGATTATCCTTCCACTGTAACTTTACCTTATCCTCTTTGCATCATTGTTCTCATAATTAAAAATTAAAAATTAAAAAAAAATAACTGGGCAATGGGCCAGAGCAGTGACTCTAGAGGTAAGGCATCTGCCTTGCAAGCACTAGCCTAGGACGGACCATGGTTTGATCCCTCCAGTGTCCCATCTAGTCCCCCCAACCCAGGAGTGATTTCTTATTGCATTGCCAGGAGTAACCACTGAGCATCAAATGGATGTGGCCAAAAAATAAAATAAAATAGAAAACTGGGCAAAGCTTTTTGGTAGAAATAAGCAATCTAAATCTACACTAAGATGTAAATACAAAGACAAAGAATTGACAATCTCTAAGTCAATTTTGAAAAAAAGAACCTAGTTGGGATCTTCACCTACTTGTTTTTTTTGTTTTTGTTTTGTTTTGTTTTTTGGGTCATACCCGGCAGCGCTCAGGGGTTACTCCTGGCTCTACACTCAGAAATCGCTCCTGGCAGGCTCAGGGGACTATATGGGATGCCGGGATTTGAACCACCATCCTTCTGCATGCAATGAAAATGCCCTACCTCCATGTTATTTCTCTGGCCCCTTCACCTACTTTTTGTTTTTGTTTTTAGTTTTTTGGTTTTAGGGTCATACCCGTTGACATTCAGGGATTACTCCTGGCTATGTGCTCAGAAATGGCTCCTAGCTTGGGAGACCATATGGGACGCTGGGGGATGGAACTACAGTCTGTCCTAGGTTGGTGCATGCAAGGCAAATGCCCTACCGCCTGCACACCTCTCTGGCCCTTTCACCTACCTTTTTTTTTTTGAAGACTTAGAATCAAGTTATAATAATCTAGAAAGTAAGTGGAAAAAGGACAGACAGAGAGCAGAGAGCCAGAAATAGACCCATGCTAATAAAGTTAACTGAATTTTGACAAGCGTGTAAAAACAGTTCAATGGAACAGAATAACTTTCTCAACATGCGCCTGGAACAACTGCACAAGCTGGTTGGAACACCAAAAACTGGGGGACCCGGAGAGATAGCACAGCGGCGTTTGCCTTGCAAGCAGCCGATCCAGGACCAAAGGCGGTTGGTTCGAATCCTGGTGTCCCATATGGTCCCCCGTGCCTGCCAGGAGCTATTTCTGAGCAGACAGCCAGGAGTAACCCCTGAGCATCGCCGGGTGTGGCCCAAAAAACAAAACAAACAAAAAAAATGGGGCCGGAGCTGTGGTGTGGAGCAGTGAGGTATCTGTCTTGCCGGTGCTAGCCTAGGACAGACCATGGCTCGATCCCCTGGTGCCCCATCTGGTCCCCCAAGCCAAGAGTGATTTCTGAGCGCATAGCCAAGAGTAACCCCTGAGTGTCATCGAGTATGACCCCCCCCCAAACAAAAACAAAATGTGAAAAACAGTTGGGCCACTTCTTATAAAAGTGAGCACACACTTACCATATGACCCAGCCGCCCTGTTGCCAGATATTCACAGGAGAGATGAAACCTCGGGCTTGTGCAAAACCCACACAACCACGTTTCTGGCAGGTCTGCTCATAACTGCTGGAAACTGGAAACATCACAGATGTTCTTAAGTGATGAATGATGAACACACGGGGTTGCATCATGCAGTAAGGTATTAGTATCAACAGGAAGCAGGGTCTTAAAAACCCTGGGATGGTTTTAAGCAAATGCAAGAGCATTTGCTTTGCTCAGAAGCCAGAAAGACCCAAAAGTTCCCTTTGCTTCCTACATGCCAGTCTTAGTGTTGGCTGCTCCGTATCTACAACGGCTGAAGGAAGCAAAGGGAACAAGAAGCTCTGAGCCGTCCAAGGATATGTAAGGAAGTCTTGCCTCCTGCCATCTTTCTCCTCTCCTTCACTCCCCCTTCCTTTCTCTTCTCCCTGACTTTGGTACAAGGATCCAAATTCTCCAGAACCCCCTTCCAAAGATCCTGCTTTGATTGTAACTTACCTGCCCCTGGGGAGAGCGAGCCAGCCTCTTCCAGTCTCCCAGCCTTTCATTCCTGCTCAGAGAGTTCTCAGCTCTGCTGACAGCCTCCTCTGGGCCAGTCTGGGTTCCGGCAGCATCTCCCTTCTGTGGGCAGACCCTTGGATGCCTAGAGGTCAACTCTGCCACTTGGGGAGGTCCGGGCTGCAGGCAGCCAGCTTCCACTTTCAGCTGTGTGATCTGGGACCAGCCACTGGCCCTCTCTGGCCTCTTCTCTGGGTCTCTGGGTAAGGTTTTGAGGCTGCCAAGTTCCTCCAAGTTCAGGGCTGTGGCCAGAACGGGTTGTATGTGCTCTGGCTGGGCATGTACAAGGGCTTGCTTTCATGCATGAACTGAGAATATCACCAAAGGGTTCTTTTCTGGTAGACCAAAGATCCCTTCACATCCAACATCACTGTGGAAATGGACCTGGGGCCTGTCCCCATCCCCAGTTACATACAACTCTTGATGCTTGGGATGAAGACACGAGAGCAGTCTCTGAACATGCTGATTTGCTCCCCTTAAATGTGCTGAGAGGGGCCAGCTGAAGGGAGGCAGGGCCGACTAGGAGATGCTCTAGGAGATGAGCGTGTATGCACCCCTCCCTCACCTTCACTCAGCCTCAGAGAGTTCTCAGGTCTATTGATAGCCTCTGGGCCAGTCTGGGTTCTCACAGCATCTCCCTCCTGTGAGCAGACCCTTAGATGCCTATAGGTCAACTGCCACTTGAGGAGGTCTGTAGAGTTTGGGGTGTCCTGGGAACCTGTTTCCCAGAGCTGAGTTCCCAGGCCCAGCCACATACCCCCCAGACAGACTCAGACTGTCTCCACTCACTCTTGGCTGTGAGGACAGTGCCAGCATGCTGGGGACTCAGGCCCTGCAGCTCCCTTCCTCCTTTAGGGAATCAGGTGCCAGTGTAGGTGTCTGGGAATGACCTCACATAGTGCCCTGGGGACAGAGAACCCAGAGAGGTGTCCCTGCGCCTAATGGATTGATTTCAATAACAGAAGACCAGTGACAGAAACTTGGAACCATAGAAAGTTCAACTCTGCAGAAAAAAAAAGAAAAGAAAAGTCTAACTCTGGAGGCTTGAAACTAAAGATTGGGGTATCCCAGAGGACAAAGGTGTTCCTTTTTCCTCTGCCTCTTCCAGAATCTGGGGCTTTCATGTCCCTTGGTTTGTGGTCCTCTCTCTCTAGCCCTGGTGTCTGCTTTCTTCTAAGGCCTCTTCTTTGTGGGTTTTGTTTTTGGATCATTCCCAGTGAAGCTCAGGGCTTATAACTCTGTACTCAGGATAATTCCTCATGTCCCCATGAGACCATAAGGGGTGGTAGGGATTGGAATGAGCCATGATATACTATCTCTCTGGCCCTAACACTTCCTCTTCTGACTAGATCAGGATGTGTGCAAGGATGGGGCACTCCAGAATCCAGGACTATCTCCTAGCATCTCTACCTGATCCCAGCTCCAAAGACCCACTTTGCCAGATAAAGTCACACTGACAGTCTCCAAGGATTAGGACATGGACCCATCTTTTGAGGATTCCATTCAACCTTGTGCCTGTCCACTGTCTAGGGCACCTAGAGCCTCTGCCCTCATTACCACAGATCGGCCAATATCAGGTGCCCTTTCCTCCCTTCTTGCCAGGAGGGATCCCCATGGAGAGTCCCCCAGTCCCCCTCTCTCCCTCTGGCAGCAAAAGCTTCCCTCTGAGCCTGACTGATACTCTTCAAGGAGAGTCCCACCCTCAGCTTCTAGAACATACTGGGTCCTTAACTCACATGACTTTTATTAGGACTCAGCTTTAGTGCTTGTGCTTTATTGGCTTAATATTCTTTAACTAAGTAGAACATGAACATGGCTCCAAAAGTCAAAACCACATCAATATTCTGAGAAGTCTCCCCAAACTCTTCCCCTATCGTCTCAAATACCCCCCTTTCCCTGTTGTAGGGGATGAATTTCATCATTTCTACTCTTTCTACATTTATTATGTTTATTATCTTTTCTTCTTTTTTTGTTTTTGTTGTTTTTTTTTTTTTTTTGTTTGTGTGTTTGGGAGCAACACCTGGTAGTGCTCAAGAATTACTCCTGACACTGCACTCAGAAATTACAACTGGAGGGCTCAGGGACCACATGGAATACCAGGGATTGAACCTACGTTGGCTGCATGCAAGGCAAATGCCCTACCTGCTATATTATCCACTTTAGCCAGTTAATTTACTCTATGGTTTTTAGATCACACTGGTGTTGTTTGGGGGTCTATGAGGGTACTGAAGATCAAATCCTGGGCTCCCAGACTCTGGGTAGGTACTCTGGCCCTTTGAGCTATTTCCCCAGCCCTTCCCACATTTCTACTGCAGAACATAATGAAGAAGTAGAGGTATTATTTACTTACTTACCTAATTGCTTTTCTTTATTACATAAAAATACTGTATATTCTCTTATTGGGAATGGGTTGGCGTGGGCCACACCTGGCATTGCTCAGAGATTATTCCTGGCTCTGCAATTAGAAATACTCTTGGCAGGGTCTGGAAACCATATGGGATGCCAGGGATCAAACCCAGGTCAACCAGTACAAGGCAAACACTCCACCCACTGTACTAATGTTCCAGCTCCGCACTGTATATTCTTCGGTTTTGCTCTGTTCACTTAATAAAATTCTTCCTCCATTCAGAGCTCTTTTCCAAGGACCCACATTGTTATGCCTTGTTGCTTGGCACTCTGGCATGTAAACCACTTCCTAGGTTGGGCAGTCATGTGGCACACACCCATGCCTTTTGGTATCTCCATCTCTGAAGTGTATCATCATAAACCCCACAACGGGGCTGAGGGCAACTGTTTTTCTCACAAGTCGGCAAATTCTCCTCATTCCAGCAGCAGCCTTAAGAGCACTGCTGTGATTCCCACAGGCCCCGCCAACAAAGCCAGTGGTGGAGCTGCTGGATTTTCGCCAATCTGATGAGGAAGACATGGGGGTCTGAGGGCTCTTTCCGGGAGCATTTCTCCAACCAAGATTATAAACTCGGGGCCGGAGAGATAGCATGGAGGTAAGGCACTTGCCTTGCGGGAACAAGGACGGTGGTTTGAATCCCGGCATCCCCTATGGTCCCCCGAGCCTGCCAGGAGCGATTTCTGAGCGTAGAGCCAGGAGTGACCCCTGAGTGCTGCTGGGCGTGACCCCAAAAAAAATAAAAATAAAAAGATTATGAACTCAAGGACTTACTGGCATGAGTTTGAATTGTCCAAAATGAGGCTGTGCCCAGGTTGTGACAGAAGTTTCAAAACTTCTTTCATTTTCAATATTGTTTCTAGGTGAGGGATAGCACCTAGTTTTATAACACCATGTGGCAGGAGCCCTTCTGGGGGCAGACCCTGCCGATGTAGGCTAGGATGGTAGAGTTAAGGAGAGAATAACACACAACCTCCTGGGAGCCTGAGGGAGAGACCGTCAAGTGGCCTTTAGAATGTCAACCACATGACCATATGCAGAGAAGCACCAGACACACAGAGCGGAGCCGGTGGATGAAGGAGGAGCATGGGAGGCATCTCATCTGCCTGCCCCCTTAGGACCATGGCTGAATCAAACTCACCGGCCCAGGCCCTGCAGGGTCCTTTGAGCCAGTGCCCTATGTGGCCAGGCAGGGTCAGCCAGCTGCCCCGAGACTCCCTCACCCAGTGGGTGAGGCTGGACACAGTTGGCTCACCCCTACTCTTCTCTCCCAGCAGCTCAGCTGTTCAGGACCACTTGGCATTGCAGTCTTGTTTGTGTGCCTGAAGACTGGGTGTGTGTCTGTGTGAGCACATGTGTACATGTTTGTGCATACATGTCATACATATGCATATATGTGTGTGCTAAAACTCCTTTGGAAAAGCAGGGTACACAAATACATGCATGCTCAGAAGCCCCAAGAGAAATGTGATCCTTACCAAGTGTTCGTATTTCACCCTTGCCTGAAACCTGTGGGGCAGGAGTTAAAATTAGCCCTCGCTGCCCACTGCCACCTGAAACTCTCCCAGCCCAGCCTGCCTGTGCCCCAGTTTCTTTGGCAGGTTCTTCCTTGGTGTCTCCTCACCTCTGCATTGGAAGGAGGGTCTCAGAGCAGGGGGGGGTGTCAGCTCTCAGAGGCTGCATTTCTGAGGGTCCCAGTTAGATGAGAATGGATGGGGATTCACTCAGAGGAGCTAGGAAGGTTCTGCCCAACTCCTGGGCACCCACCCTTGGTAGGAGGTGAGGAGGCCTGAGTGGCAGACCTATGAGAGGGAGGAAGTTAGGAGTCTTGCTCAGGCCTGGAAGCTGCTGGGAGCAGTGGGCTCCAGAATAGAAAGGCCAGTCAGGGCACAGAAGGAAATACTCCTTTCTTGGTTTTGTTGTTCTTCTTGTTGTTTTGTGTTTTTGGTTTGGGGGCCAACCTAGGGTGCATAGGGGACCATATGAGATTCAGAAGATTGAACTTAGATCAGCAGTGTGCAAGGTAAAAGTTGATCAATCCAGCCCCCAGAATGGTTCCTTTCTTTTATTTTAAAGCATTTTATTTCATTTTAAATGGGAGCAGTGGAGCTGTACCCAGCAGTGCCCCTTCAGGCCTTGTGCTCAGGGGTGTCTTCAGGAGATGCCTCCACCAGAGGCAGCACTTATCCCTCTGATCTCACCCCAGGAGTCATTCTTGTTCTGGTACAGTCACTGTCGGAGGGGAACAGAGTGGGCTAGATACCTGGACTCAGCCCTTTCTGGGTCGCATTGGGCCTTAGACTTTACACTTGCCTGCTGGAAAGAGAATTCAAAGGAGGTATTTCTGCTCTTCCAATGGCCCCCATAACCTTCATTTTTGCCCCATCAATGTCCCCTCTATCAATGTTCCCATACCTATAGCCAAGAAGGGAGCACTGTTGTGGGCACCCGGTCTTCCAAAATCTGGGCCACCCTCTAAGACTTGGGACCCTCTTCATCTTTCTCCTTTAGGGGTGCGGCAAAAGCCCTTCCCGCTGGCTGAGCAGCTCTGTTTCATTCAGGATCTTCTGCCTCTGACACTCCAAACTGCCTCCCTTCCTGGAAAGATTCACACTGAGCGGGGGCCCCGAATGACACAATCCTTCCCCTTCCACAGTCTCACCATGCTTTCTCCTGGTTCCAACACGAACATGGGCCCCACCCTGAGGGGAGAACATGACTAGCCCCAGCCCTTTGGCCTATCCTTTTCAACTACTGTCAAGTGCATCAAGGAGGCACCAGGATATATTCATAGGGTCTTCTCTGCCCCTTGCACGTTCAGGGGTTCAAATCAGCTTCTGAGTTCAGAGCCAAAACCTCTGTGTAGCTGACTCAGTCACCAGGTGCTGCCTCTGGCTTTTAGTGCTCCCTCTTCCAGGCAGCCCCTGTAGGAAAAACCATGCCCACCCACCCACCACCTACCCTGCGGTGCTTCCAGAAGGCTCATGTCTTTGGTTCATATTTGTTCTAGGAAAGTTCTAGTGTCACTAAGTCTATGGGCAGCCTCTCCCTGGTGTGTGTGACTCCAGAGCAAGGATATGTGGCTTTCTGCTCTCCTCTCCTCTTCCTGGTCTCAAATACCTCCTGAACTGTTCCCCCTGACACTCTCCTGTGACTTCGCCTACTTGGGGATTGAACCTCTCAGCTTGGCAGCGATGGGGGAGTGCATAGCCTACACTCTTCCAAAGCATCCTCTGAGCTTTCACCGTCTTTCACTGACATATCTGATAGTGCTCAGGGGATAGTCCCAGTTCTGTGCTCAGGGGTTGCTCCTAGTGAAACTCAGCAGATCCTATTATGCTGGAATCAAACCTGGGCCTCCTGCATCAAAGTATGTGCTTAGCCAGTTGTTTCGGCTTAATTGAAAACATGTGCAAAGAAATCTGAAATTTCGTTTCCTTTATTTCCTTCCTTTCTGTCCACCCTCCCTCCTTCCCTCCTTCCTTTCTTCCTTCTGCTCTCCCACCCTGTCGATGAGGGGTTCTGCTCAATTCCAAGCAGAATCCCTGAGCACATGGGTGTGAGCTCATGACATGTGCCACAGAGTGTGGGGACAGTGTAGAGAGATAATGGGGCCCCTGAAATGTCATTTTCCAGCCTAGCCCAGTGCCCTGAGACGTCATTCAGCCTAGCCCAGAACAAAGGGTGTGTGAGGGGCGAATTCCACTTCCTTTGCACACACTGAGACATTCCCATGACACAGAAGTGAAGTTTGGGAGCCCATGAGTAGTTCAGTGGCTACTGGTGCCTGCTTACATGCTTGAGGCCCTGAGTTTTATCTCCAGAGCCACCCACACACACCAATCATCTTCCAGGTGGTTCTGCTATCTGGAACCATCACCTCTCCTGACATTGTAACAAAGTCAGCAGTCAGATGTATGCTAACACCACAACTAAACTGTGCAACTCCCAGTGAGCATGCATGTGATGTATGCAAGATGGATGCAAGATGATGGATGCAAGAGATGTGTGAGTATTATGGCCAAGAATAGGTCTCTCAGCTCAAGGCAATCAGAATGAGAACGAGCATCATGACTGAAGTGTGTGAGCTCCAGTGGACACCGCAACAACGACAGTACAACAAAGAGAAAGGTAGGGAGAGAGAAGAGATGGGAGGGCAGGAGAGGGTGAAAATTGGGGAGGGGAGAGGAGGGGAGGAGAAGGGGAGAGGAGAATAGGGGAGGAAAGAAGAGAGTAGGGAATTAAGGGAGAGGAGAGACACAGACAGAAGGGGGAGGAGAAAGGAGAAGGGAAGACAAGGGAGAGGTGGGGAGGGAGAGAGAAGAGGGGAGGTGGGCACAGCCAGGTTGAGGAAGGGGAGAGAAGGGGGGGGGACGAAAAGCAGGATGAAGCCCAGAGCATGCCCAAGTGTGGTCCACTCCCACCTTATCCCCTGCAGAAAAGAAAAGTCACAAATATCACAAAATCCAGGTAAATCATATAATATTTTTATTTATTTAGTCTAAGCCCCTTGATAATTTTCTTCTATAATTTTGGCTGTATGCCCCTTGAGTTTAAGCTGGCTAGAATTATAAACACAAAAAAGATCAGATAAACTCTACTTTACAATAACAACTAAAAAAATTTCTGTGTCTTACATTCCAAGACAATGATCTATGACATTTGTTAAAAATACTTAGGAAGGGGGGGGGGCGCAGAGTGATAGCACAGAGGTAGGGCATTTACCTTGCATGCTGCAGACTCAGGATGTATTCAGGTTTGGTCACCGACATTCCATATGGTCCCCAAGCCTGCCAGGAGCGATTTCTGAGCGCAGAGTCAGGAGTAATCATTGAGCACTGCCTGGTGTGGCCCAGAAACCACAAAACAACAACAGAATAAAAAAAATAAATAAATAACTGAGGAAGGGCTGGAAAGAGAGAGAGTTTAACAGGCTCTGCACAGGCTTTGCATAGAGGAGACCTGTTACATCCCCCTTGTTAATAAATCCTGAGACCTAGGAAGGTACAAATAAAGGCCCCAACTGCCATTCCTAGGTCTCAGGATTTGTTAACACGAGGGGGGGTGTTAGTAGGGGGATGTAGCAGAGATCTAGTTCCATCCATAGCATTGCATGGAATCTTGAGTTCCACTATGTATGACCGCTGAGCATAGAGCTGAGAGTAAGTCCCAGAGTGCCACTGGGTGTACCCAATAACTGGAATTAAAAAAAAGATGATCCAGAAGACTCTTTTCAAGGTAAAATTTTTAGTAAGGGAGACAGGGATTTTATTTTATTTTTATATCTTTATTTAAACACCTTGATTACAAACATGATTGTAGTTGGGTTTTAGTCATATAAAGAACACCCACCTTTACCAGTGCAACATTCCCATCACCAATGTCCCAAAGCTCCTCCCCACCTCACGCCCGCCTGTACTCTAGACAGGCTTCTACTTCCCTCATTCATTCACATTGTTATGATAATTGTCCATAAAGTTATTTCTAACTGCATTCACCACTCTTTGTGGTGAGCTTCATATCGTGAGCCCTCATCTTTATTGTCTCTGAGAATTATTACAAAAATGTCTTTTATTTTTCTTAAAACCCATAGATGAGTGTGGTATCACAGCCCTTAGGATGGGCTTGGATGGTAGTGGATGGATGGAGGGACTGAGGGACCTTTCTCTGCCATTTCAGGCCACGTGACTCTGCAACCCCCCTCAGCCGGCGGGTATCTGGGTCCAGGAGAGCAGCGGGTATAGAACTCACTCACAGGCAGGCTTCCAGAGAGATAACATCTTTATTTGCCCTGGCCAACGTGTGTGACCAATATCATAACCATTTATGCTGTATATCTATTCAGCCCTGCATAGTACCTTCTTCCCTACCATCTCTCTATCTTGCTTTCTCCTCCATGCTGCATCCAGGCAAATCCCCTTGCCCTTCCAGTCAAAGGCCTTCCCAAGACCCCTCCCAGGAATGAGGGTTTGCAGGTAAGATCAAGTTACACAGGAAGAATGGGGGGATGGGGCCACAGATGAGTAATACTATTCTGTGTCTATCTCTCTCCCTCTGACTTATTTCACTCAGCATAATAGATTCCATGTACATCCATGTATAGGAAAATTTCAGGGGCTGGTGAGGTGGCGCTAGAGGTAAGGTGTCTGCCTTGCAAGCACTAGCCAAGGAAGGACCACGGTTCAATCCCCCAGTGTCATGCCAAAGGCCTCTTTAACCAGGCCTAGGAAGGGGTGCGGGACATGGGTCACCCCAGCACCCCTCTACCTCCTTCCTCCAGAACTCCAGGGCTTTTCCTGGCCACATGGCTGGGCAAGCCAGCAAGGTGGGTCCCTTGGAGTAGCTTATTGGTTTCCCTAGGCTTCCCCCATTTCCCTTCCTGCTCCAAAGGGAGGGTCTGGGGTAGGGGGCTCTGACCTTCCAGCCTTCTAGCTCTGGAAGGATCTCCTTCCTTCCTGGGAGCCGGGAGGTTCTGCCAGCATGGGGCTTGGTAGCCCTCCGCCATGCCAAAGGCCTCTTTAACCAGGCCTAGGAAGGGGTGCGGGACATGGGTCACCCCAGCACCCCTCTATTTCCTCTGGAACTTCAGGGCTTTTCCTGGCCACATTCCTGGGCAAGCCAGCAAGGTGGGAATAGCAGCACAATAGGTTCTGGCTTTAGGACTTACCTGGGAAGTTTCCTTATTAAATCTGTCCATTGTATGTAGCGAGGGCGCTACATAATGACAAATATTTGGATATCATTGTGTTTCATGTACTTGTCATAATCTGAAAGCCATCCAGGAGTTCATTTTATTCCTTTACTCCCTCACTCCCATCTCTTGTTACCCCACATTAAACCATTTTTCTGTACTAATAATTTTTGTTTTGGCCAAGGTGGATTACATATCTTTCACAGTAATTTTTTGGATGGAGTCTGAAGCTTCAGCAGGCAACATGTCACGGCAAGGTTCCACACTGTAGGCTTTTTGGCCAAGATAAGATGAAGATGCAGCCTTGGCTGCCCCCCACAGCCTTCTCTCTCCTTCCTCCCCGTCCCCAGGGTTATTCCTGGACACCTGCTCAGGGTCCCAGCAAGTGGGTTCTGGTGAGGTGCAATTTAAAAGAGATCCCAGGCTTCCTTGTTCCTGCAAGAAGCTGGGAGGGGACTGGTGAACTTTCAACTTCTAGCAATTAGGAAGCAAACACCTCTCCAGGAGTCGGAAGCTTCAGCAGGCAACAAGGGGAGGACATGGCTCCATGTGCTCTTTGCTTGTCCAAATCACAGACCAAAGTGGTGTCTCAGAAACAACACCCTCCCTCTTGACTATTTCTAAAACATAAAAGGGACACGTGTATCTCCTTTGTATATCTCAGATGTATTCCCTTAACATCTATAACTCTTTCGAACATCCTCATATAGTGACAATTTTGCTCACTGGCTTTGTTATTTGATTGTTTGATTTTTCCCTCTTTGAGATCTGTTTTATAAGCAATACTGGTAGAAGAGTATCTCTGCATAGATTTCATGTTTGAACCAAGTTACGGGGAATGTTGGACTTCATTCATCGGCCCTGGGTTGCACCAACAATTTCTTGTGGCGTTGCTTCTCTTTTGCATAGGCACATTAAAATGGGAAAATAATACACATGCAAACAAGTTTTTTCTTAGAAAGAAAGAAAGAAAGAAAGAAAGAAAGAAAGAAAGAAAGAAAGAAAGAAAGGAAGGAAGGAAGGAAGGAAGGAAGGAAGGAAGGAAGGAAGGAAGGAAGGAAGGAAGGAAGGAAGGAAGGAAGGAAGGAAGGAAGGAAGGAAGGAAGGAAGGAAGGAAGGAAGGAAGGAAGGAAGGAAGGAAGGAAGGAAGGAAGGAAGGAAGGAAGGAAGGAAGGAAGGAAGGAAGGAAGGAAGGAAGGGGAGAGAAAGAGAAGGAAAAAGAAGAAAAGAGAAGAAAGAATGAAATAGGAAGGAAGAACAAAAGAGAGGGAAAGAAGAGAAACCCTTTAAATAAATCCAATGCAGAACCAGAACAATAATCAATAGGGCCAGAGCACATGCCATGTGTGCAAGAAGCTCAACAATTGTCTTTTGAGCACTGCTAAGAATGACCCCTTACCGAGCCAGGAGCAAGTCTGAGTACTGCCAGTATGGTCAAAAGAAAAAAATCCAAAGCAATATATTAATAATAGAACAAAACATACACTTTTTAAAAACCTGACGTGGGCTTTAGAGCGGGTGAAAGAAAGGACTGGAGCAGACAGACTCACGCACACTGGAGACCAGGGTTTGATCCCAACACCTTATACCCTAAACTCCTCTGGGAGCAACTCTAAGCCAGTACTAGAGCAGTGTGAGTTGTCCTCAACAAACAAATAAACAAACAAGCTAGTAAGTGCCAGGATTAATCACCTGTGGTCCTTCCCCCACAGTGTTCCTAGAATTAATCAGTGACCAGTGCCCAGGTCAGTCTTTCTCTGCCTCCATCCACTCAGGCAGCCAGCCGGGGAGGTCAATGTTCCCCCACTTCTGGTCTCCCCTCGCTGAGCCTCACTGCCCACACTCTGTCATGTCCAGAAACTTCTCTCAGAGCCTGCCAAGACTGTCTTTGTTTGTCTTAACACTGACAGTCAGCACTTGAGGAGCGGAAAATCACCATTTGGTCCTAAGAGTCCCTGGTAGTTTGGTTTGACTTGATTTCATGCATTGACTCTGGAATGAACATGGTTCTCTGAAAAGTGCTCCCAGACCATCTGTTTATTCAGTCCCCAAGGCTGTGGAGTGACGTTCAGCTTCCAGCCCAGGAACCAGACTTAGGAACATTTTGCTCCAGCTAATTGAGGAGTAGAGTCTGGGCCTTGGCTCTCACCAAGCCCTCAAGTCTTGTTTCCTTGGGCCTCTGATCATTTGGGGTACTCCTCTTTTCCTGAGTGCCTCGGAATTATTTGTGATAGGAAGTGGCAGCCATTACCATAACAGCCGCAGATGAGAGACTGCTCAGTGCCCCATGTCAGTGGAACTTTACTAGAGTCATTGGGTACCTGCCCTTCCTCCCGCTCTCTTCCCTTTCCTTCCTTCCTCTTTCTTGTTTTACTTCCTTCCTTCCTTTCCTTCTTTCTCTCTTTTCATTCATCTATTCATTCTTTCCTTTTTAAAATTTTATTTTATTTTATTAAAACCATTGTGATTTACAGAGTCCTTCATAGTTGAGTTTCAGACATGCAATAAATCAGGGCCAATTCCACCACCAGTGTCAGTCAACCTTGCTCCATCATGTTCCTAGAGTATATCCCAACCACATTTTGCCCTCCAGCCTGCCAGTATAACAGGCCCATTTAAAATTTAGATTGTTAAAATTTGGGTCTCTTGATTCCATTGTTGTTGACTTTGGCTTAGATATTTAGGGGTTTTTTTGGGGGGTTTTTTGTTTGTTTGTTTGTTTGTTTGTTTTTTGGGGCCACACCCAGCAGTGCTCATGGGTTATTCCTGGCTGCTCAGAAATAGCTCCTGGCAGGCACGGGGGACCATATGGGACACCGGGATTCGAACCAACCACCTTTGGTCCTGGATCGGCTGCTTGCAAGGCAAATGCCGCTGTGCTATCTCTCCAGGCCCTGGATATTTAGTTTTGCCCTTTATTTTTATATATCAACCAATGCACCTGAGACTACTTGGCCCCTGTCCCCATCCTTTCATATTTGTGTTTCTCCTCCACTCAGTTTTTTTCCTTCTTCTCACTATACTCTGGAGCCAAGGGTATTTGGGACAACTCCTATTTAGACCATTGCATTTCTTCATGCAGTTATTTTAAGTACCTCATATAAGTTATATGATCCTGTATTTATCCTTCTTCTGGCTTACTTCATTTAACATAGTATCTTCCAGGTCTGTCTATGTTGCAACAAATTGAATGATTGCATTATTCCTTACAACTATGTAGTATTCCGTTGTATATATGTACCACGTCTTCATGATCCACTTCTCTATTAATTAATTCTAAATCTTAGCTATTGTATTGCAATAAATAGTGGTGTGTATATATTCTTTTGGATAAATATTTTTCTGTCCCAGTAATAGATACTCAAAAGTGGGGTTGCTGGGTCATAAGGCAGCTCAAGTTTGAGTTTACTGAGAAATCTCCATCTTTTTTCCATAGAGGTTGGATCAGTTTTTCCATAGAGGTTGGATCAGGCATCATTTCCACCAGCAGTGGATGAGAGTTCATTTTGCACCATATCCCTGCCAACAGAGACTGCCCTCAGTTTTGTTTTGGTTTGGTTTGGTTTTTGGGCCACACCCAGTGGCATTCAGGGGTTACTTCTGGCTCTGCATTTAGAAATTGTTCCTGGCAGGCTCTGGGTGCCAGGGATTAAACCGCGTGTGACTCTGTGCAAGGCAAATGCCCTACTTGTTGTGCTATCCCTCTGCCCCATTTCCCGGTATTTTTAATATGTACGATTTTCACTGATGTAAGATGATATCTCTTTGTTGTCTTGATATGAAATTCCCTAATGAGCATTTTTTTCATGTGTCTGTTGGCCATCTGTTGGTCTTCCTCAGAGAAGTGTCTTTTTATTTCCTCTTCCCATTGTTTGATGGAGTTTCTTTCCTTTTTTCTTCTTGCTTTTCTTTTTTATCTATCTCTTTCCTTTGAAATTTTTGGTGGTGCTCAGGGGCTACTTCTGATTCTGTGCTCAGGAGTGACCCTTGTAGTGCTTATGTACCCAGGTACTAGCAATGAAACCAGGATCAGATGCAGACAAGGCAAATGCCTTACCCCTTATACTATCTCTCCAGTTCTTTATTCCTTTAAAAAAAAATTCTTTTTGTGGTTGATTCCGGTTCAACCCCAGTCATCGCATATAGTCCTGTGAGCATGGACAAGGGACAATCCCTGAGCACAGAGTAAGCCCCAGAGCACCACTAGGTGTGGTCTGTCCCCACTTAATTCTTTTCATTCTTTTTTTTTTTTTTTTTTGAGCCACACCCAGTGGCGCTCAGGCCTTACTCCTGGCTCTACGCTCAGAAATTGCCCCTGGCAAGCTGGGGGGACCAGATGGGATGCTGGGATTCGAACCACCGACCTTCTGCACGTAAGGTAAATGCCTTACCTCCATGTTATCTCTTTCCCTTCTAATTCACTTTCTTTTCCCATCCTTCCCATGCCTACCTAAGACCACGTATTTTAGGTCACAATGGGGAAAGATGAATGTGGATTGTGACTCAGTGACAGAGCCCCGAGGTCGCTGGCATGAGGCTGTGGATGTCATGCCCCACCACCAGGCCACCTAGCAGTGATGCTGGCAGCACTGGAGTCATGGTCCACAGTCATCTTTCAAAGTCCAGGTTTCCAACTATTGACTAGGTGAGCAAGAGTTTTTAAGCGACCAAATTTCAGAACAGACTAGAAATAGATCTGAGTGCACGCATGTAGGATGGGCGAGTCTGCGCAGCAACCCACACATGCGGGATGCGCTGTTGTCAGTGATGACAGTGCGGTCGGTGGCTGTTGAGACTTCGCCTGCACCAAATGGGACCCGGAGAAGAGCGAGGACGCCCCCTGCTGGGCGCCTCTCGCATTACCCTAAAGAGCCGCCTGGTGGAGAAAGCAAGCCGGGCAAGGTGTGTCTGATGGGTGGATGGACCACAAAGTGTGGATGCGGGAGGCCTCGCGAGTTTCCTCCCGAGAAGGATTCAAAATGCAACAACAACAACAACAACAACAAAATATTTTTCAACAATTGGTCATTCGCATGGGTGTTCATGACAATTATTTCCCTTGTCTTGACTGTTTCTTCACTATGGAATCAGCCTACCTCCCCAGACAGAGCTGGAGCCCCAACAGTGCCAAGATTTTGTATTGTATCCCCCGTGTGGTGCCACTGAGCGACCAGCACAGAAGGGCACCGGTGGGGTCATGGAATAATCTGCTGATGATTTTGAGATCCCATGCCGGGAACCTCAAAGCTGTTTTCTTTTTGTTGTTGCAAAAGGAAAGGGAATGTGGCATCTAGAACGTTCCATGGAAAGTGGTCAGTGGGCACTGTGAGGCATTGGTCATATATCCTACGTCTTCCATCTTTGCATCCCGTATGGCCCCCATTTTACTGAACGCTGAATGTGAGATCAAAAGGCAGAAGAGGAACAAGTTCTGGACTCAGACCAACCCCCATAGCCCCCTCATTCCACAAGTCCTTAGTAATATAAGAGTGTACCTCATCTTTCAATTAGCCCCACTGGGAAAGACAGAAGTCTGTGGAGGGATAGTCCTGGCCCAGCTTGAGTGGCAAAGTGGGTTTGAGCATGAATCTGAGAGCCCTCCCAGCTTTGACTGTTCAGTGTGGTCTCATCTGGACCGAAAAATTTCACACCATAATTACCAACCACCATGACCTTAGGCCAGAAGTTCTCTTGTCTGCTGTGCACCATGCTGGTTTGGGTGAAGATTGTAGCAGTGTGGTAAGTACAGAGGGGCTCATGAAGCAGGAGGAAGATTCAGAGGCAAAGGCAACAATGGAGGAGATCAATGAAGGACAGTAAAGGAAAGATGAGGGACAAGGTGCTTGCAAGATGGAAAGCAGGGAGATGGCATTATCAGGAACCCACCACACACACACATACCCAAATGATTGACATGAGCCGGTTATGCTAAATGGAACATTACTTCAGTGACTCAGGTGAAAACCTTTGGTAGAATAGAGAGCACAGAGAGATCTGGAAACACGAAGCAGATGTGACCCTCCCCCCAACACTTCAAGTTCTTAGACACATAAAGAAGGTGTGAGGGTCTGGAGCAAAAGTACAGCAGGTAGGGCTTTTGCCTTGCATTTGGCTAAGCCTGGTTTGATTCCCAGCATCCAATATGGTCCCCTGAGCACAGTAAGAAGTGATTCCTGAGCACAGAAGTATAGTAAACCATAAGCATTGCTGGTGTGCCCCCCAAAGAATGTTCTATAAAGAGAGATGTCTCAATCTAGCTCCCCATAATATTGACCCCAACAGCTGGAAGTACTAGACCACACTCGCACACATCCTTTGCCCATTCTTCACTGGGTCAGCGTGCCCAAGTACTGTTTAGGTCCTGGACGGACTCTTCCCTCCATCACCCCATTGCCCAAATGTGATTTTATATCCAACTGTTTAGGTCTGTCCTTCCGACTGCTCACCAGCCTTCTACTTCTTAGCTTCTTCTGCCTACCAGTGCCCTCTTCCTACCCTTCACCCCAAAGCTTCTGGCTAAAATCTGACTACACCTCATGAAGCTGCCTGGGCAAAGGCTCAGTGAAACAGCCCTTTTCACTCCACTGGGCCTGGGGCTGGCAGGTTCTGGCTTCCCTGGCTGCATGTGCTCCCTCTACTCCTCAGGAGGGCCCTCGGCCCTGTCTGGAATCCTTGTTCTAGGGACAGACCTGGACTGGTGAGATGCTGAGAACAGTGGCCCTTTCCTCAACCCAACTCAGGCATCGTCCTGTCCCCTGCAGCAAGTAGGGGGCCTGGACAGAACCTCTGGTAGATATCTCGAGCCTCTTCTATTGGCCTAATATTTATGCTTCCCTGGGTCATTGACTTTTTCTAAAGGTCATGGGGTCACTTCTATTTCCTTAGATGTCTCTCCCAAAGGTCAAGCACACAGTAACCTCGGTCCCTCCTCCCAGGAGCCAGAGCTTAGAAGCAGATGCCCAGGTATCGAATGAACTAAAGAAACGGGAACAGCAGGTGGGGCAGGGACCAGCTAACAGAAAGCATGTGGCCAGAGCCACTGCTGAGCTGAAGCCACTCGAAGCACCTTCTCAGGGACCCCCTGAGAAGCCTGCAGAATGTCCCCCAGAACTGTCTGACTCATAGGCTTCAGACTGGGTCTCTCAGTTCAGACACGTAGTCACTGCCTCCAGCCACGCTGGCATTGCTGAGGGTGGCCCTAGAATGATGAACTCCCTGAATGTCTGTGGCACTGTGGGGTATCCTAAAATGGACATCAGAATTACCCTCTCCACGGGCCCAGTACTCACATAACCCTTGCATCACTCACCTATTTTTGCCTTGTCCATCCATCCATCTGCACACTCAGTCTAATGACTGGGGCCAGCTGTCATGTAGAAAGTGCAGAGGAACAAGTCACAGACACACTGCTGAGGAGGCCTGCAGTGGAAGTGGGTCCTCTTTAAAATTCTCTTCATGGGGGCCAGAGAGATAGCATGGAGGTAAGGCGTTTGCCTTTCATGCAGAAGGTCGGTGGTTCGAATCACAGCATCCCATGTGGTTCCCTGAGCCTGCCAGGAGCGATTTCTGAGCATAAAGCCAAGAGTAACCCCTGAGCGATGCCAGGTGTGACCCTTCCCCCAAAAAAATTCTATTCATGGATGCAGGCTTGTGTGCCTGCTGAAGTGACTCGCACCTGTACCCCAGGGGCTGGGCTCTCTGTTCACTTACAATGTCACCAGACATGGAAGCTGCAAATCCTAGGCATCCTGGGTACTGATGAACCTCAGAGTTGTTGGGACATAGACTGGCCTGGGTCGGTTCACTTTTTCCTGGCCATGTCTTCTGGTAACACAGCAGCAGCAAATCAGCTACAATTCATTATCTGCATGGTCGTACCAAACCCAGGGGCCATCCTAGAGGGCTGACTGTGGTTGGTTTTTTTTGGGGGGGTCACATTTGGCAGTGCTCAAGGCTTACTCCTGTCTCTGAGCTCAGGGATCACTCCTGGCATTTCTCAGGAAACCAAATGGGATGCTGAGGAATGAACTTGGGTTAGCTGAGCACAAGGCAAGTGCTTTATCTGCAGTCCTACCCTCTGGTCCTTCCAATATTTTGATAAGCATCCCTTATTAGTGCGACAATATCTGATGATTTTGATTTGATTTCCCCTAAGACTGGGTGATGATGAACAATTTCTTCATATGCCTTATTTTCATAAGGTCAATATGTGGGGAAATGTCTGTTTATGCAGGAGCTGCTTTTAAAATGTGAGTAGTGGGGCCAAGAGGGTGTTTATCTTGCAGGAGAGAGTTGGATTCCATCCCCAGCATCCCATTTTGTTCCTTGAAGCCATCAGGAGGACCATGAGGTCTGGGGCTGTAGAGATAGCATGCAGGGGTCTCAAATTCAATTTACCTGCGGGCCGCAGGAGGCAAAGTCGGGGTGATCCTTGAGTGCAAAGTCAATAGTAAGCCTTGAACATTGGGGGGTGTGCATGACCCAAACAATTAAAACAAAACAAAACAAAAAAAGATTCCTCTAGGGCAGGTCCACAAAATGTTGTATGGAGGGCCACAAATGGCCCACAGGCCTCGAGTTTGAGATCCCTGGCATAGAGGGTAGGGTTGCTTTGCATGCAGCTGACCTGAGTTTGATCCCCAGCATCCCAATGATCCCCCGAGCCTGCCAGGAGTGATTTCTGAGTGCAGAGGCAGGAAGTAACCTCAAAGCACTTCCAGGTGCAGCCCCCAAACAAGCAAAGCCAAAAGGTACTCCTACCACAGCCAATGTAAAGAACAATGTTCTCATCTTTGAGGGTGTGATAAAGGGCACCCCAAAGCCTACTATGTCTTTCAAACTCCAAAGAAGCATTCCCTGAGTAAGAACTGAGTACTGCCTGTACTGCCTGGACTCTGTTCCCTACACAGTGCCTGAATTGCTGGAGCTATCTCCTTTCTTCACACACAGTTTGAACCGCACCAGTTCAGTCCAGACCTTCCGTCTCTTCAGTTTCTTCACTCTTGCCTCCCCTCATTTTCACCACCATTCAGCCTTCCTTATTCCTCTGATCCTTCCTCAGATCCTTCCTACTCGTCTCCCACCCCCAGTCTATTTTTTTCTTGTTTTAATTTGAGGTAGGGGTTGGGCCACACCTGGTAATGCTCAGGGGTTACTCCTGCCATTCATTCAAAAATCGCTCCTGTCAGGCTCAGGGGACCATATAGGATGCTGAGATCCTGGGTCGGCTGCGTTCAAGGCAAATGCCCTACTGCTGTGCTTTCGCTTTGACCCCACTCCTGGTCTTACCTTTAATGCATCCCATACTGTGGGCTACACTGCTCTTCACCCCTTCCCTGCCCCATTCTGATGTGTTCCAGAGGTGCACCTTATTGCATTCCTACATCTCTAGGTTTGCTGCATGCACCAAAACTTATGCTTGTGCAGAGTAAGTCCTAATGTATCTGTGGAACCTTGGTGTTTGCTGCAAGGCCCCCAGTGTTTCTGTATTTTTCACCACTCATCCCCTTTCTAACTAGCAGCTCCTCTTAGCTCTGACATGTCTTAGCTCCCCACCTCCAGGAGCTTTGTGCCTGACGAGCCTGTGCCTCCACCTCCACCCCTACTCCCCCTGAGTCCACAGTTCCTCTTCCCCGCATCCTGCTCCCTTTTGCGGCTCTTCCTGCTTTTGTTCATTGCTGCCCATTTTCTTCCCATTTCACTGAACTGTCTTAACCTTGGTTAGGCTAAGGGACTGTGGTTTATAACATGAACAGAGCAGGCTACTCTTGCTTGAGGATGGATGGTAGGCAGCCACCTTTATGTCCCAACTCTGCCTCACTCCAAGCAAGAAGTTACTGAGCTTCTCAAGAGAAACCGGCAGAACCTGGAGGAGAAAGCAGGCAGCCCAAAGGCTCCATAGATCTGCAAAGAAGTCTGCTGTACCTCCTTTGGTTCCTGGCTGCACTGGGTTGACTGGGGCTTCCGGGAGCTGGAAGTCAGGTGAGATTAAAGACACAGGAAGAGCTGCTCAATGCAGCTGAGGGTCTGGTCAAACAGGGCTGCACTTGGGTAATTACACCAGTCCTGGGATAGAGGAGCCTGACTCCCCAGGATGTTGTTTCCCTCACAACCTCAATTCACCTGCAGCTTAAATGAAGGGGTTAAGGACTAGGACTGGGGGAGAAGAAGGGGACTATTTTCATTTGTCCTGTGTGATCATGAGCCCACTTGCTAGATTGCACAAATTTCACAGTACGTCATATCCAGCAATGCTCAGTGCTCTGAACTCAGGGGTCACTCCTGGTGGGGATCAGGAGACTGTCCACACAAGGTTAAGGCAAGCACCTTAGCAAAAATACTCTCTCCCCAGTTCATTTCATTTTATGTTTTATGTGGGAGCCACACTCAGCAGTGCTCAGAAGTTAACTCCTGGCTGCACTCAAGAATCACTCGTATAAAAAAAAAATGAAAAAAGATAGCATGGTGGTAAGGCAAAAATTGCCTTGCAATCAGAAGGTTGGTGGTTCGAATCCCGGCATCCCATATGGTCTCCCGAGCCTGCCAGGAGCAATTTCTGAGCATAGAGCCACGAGTAGCTCCTGAGCACTGCCGAGTGTGACCCAAAAACAAACAAAAAAGACTCACTGGTGGTGGTGCTCAGGGATAGAACCCATTGCTGCCACGTTCAAGGCAAGAGCCCCACTGCCCACAGGACTTTCTCTCCGGCCCTCTAATTTTTTTTTGTTTGTTTGTTTTTGCCCCCTCATGTTTGATGTTTAAAAGTGCACTTCCTGCCACTTGCTCTGGCAAAAGCCATTCCTGGCCTGTGCTGGCAGGAGGTGTGGTGGTTTCTTCCCCCAAGCTGGGCAAAGCCCTAATGATTCCGGAACTTAGCTCCCTATTTGTTACTTCCAAGGAGATCCTTCCAGTACCTACCTCACTTCAGCCTCCCGAAGCCCTTAACTTCTTTCAACACTGCACATCCCGTTATGGTGTATTGAGGCCTTCCCCAGAGCTGAAGGGACCCAGAGGTGGCTCTGTGTGTCAACATGAAGTTGAAGCAGAAACCCACAGCTGGGCATCTGCCCTTAGTTACCCTTTGGTGCTTTAGAAAAGCAGCTTCACTTTCCATTTCCAGAACATTGCCACACGCTCCATCAGCAAGTCGAACTTGTCATCCGCAATCCAGCTTGCCCATCATTTGCTCTTCAGGAACATTCTCTGAGGGGTAGTACTATCCCCCCCCCCCTTTAATGATTCTGGCTCCTTTAGTATTTCAAAAGCTGGCATATTTCCAGGTTGGTTGACACGGAACCCTGCTCTGGAGGGGGCACACAGGGTGGTCCCACACCTGACACAGGAACCTGTCCTGGCTCCACTTCTGGGCTTAGCTCCAACTGTAGCTGCCATTGCTGAGATAATTATTTCATGCTGAGTGAAAAGTCCCAATTTTTGTTTTTGGGCCATATCTGGCAGTGTTCAAGGCTTACTCCTGACTCTGTGCTCAGTAATCACTTCTGGCCGTGCTTAGGGGATCATGGGGGGAGGGATGTGATGCTGGAGATTGAACCTAGGTCAGCTGAATGCAAGGCAAACTGCCCTACCCACTATACCCGCCAAAGTCCCCATTTTTAATTGTCCTCCTTCAGAAGTCCAGGTCCTAATGAGCAGAACACAGCTGCCCACTATGAGAAGAGGAAGGTCACTAATTGATGCAAGAGGTGCTGCCCGACACAGTCTCTGTCACAGGCCGAGAAAGCTTTGTTTCCAAGTGACTGGCAATTCTAGGGGCTTACCAGCTGGTCTCCCTCTGCAGCGGGGGGGGGGGGGGGGTTCTGGACCCCAAAAGAGCCTCGGGGATTCCTTGATCCCACTAACATTACAAATTACACTCCATCCTCAGTATACCTCAAGAACTGGACAGATGCTCTGGCGAGGAGCTCGTGGAGTTGGACTCAGATCATCCTCTTCATCTCCCATTTCACTTTAGTGGCTAAACTGCAACTGCCTCTTCTTAGTACTCCCACCACCCAGCCCCACTTTCTGCCAGGATGGGGCACCAGGGTTCAGACATGGCACCAGAGACAGGATCATCTGTGCCTCCCTCTTTCCTCCAGAGGTAGCTGCTATTGTTTATTGTTATGACGTTTCACTGAGATGTAATTCCCATGTAATTCAATGGCAAATCACATGAAGTTCCCCCCTTTTGTGTTTTGATGCCAGGGCTCAGCGTTGTGAGAGGGGGCTCTGCCACTGAGCAGAACCCCTGCCCCTCCTCATCGAGGAATTCAGTCGCTTTTAATCTATTCATTTTTTGCATTCTCCTGTAATTTCCATGTTCCTGTCACTGCAAACAGGTTCCTTTCCTGGTGAACCCTCCTCATCTGCCTTGTTCTAGGCATTTCCTAGAAAGGGGAGACCATGTAGTCTTTTGTTTTGTTTTGTTTTGTTTTTTGTTTTTGGGTCACACCCGGCAGTGCTACTCCTGGCTCTACACTCAGAAATCGCTCCTGGCAGGCTCGGGGGACCATATGGGGTGCCGGGATTCGAACCACTGAACTTCTGCATGCAAGGCAAACACTTTACCTCCATGCTATCTCTCTGGCCCCCCCATGTAGTCTTTTGACTCATTTCTTCCATGTTACATGTTTTTGATGTTCATCCGTGCTGCAGTTCTGTTGATAGCTGATTCAATCATTCCTGCTGATAGCCAAATAATATCCCATCTACCGCTTTCCCAATTTCCTAATCCACTCCGGTCTGTGATGGAAATGTGGGCTGTTTACACATTGGGTTGTTATGAATAATGATTGATGCGATGAACATCTGTGAACAAGCTTTTGACAAGGCTTTCCTTTCTCTGGAGTGCATGAATCAAATGGCGATCATGCCATGAATCTGCATTTAACCACTGAGAAACAGTCAAACACTTTCTGAAGTGGTGCTAGCCTTTTACATTCCCACATCCCAGGGAGCTGAGTTAGGGTGAACTTTATTTGAATTTCCCTGATGACTAACAATGATACTGCCCATCTTTTTATATGCCTATTGGCCAACTTCAATATCTTTTCTAAAAACATCTATTTAGTTCCTTGGCTTATTGGGGTATGCTATTAGGGGCAGAGCACATCCTGTGGTACTCAGGAAATATTCCAGACTCTGTGCTTAAAAAGTGACCCTGAACATGCAAGAGAGACCATATGTGGTGCCAGAGATTTGAACTGGATGGCTCAACAAGTGCATAGTTAGTGCCCCACACATGTGCTCTCTCCAGCCCCTCCTTTGCTTACTTTAGATAGGGTTTTATCTTATTATTGAGGAGTATCATAATAATCTTATTATTATACAAGTTCTTTATATATTATAGGCACAAATTTCCTATCAAATTATATATAACAATCTTATCAATAAGATTTGCAAATATATTCTCATTTTGTGTGTGTTTTTTTTTTAACAATGGTATCTTTTTTTTTTTTTTTTTTTTTGGTTTTTGGGTCACACCCGGCATCGCTCAGGGGGTTACTCTCCACTCAGAAACCACTCCTGGCAGGCTTGGGGGACCAAATGGAATGGCGGGATTCGAACCACCGTCCTGCATGCAAGGCAAACACCCTACCTCCATGCTATCTCTCCGGCCCCAACAATGGTATGTTTTGAAGCATAAAATTCTAATTTTTAGAAAAATCAATTTACTTGTTGCTGCTCATGCTTTTGTTGGTAAGGTGCCCAAGAAGTGGTGAGGACAGCTAAAAGGAATTTGCTTCCTATCCAATTTAACCCCACAAATATGATCCTTTGAAAAGTCATACTAGAGCTTTTATTCTTTATACCTGAGACAGAGAAGAATTCTATTTTATTATGGAGTAATTAAGATATACAGAAAAGCTAGAGAACATCTGTTTTTGGGGCTGAAGAGAATGTACAGTGGGTAGAACCCTTGCCTTGCTCATGGTCGACCTGGGTTTGATCTCTGGCACCTTATATGCTTCTCTGAGTCCCCACACAAAACCAATAGTAAGCCCTGAGCACTGCTGAATGTAACCCCAGCCCCCCCAAAGAAAAAGAACATACATGTGTCCTTACTATCCTGTAGAGTATTCCCATCATCCATGAACATTCCTTCTCCTGCATCCTTCCATTCCTAGCCTTGTCTTCTCTCATTAGCTACATAAATGGCATGCCCCAGACATAGTCTGCAATGTACTTTTTGGCAACTCCATGTTGATATCATTGATATGTATAAATATAACTGCAGTTCATTGATTTCCAGAGTGCTAGACACTTAGAAATGCATTTCTTATCCAGCCTTTTGGTGAACACATGTGTTGAAAAAGCCAAAATTGCAAAACAGGACACTAATTTGGAGGCGAGGGTGCTTGAGCCACACTCACAGTGCTCAGGACTTACTCCTGGCTCTATGCTCTGGTATCACTCCTTGGCAGTGCTAGGGACTCAAACTGGGATGGGAAAGTGTGAGGGCGGCTGCTTAAAAGGCAAGTAGCATAATCCCTGTACAATCTCTATAGTCAGACACTAAATTCTTTAAGCATACAATGAAAAAGACATCTTATTTGCTTACTTTTGGGGGAGTCACACCCGACTCTGCTCTGGTATCATTCCTGGAGTGTCGGGAGTCATAAGCAGTGTCAGCGCTCACATGTAAGATAAACACCATATGGCCCTTACACTAATAAGGATTAGCCCCTACAATATATATTGTGACCTTCTGCACACATATATTGGTGGGTAGAAGACTGATGCACAGTGAAAAAAGTAAAGTTGTTGTTTTTTGTTGTTGTTTTTTTTTTGGTTTTTGGGTCACACCCGGCATTGCTCAGGGGTTACTTCTGGCTGTCTGCTCAGAAATAGCTCCTGGCAGGCACGGGGACCATATGGGACACCGGGATTCGAACCAACCACCTTTGGTTCTGGATCGGCTGCTTGCAAGGCAAACACCGCTGTGCTATCTCTCTGGGCCCAAAAAGTAAAGATTTTTGTAGTCACGGTGCCTCCTGTTATTTTCTTGTTCCATTTCCTCTGGTAGGGGTAGTTGGGAACCACAACTGGTGATACTCTGGATTCACTCAGGTCACTGTGTTCAAAAAAAAAAATCACTCCTGGTAGGACTCGGGGGACCATATGGGATGCTGAGGATTGAATACGGGTTGGCCGTGTGCAAGGCAAACACCCTCCTGCTGTACTATCGCTCTGGCCTCAGTTGTTCCATTTCTTGAATAAACGAATATAAGGGTTTATAGGCACTGAACCCATTTCAGCTTAAAGCTGCTCATCAGTGTCTCCATCAGCTTGGCCTGCCTCAATACAACACCAGACTGGCCACTTGACCATCCATCACTTGCTTCCCTGGACACTGGGAGTTGAAAGCCAAAGATCAAGGTGTCAGCATGTCTGCTCCAATGGAAGTCTCTTGTGGGCATAGCTGCCTTTCCACTGAGCCCACAAGCAGGATTGTCTCCCCCAATCCCATGAGGAGTAAATTCCCTCTTAAATTCACTCATTTAAACTGACTTCAGCTCCTAAGGGCCCTTCCATACACCAGCTATTGAGGCTTTGATAGATGAATTTTGGAAGGACCATCAGCTGAACTATCCAGCCAGTTTTACAAAGTAGTTATAGCAGCTCTAGAACTATTTTTTTTGTTTTTGTTTTTTTTGGGCCACACCCGGCGGTGCTCAGGGGTTACTCCTGGCTGTCTGCTCAGAAATAGCTCCTGGCAGGCACGGGGGACCATATGGGACACCGGGATTCGAACCAACCACCTTTGGTCCTGGATCGGCTGCTTGCAAGGCAAACGCCGCTGTGCTATCTCTCTGGGCCCAGAACTATTTTCTTAGAGCGAGTGGTCACTATTTTCCTTGTTGGTCTATAACACCTCCTTCTCTCCCTCCCTGATTCTGCCTTTGGAACAGCACCTGGTAAGCATTTCCAGATTTAGCAGGGAGGCCAGCCTTTTCACAAGCAGATACTGGTTGCTGTGCCTAGCAAGTAAGAAGACAAGACATCTGTCTAAATCAGGCATCTGTCTAAACCAGAGATCCTCAAACTATGACCACATGTGGTCCCTCCGAGGACATTTATCCAGCCCACTGGATTTTATTGGGGGGGGAAAGGGACACTGGGTGTCCAGTGGCCCTCAGGGTTCTGCACTCAGAAATTACTTCTGGCAAGCTATGGGGACCATAAGGAATGCCAGGGATTGAACCCAGGTCGGCTGCATGCAAGGCAAACACCCTACCTGCCGTATTATCGTTCCAGCCCCTCACAGGGTATTTTTGCCACCACTGCCTGTCCTGCTTAGCAGTCAATTTGTCCTGGGCCCAGAGCACATGTGTGGGATGTGTACCGCACTGACTATTCCCTTCTGTCTTCTCAACTCGTCTCGGTATTGAGCAGAGATCCTCAAAGTATGGCCCGTGAGCCACTGTTGTTCATTATTTTTTTAAAGTATAGTCTGGCCCTCCAATAGTCTGAGGGACAGTGAACTGGCCCTGTTTAAAAGTTTGAGGGTTGGGGTCGGAGCAATAGCATAGTGGTAAGGCATTTTGCCTTGCTCGCAGCCAACACAGGATGGACCTCAGTTCAAATCCCTGCATTCCATATGGTCCCCCAAGCCTGTCAGGAGCAACTTCTGAGCACAGAGCCAGAAGTAACTCCTGAGCGCTGCCAGGTGTAACTCCCTATAAACAAACAAACAAACAAATAAAAAGTTTGAGGATCCCTGATCTACACAATAAGACTTCCTGACCAAGAAAGGACTGGAATGAACTTGACCCAAGGCATGCAGTTTTCTGCTCTTTGGTCCCTACAGGAAAGGAACTTAGGAAACATTACTGCTTGGAAGAATGCTGATCCTCAGACCAGATTCAAGTCAGTAGTGAAAAGAATAAAGAAAAGCCAAGTGGGGGACCGGAGAGATAGCACAGCAGTAAGGCATTTGCCTTGCAAGCAGCCAATCCAGGATGGACGGTGTTTCGAATCCCGACATCCCATATGGTCCCGTGCCTGCCAGGAGTGATTTCTGAGCACAGAGCCAGGAGTAACACCTGAGCGCTGCCAGGTGTGACCCAAAAAAACAAACAAACAAACAAAAAAAAAAAAGCCAAGTGGAGAAAGAACTTTCTTCTTTTAAAAAGATGATCTTTTGGGGCCGGAGAGATAGCATGGAGGTAAGGCATTTGCCTTTCATGCAGGAGGTCATCGGTTCAAATCCCGGCATCCCATATGGTCCCCCGTGCCTGCCAGGAGCAATTTCTGAGCCTGGAGCCAGGAATCACCCCTGAGCACTGCTGGGTGTGACCCAAAAACCACAAAAAAAAAAAAAAAGATGATCTTTTGGGCTCGGAGAGATAGCACAGTGGTGTTTGCCTTGCAAGCAGCCGATCCAGGAACTAAGGTGGTTGGTTCGAATCCCGGTGTCCCATATGGTCCCCCGTGCCTGCCAGGAGCTATTTCTGAACAGACAGCCAGGAGTAACCCCTGAGCACCGCCGGGTATGGCCCAAAACCCCCCCCCCAAAAAAAAAAAAAAAAAAGATCTTTTAAAAAGGTCTCATCTGGACCATTAAAAATAACTCTTCATAAACAACTTTGTCACTGTGTATATATCTCATGATGATTCCAATTTAAACTATTCCAAAATTAATTTTTTAAATATGCTCTGACAAAGTATATTTAAATTGAGATATGGCAATATTCTGCTGTTCTCTGTCTTCCAAGCTGAAAAGGCTGGATAACAATCTGTACTGTTTCTTACCCCCAGGTGGAAATTGCAAAGTAAATATTCTTTTTAAACTTTGAAAATAAAGTTTGAAGGAACTCAAGGTTCTGTAGGCGTTTGTCATCTTCCCTTCCAGAAGCCCGAGTGAGATGAGAACTGTTTGCTGTCCTTTGAAGAGTCTGTTTTACTGGCTTGAGCAGCTCTCCAGAATTCCTGCCTGAAAACCCGATGCTTTGGGAGGATAACAAATTATCCCCTAAAAGAACACAGCCCTTTCTTTTTGTCTCAGCAACGGAAATTGGAGGAATGCTCCATTTTACGGGTCTTGTCACCAAATTTCTGAGTGACCTGCAGGCCTTTCTGGGGAATCCCTTCTTCTCAAGTTCAACTCCTTAATTCAGTCACCTCCTTTTGCTGCTCTGAAACCCCCCACCCCCAATGCTACAGATGCTAAGCATCATCCCCAATGAGGCTTCTGTGCTTTCAACTCAGTCCTAAGAGCAATTGCTCAAAAGTCCCCAATACTGCACCTTCCTGCTCTGGGATGGAACGATCATGGAAAAGTAATAGAAATGACTCCCTGAGGTGCCAATGATCAAAGTACAAGGGGGCGGGTTGTGTGGAAGAAACAATCCCATGCAGTTCCCTTCGCTCCTGCACACAGCGAGATGCTCCTGCACACAGCGAGATGCTCCTGCACACAGCGAGATGCTCCTGGCCAGCAGCCACAGCTCCTAGTGAGGTCCAGCTTCAGCGGCCACTGATTGTTCTGTCCAACTTCCGTCACCAGCTATGCAGGATCTCAGGGCTGAGTCCACGCTGCACAAGCAATCCCCGCCTGCTTGCCACTTGTGGGGGACAGGCACACTGGCAAGGTGTGCCGAGCCAGAACTCCACTGCTGCGATTTTCCCTCATTTCCACGATGTTCCTGAGCCCCCACTTGTACCTTCTGAGCTCACTGGCCTTTCTGCTAGTATCTGCTGCAGCCTTCATGAAGTCCTCCTTTTAGTCCACCAACCTCAGCTTCACTAGGGATTTGATACATCTGCAGTTCTGCCCATCAATGCTCTCAAGCATGAACTCAAAGTAAATTACACCTACTAAAAACTAGGTGAAATCCTCCCCTCCCATGCCCTCCCCTATTAATTAAAAATAGCTGAGGGTCGGAGCAATAGTACACTCTCCTTGCACAGCTAACTTGGGTTCAATCCCCAGCATCCCATATGGTCCCCTGTGCACTGCCAGAGGTAATTCCTGCGTGAAGAGCCAAGAGTAAGCCCTGAGTAATACCAGGTGTGCCTCCCTACAGAGAAATCTAGTAAGAAATTCATACTACTTGGGTTGCAATATTGGAGCTAGAGCACAATGTACACCATGGGTAAAAATTGATCTAACGTTGTCTTCTGCTTGAACTAAAGTGAGCAATAGCCATCACTCCTGGTAAGAACCCATGCAGGCTGAGGGGCGCGAGGGGAGCCCATGGAGAGCTCAGCTTTAGAGTACCTGCCTTGCAAGGAGGCCCAAGATTCGAGCTCCAGCCCCACAAAAACAGCAAACGTGATCAAAACCCATTCCAGCAAGGCAGGGCCAAAAGCCAGCAGAATGAGATTCCATTTAAGTCAGGTTATTCCCCTTTATCTTACCTCAGCTGCTCTCAAGAGCAGCACCCATAGCAAAAGGCTCTAAAACAAGGCCTTAAGGAAATTTCTTTCTCTCTGAATCCAAGAAAAGAATAGTTACCTGCAGGCACCAATATGTCTAGGTTTCATCTGGAAGGTAGTGTGAAAGAACCATTTCAAACAAGCGGAAAACATTTTCTAATTGTAAACTGTACAAGTGGAACAAAAAAGTCTGCAGAGACATAAGCAAGCCAGGATGCTTTGATAGATGGAGGCTTTGTTCTTCGTACTTCCTCATTCTCCTTTCAAGCAAAGATAACTTAGGAGAGTCATGCGAGGTTAGTTAATATGTTCCTAACATTGTGTCAGCCCCCACCGCCCACCCCAGCCACCCAAAAAATAAGAAAAAAAATCTGAAAAAGTCAAATTTGAGGCCAGGTTAATATGCTTTATTTGGAGTTTAGCCCCATAAAAATGGCATGTGGGCCTGGAGAGATAGCACAGCGGCGCTTGCCTTGCAAGCAGCCGATCCAGGACCAAAGGTGGTTGGTTCGAATCCCGGTGTCCCATATGGTCCCCCGTGCCTGCCAGGAGCTATTTCTGAGCAGACAGCCAGGAGTAACCCCTGAGCAATGCTGGATGTGGCCCAAAAACAAAAACAAAAACAAAACAAAACAAAAAAATGAAAATAAAAATGGCATGTGGTCACTGTATCTTACCCCAAGGAGTCACAGGAGTCTCTGTGAAGTGTCTGGTGATTTCTATTCCAAAGAGCAGAGGGTCTGTATAGTCCTCTCTCAAATCTCAAGGGTTCTAGTTGCAGGAGAATGGGGCTGCAGTAAAGCTAATGCAAATATATTTTTATCTAGCTCCAACACACACAAAGACCACCGGCAAAACATTTTGGGAATAGACACAGCTAATGCTAGGGAGAATCTCTGACAATGAAATTTGCTAACAACATCGAATCCCCAACACATCCAGAAACTAAGCTGGGAGCTGCTCCAGGTACCATCTAATTAACTGAGGCAGAGAGAAAAAGAAAATAATCCTCAGAAATAATCGTTGTTTAAATACACTCTATTTTATTTTGTTTTAAAATAGTTTTAACCTTTATACTACAGACTTATTTCAAAAAACAGAAAATCTTATCTTGCACCAAAAAATATATATATAACACTCTGTTTTATTATTTTTTTTCTCCAAAGACCATTAAATACTAAATGGAAACAAAAAACTAAGTATAATGAATGTAAAGCAGAACCAAATTTCATTTTAAAAACTAGAGTTGCACATTGTCAAACATTACTTCTAAGCAAAGATCTGTGGTTGCTGCAGTGAGTCCCCCCCGGCACCACCACCGCCGCCGCCCACTCCAGCAAACAGCACATTTGCAAGCTACCAAGTGCATTGGTTCCTGGCCATACAATGGCCACCATTTAATTTTCACGGTAAGAGGAGCCAAAGGTTCCAAATGACCTTTGTGCTCGTTAGAAAACAAAACCACAAAAATATTTCCTAGTTATCCAGTGATTTTTTCTTTTTTTTCTTTAAGATATCACTACCTTTTAAAAGTTGTTAAAAGAAAAAGAAGTACGTAGTGTTTTAAATAAAATGGAAAAAAAATACAACAGCATTGGACTAAAATACGTGATTATTTTAAACAAACAGTGCACAATCTGAGGAAGTTTGGTTAGGGCGCAATCATGTTTCTATATACATGGAAGTCACATCATACACAGACTGGAAACAGGGAGTCAGGGCTCTTGGCTTTTAAAAAAAAAAAAAAGAAAAACAGAAAAGAAAAGAAAGGAAGGTAAAAGAAAGAAAAAAATTTTTTTGTTTAAACTGAAAGACAAAAGCGTGTCCCCAGCTTTATTCTTTTTTTTCCAAAACTTTGTGACTTAGTATAAAAAGCAGGCAACAAATTCATTTTTAAGTTCCCTATGAAGCTAATCTGCTAAAGTTAACAACAGACTAAATTAGCAAATCAGACGGCCCATATTCACAATTGATCATAAGAAAAGCTGAGTTCATGTGCTACTCAATTATAAAGGGAAATGGAGTCATTTCAGCCTGCCCCTTTCATCAAAATGAAATAGCAACTATGGGAAGGTGGCACTACCATGCTAAGGACTGGGCAGGGATGGGTTCAGCAGCTGCTGTGAACTCCATGGATCCTGGGGGCTGTGCAGGGAGCACATCAGGACCTGGGTGCATGCATCAACCACATCAGCAGAGATCTCACTGTGAACTTACTCCTGCAAAGCACAGTTTGTACCAAACCAAAACTTCCACGTGTTTTTTTTTTTTGTTTGTTTTTTCGTTTTTCTTTAAGAGAAAAAAAAAAGATCCTTTTAGCAGAAAATTCCAAATGTCACAGCAGATGTTTACCACAGGACTTTTTATCTTCCACATCTGTCAGATAAATGCTCTACTCTTCTGAATCTAGCAAGGAAGGAAGAGTGGAAGCAGGTCGGTGGCAGAGCTCAACCTCACAGAGGAATGACCTTGCCATCCCGGCCCTGCCCCTTTTGGCATCTTCATTTCTAAATCTGTTTTGGTGCGTCAGGTGGTCAGGGAGAGGCGAGCGCCAATAGGTGATGGTGAGGTACAACCTGGCATTGAAGGAAAAGGCCAGAAAAGTTTTGATTACAAACTCTGCCCTGCTCCCAGTCCACAGGACACACAGCAGACCCAAAGAGTTCTCCTTCAAAGTGAGCTTTCAGGAACTAAAGAAAATCTGCCCTGGGAAACCACCAACTGTATGAAATTGGACAAACATACTATTAACGTAAGAACAGAGAATGTAAAAACATTCTGCAAAGGGGGCTCCACCCTGATTCCAGGGAGAGAAAAATAAGCTGCAAACACTTCAAGTCATAGAGTTCACTATTCTTTTCTAAATGTTTTTCCTGGAAAACACAGACCAGAAATTGGACATTTCTGCTTTGTCTACTATTTTCATTCAAGTCAAAAACAATGTGTAACAGTGAGAGTCAATAAATTAATCCTAAAAAAAAATGCGAAGGCCCGAGGTCACCTGCAGTGACTCTGCCAAAGGTCCTCGCTGGCTCCGGCCTCTGGGTCTTTGGTTTTTGTCTAGAATCATGGCCACGTGAGATACTTGCTATCGGAGGTGCTAAAACTGGAGGCTCATGAGCTTTTGAAAGCCTGATCTATTAAAAGTAGACTGGCAGGAAGAGGAAAAGTTGGAAGAAGAAAAAAAAAAAGGAGAAGAAGAGAGGCCACATCAGATGGGATGCTTGCAGAGAAGCTCAAAAAACAAACACTAGCTTAAATGCATCCTCGAAGAGCAGAGGTATCGGGCCGAGAGAACGGAAGCAGAGAGAAGGGCAGGCAGGTGCACGCGGGGGGTGTCCCATCCAGATCAGCAGCACCCACCCCGCACAGTGCCAGATGCAGAACAGGCACTTGGTTAAATGTGTGTCCACTGGATGAGAACCGAAGACGTGGCAGTTCTCATGTTGTCCTGGGAAGGAAGCGCTACCAAGGTATTTGGGATAGTTAGGAAGGCAGGCAAAGGACGAGACCAGTGAGATCTGGTAAAAACAGAGACAAGAACAAAGGACGAAGAAGCCAACAGAAGCCACAGCAGAAACCAAAGGCAAGGTCTTCTGAGCTGCTCTCACTGCACTCCTGGTGCACAGTACATAGTACTGTAGTACTGTAACTCTAGGTATTGCTTGTAAAATGATTCACCAGTGACTCTAACATGTTACAGGGGGAGGGAGTAACTCTTGCCACCAAGTTAATCAGTGGCGTTTCCTGAACCCCCTGAGGCCCTTATAACCCTCTGCCATTCCTTTCAAATACCCCAAAGCCTCCAGGACCCAGAATGTGTTTTGCATGTGGTCTCTGGTGGTCAATTTAAAGTTTTCTACTTTAGAAAGTAGAAGGGAGTTGGGGGACAAAGCCACACAGAGCATCATTGTGAAATGCTATCTCAGCATTCAACAGTGGTAGGTCCTGAAGGAAAGACCAGCTGGGGAAAGGAGCCTTTTTATTCTCAAGCTTACAAGTGTCCACTGCCTCTGTCAACTAGCCTAGCAGTGTTTTTCCCATTATTTGAGTCAACCAGGAAAAAAAAAAAGGTGAGGGAGAAAAAAGATTTCCTATTGATCTCTTAGTACTCTCTTCTGACTGCCCAGAAAGTCTCATGGTGGGTGGGTATCAAGTCAAAGACAGTTTCCAGATAGTCAGAAATTATTGCAACAAAGAGACCAACTTAGCGCCCTTAGCAATATTCAGACACACAAAGAGACATGTCAGTTATCTGTGCCATAGGAAGTCAGCCAGGGGCAAAGTCTAGAAAGGCAGAAGACTGAAGCTTTTAGAAACAGTAAGACTTCTGTCTTCTATTTTTAAGGACAGGTTTTCAAATGCACATGCCCTACTCAGTGCCCTAAGGACCTAACTAATGTGTGTGCAAATGCCCTAAGGTGGGAGTGCCAATGGGTGGGCTGACAGTGGTCAAGTCTAGATTTTTATGTTATTACACAGAAAAAATAAATACAAGGTTCAAAAAGTGAAGTTCATTTTACCTGGTGATTAAAACAGCCTAAAAGGGAGGCAAAATTTTCCTAAGCTTACCAAGTAAAATGAAGTTGCCTAATGAAACTGATCATTCTCATATACCTACTGAGGAAAACAAGAAAATTTCTCTGTGATAAGTTACTTTCCTAAATGACTTCTTTTAGTTAAAAAAACAAACAAACACAAACAAACAAACAAACAAAAATGGGAGGAGGGAATTTTCCATGAGTTTCAATTATACAAATGCCACACACAGCTTCTGAGGCTGAAGCTGGAGGACAATGAGCTTCCATGTCAGGAAGAGGAGGTGAGGTGGGAAGGAGCAGTGCAGAGGCCCATGGTGCTTTCACAGCAGGTATTTCCGCCTGCTATCCTCATCCAAGGTCAGGTCAACCACCTCAGTGGGTGAGGCCCAAGTCTGCTGTGGGGTGACGGCAGTCCATGACTGTGTTTGCCGGCTGCTCACATATGGCGGGCCTGAGCCATGCTTCCACGAGGAGACGCTCTGGATCACACCTCCGCGAGGATGGACACACCTGCAGTGGGGACGGACCAACAGCAAAGGCACCATCAGTGAAGCTGCAAAGGTGTGAGGGCAGTTGCCTGCCAACAGAACTGGCCAACACTTTATATGTGTCTGTAAGATAGCTGACTCTCACATCAAAGACCCTTCCTTGCGGCCACCATCTTCCCCCCAAAACTCTGGTCTCCTATGCATCTTCACCCCAGTTCTGCTTTAGAATGGCCAAGCAGTTCTATCAGTCATTTTTAAGCCAGTGACTGGTAAAGACTGGAGGTTTCTCTGAAACCTCTCAAAGCTATCATTGGGAAATTCAGTCCAGAGCCTGAGATATAGTACAGTGGGCTAAAGGCATGTGCCTTGCAAAGGACTGACCGAGGTTTGATCCATGGCACACTGAGCACCCTCTCACCAGGAGTGAATAGAATAAGCCCTGAGCACCACCAGATGTGCCCCCCCCCCAAAAAGGAACTTCAAGCCAGGATAATGTAAATTTAGAGCAAAAGTAATTTGCCTGAACAATTTTTATCTGAACAAATGGGCAGTAGGAAACACAGGTAAAACATGTTTTAAAAAATAAAATCCTGTGCAATATTTGGTAATAAATATCTTCCAAGACAGTCACAGCAATATCCTTTCACAGATCGAATTTCTCAAAGGCAGTAAGTACTGGGTCATGTCTAGAGGATCAATTTCCCTTAGGCTGAAGGTCACAATAGAAATGCTTGGCCTGCTCTGCAGAATCGTTTATGACTAAGGCTAAGCATTCAGTTTAAATTCTCCAAGAGTCCTAGCAGGAACAGAACTGCCTTGTGTGGGGAAAAAAAGAAAAAGAAAATCCCACCAAGAGTTCAATGAAAGAAAATTGTTTCAGAAGCGCTGATGTAACAAAGTTCAACTTAATCAAATGACAGGCTGTGTGTGTGCCTCCCTCCAGGATGAATAAATGAGTACGTTTTGACTCAAATGAAAAAATGGCAAATAGCTCCCGATAAATAGATTGTGAGTAGAAATAAGTTGCCCACTTGTCCTTATCCAAGTGCTATGCAAGTGCGAAGGGATAGTAGTGGATCCTGAGCAGTGATTCTGGCCATCAAATACAATGAATGATGCTGGCTTGCTTGAGAATTCAACTTTGTTTCAATGTTATCCTATACCAACTGCTTCAGAAAACATTAGCGAGTATGAGGCCCTGGGTTCAGTCCTAGCATCCACATGACACTTCCCCAAAACACAAGGACAAAAGGAAATCAATGATGGACATGGTTTAGCTGAAGTTCTTCCCTCAAAAAACCTGAAGATTCTAAAAAGAGGTCTTGCTCATAAAGGCTAGTCAGTACCAAGAGGAACAAACAAGCCTCCAGCGTCGAGCATAGGTCGGAATATGAATGTTACAGAACCAAAAGGTTCATCAGCTGTTCCCAAATAGGCTACTCAGCTACTAACCCACACTCTACCAGTATAAATGGTCTAGAAAAGCACATCCTGGTAAGGAACATGGGCTGGGAAGCCAACTCAGAAGGCTAGAAGGCAGGTTTTGCATGCAGGAGAGTCAGTCAGGTCCTTGGCACCTCATGGCACCCTGAGCACCACCAGATGTGGGCCACCAAAAACAATAAATGAAACTTAAGGAACTTAAGGTCCAAATACTAAATCAAATGCATTCAATCAACAAAATGAACTCAGATCAACTGACTATGCAGCTGTGGAAAAATGCCAGCCAAAAGACCCACTTAACAAGAGAACCAATTTAAAAGTAATTCATCAAAAGTTCCAAAGCCTATCTGTACAAACACTAACTGGAGTAAAAGCTGGCTAGATTTTCCAGTCACCCCTGAACCAGGGAAGCCATCTACGAAACATCCAAAGTTGTCTATGACATCACCTGGAAGCAATTCTCTACCAGGGAAGACCCTACTGCTGCTCTGACATCGATTTACTCAAGAGAATCTTCCCTTAACACTGAAAAGATTTAAACAACAATAACGACCTGCATACTGGACAGGGTTTTCTGCATTGCCCTTTAATTCTGAGTTGAATTTAGACACCACTCCGCACCATCCTGACTTCAATGTAGGATATACAGATTCCAGGACCTTCAATACAGAAACAGAATACCAACAACAGAGACTGTGAAAAATATAACTGTATGGGCACTACAGACAATGACCAGGATTGGACAAACTAGTTTGCCTGGAGCCTAGGAATGGTCTTATGTCAGGAAACTTCAGGGATAAGGTCTCCTTGTACTTAGGCCAAAAGTTTTTCCTTTCCATGACCCCCATACTTTGGTGGGCCCATGCAGACGATAATTGCCACTCTAACATTGTTTATTTATACAGTGCTCCTTTGACTCTAAACCTTTAAGAAAGCACTAGTAAAAATATCTGGAACTGCAAAAAAAAAAAAAATGTTTACATTAGTGTTAACATATATGCTTTTAGTAAAACTAGCATTCTGGGGGATAAAGGAGGGAGAAAGGGATATATGCTTGGGAGCATGGATGAAGGGAGGACAACACTGGGGGTGATGGATATTCCCCTGATTCAATGTTAATATGTACCTAAAATACTACTGTGAAAGATATGTAAGTCATTATGATCAAAAAATTGTGTTTTATTTAGAAATGTTCTTTGACTTACATGTATTATTATATTATATTAATTATATGTTATGTTACTATATTATGTTATGTCAGTTTGCCTCAATATGTTAATCAATTTTGTCTCTTGAATAAATTCTTTTTTTTTTGTTTTTGTTTTTGTTTTTGGGCCACACCCAGCGGTGCTCAGGGGTAACTCCTGGCTATCTGCTGAGAAATAGCTCCTGGCAGGCACGGGGGACCATATGGGACACCGGGATTCGAACCAACCACCTTAGGTCCTGGATCGGCTGCTTGCAAGGCAAACGCCGCTGTACTATCTCTCCAGGCCCTTGAATAAATTCTTACAGTAAAAAAAAAAAAAGCTGGCTAGAAATTCAGCAAGAATTTGGAGAATAGACAGTTTCAAAGAGACCTAACTAACATGTAACCTTTGACAGAATTCCTGGGAAAACCTCTGAAGTACACAAGGTTTCTAGACCCTAGTATTACTCTGCAGCTCCCCAAGTATACGGTGTTATATTCAGGAGAATGGCTTTAAAATGGTCTGATTCTATCTGCTCATTTCACTGCCAAGATAAGCAAGGTCAGAACACAACAATCAGGGGCTTAAGCAAGTTAATCAATCACATAAGCAGATTTAATCAGGTCTACACTGGGGAGCTCATGTCCCAATAAGTAACTCAGCCTTCATCAACTACACCTTATATATTGTGTTTGCTCCTAGTCAGTCAATAAATAACAGGTTCTACATAATGTTCAGTACATAAGAGTGAGAATTGAGAGACAGCACTGGCTCCTAACAGGACAGGCAGATTAAGCACTCTTACTACCTGAATAGCTTTATTTGACTATCAAATAGTTTCAGTTACAAAACAACAGCAAAAACAAGCAACCCCATATGGGATGGGGCCAGAGCAAAAGTTTGCCAGGAATAATTTCTGAGGGCAGAGCCAGGTGTAACCTGAGTGTCGATGGATGTGGCCAAAAAACGAAACAAGTAAACAAAAATAAAACAAACAAACAAAAGGAATGAGGGGCTGGAGAGATAACACAGCATTAGGGTGTTTGCCTTGCATGTGGCCGATCCAGGACAGACAGTGGTTCAAATCCCCTGAGCCTGCCAGGAGCGATTTCTGAGCGCAGAGCCAGCAGTAACCCCTGAGCTCCACTGGGTGTGACCCAAAACCAGAGAGGAGGGAGGAGGGAGGAGGGAGGGAGGGAGGGAGGGAGGGAGGGAGGGAGGGAGGGAGGGAGGGAGGGAGGGAGGGAGGGAGGGAGGGAGGGAGGGAGGGAGGGAGGGAGGGAGAAGGAAGGATCAAAAATACTGTTGAAGCAGGTACATCTCTTTCCTAAATAGTGCTTTATTTACAGACTAAAATAACAAAAAGAGCAAAAACATTCACAAGGAAATGTGTACAAATGATTAGTAGAAGTGTAAAAGTTTGGGCACAAGACTCCCATTTGTATAAAGCAACTCCCATAAAACACAGATTTTCATGGAGTAACACGTTACTTTTCCATAACATGTTGCTGGTGTTTAACAGGTTCAGTACTGTCATAACACAGATACAGGCTGTGTACTCACAAAGCGTTTAATCGACATGTGATAGGTATATAAAACCTAACCCAGAGCCATATATTTTGAGTCTTTACAGTCAAAACTATGTTTACGTCTTTCTTTGAAAATGATTGGGGAAAAAAAACTGAACATTTTGTTTTGAGTTTTGTTTTGAGTTTTGTTTCGATTTTTGGGTGGTTTGGAATGGGGAAGAACCACACCCAGTGGTGCTCAGGGCTTACTTCTGGTTCTACACTCAGGGAATCACCCTGAAATATTTGGGGACCAGATGAGATATCAGAAATCGAAGCCAGGTCAGCCAGAGCAAAGCAAGTGCTCAATCCCCTGTACTCTTACTCTGGCCCTACAAAAAAGGTTTTATTTTTGCGGGGTGTTTTTTTTGTTTTGTTTTGTTTTTTGTTTTTTGAGGGGGGAGGTCACACCTGGCAGCGCTCAGGGGTTACTCCTGGCTCTGTGCTCAGAAATCACTTCTGGCTTGAGGGACTATACGGATGTCGGGGTCCAACCCAGGTCTGTCCTGGGTTAGCCAAGTGTAAGGCAAATGCACTACCGCTGTGTTACCACTCCGGCCCCCAGTAGTAAGTTTTGATGTAAAAACTTCTTGCACTTCACAGTAACCAATAAAAGGAGAAACTTCACAGTGGAAAAGAAGAGAAAACACAAAGAGGCCAGGTTCTGATGGCCAGTTTCTGATAGTTGACATACCAAGAAAACAGCATTAAAGATTCATTATTTTTTTTGCTCTCCTTTACAGAGTCCAAAGCTGACCTCTTAGATAACGTTCCTGCTTATTTTCCAAGCTGAAGATGAACTGAATCCTTGTGACCTTAGGGAAATGCTCACCTTAACATAGCTTAAGAGTTCATCTTGGCAACTGGTTCTAGGAAACAGTCTAAAAAGGCAATGTGAATACTTCCAATGTGAATACTTTTGCTGAGGGGTAAATCGACCTAAGCACCATAGGCATCAGTACCGAAGACTAGAGTGAAAAGATCACCATCTGCTAAAGTTTTCCAAAATAAGCACCAAAGAAATTAACTCCCCAAAACAAAACAAACAAAAAAACCTACATTCTACAAATTCATCTTCTAAGGATAATCACTGATGAGGTTGGTAGAAGTAAGAAAAAAGAACCAAGGCCAGTGAAAAATACTGGCATGGGGGCCGGAGAGATAGCATGGAGGTAAGGCATTTGCCTTTCATGCAGAAGGTCATTGGTTCGAATCCCGGCGTCCCATATGGTCTCCCGTGCCTGCCAGGAGCAATTTCTGAGCATGGAGCCAGGAATAACCCCTGAGCACTGCCGGGTGTGACCCAAAAACCACAAAAAAAAAAAAAACAAAAAAAAAAAAACACCACAAAAAAAAAAAAGAAAAGAAAAATACTGGCATGAAGGGCCATTTAAACTTCTTGCAAAATTAATCAGGCAGAAAAATTAGAGATGTTAGAAAAGTTTCCATCTCTCTGGCAAGTCTTGAAAATGGACTGTCCAAAAATTAACACCTGACAACAATAACATTCTAGTAATTTTAGAAAGTTATTATAGCAACAGAAAGTCATTAAAAAGGTACTCAACTATTAGTTTAAGAAGCAGGCTTTCTTGTCCTCAACTACCAGAAACACATCAAAAATCTAAAAGAACAAAGATATTAACATGAAAAAAATCCAAACAAACAGAAAGCCAAACGACTAAATAAAAAGAGATACATCACAAATAAGAACTACTGAGTTTAGAGGAAGGAAAATGCTTCTGATATGGAAAAATATGGCAACCCAAAGCAAGTTCAAGCAACCACAATCCCAAAGACAATAATTCACAAAACCCACATAATTCAGAAAACCCACATATAAGTAGAAGATGGGGAAACAAACAAACAAAAAAAAAAAACCCAGACAACTCAATCCAAACAAATCATCTAAACATGCAAATCAAATTAGAACAAAAAGATGTGGATCAAAACCTAAGACCTTTTTCCAAGTGATAACCCTGCCAGAAGCCCATCAATACTTCAAAACTGTAATCTAGACCTGCAAAAGAAATACACTCCAAATGAGATGCAAGAGCCAAAAGGATAATTCTGAAGCAACCAACAAGAAGACTCTTTCTCCCCACCTCCCCTCAATTCTCAACTTCTTAATCTCAATGTATTTATTATCACTAACAGGTTTTTGGTTTTTGGGTTTTTTGGGGGTCACACTCGGTCAGGGTTACTTCTGGCTCTGAGCTCAGAAATCGCCTCTGACAAGCATGGGGGACCATATGGAATGCCAGGATTCGAATCACTGTCTGTCCTGAATTGGCTGTGTGCAAGGCAAATGCCCTACCGCTGTGCTATCTCTCTGGCCCCTATCAGGTTCTTAAAAAAAAAAAAAAAAAAAACGGGGGAGAGTGAAGTGCTGGACAGACCCAGGTTCGATCCCTGGCATCCCATATGGATCACTGAGCCTGCCAAGAGAGATTTCTAGTGCAGAGCCAGGAGTTACCCCTGAGAGCTACTGAGTGCTTATTTTTTAAACAGAGGAAGACGAAGAAGAAGAGGAAGAAAGAAGAAAGAAAATGGAGGGAGGGGAGGGGAGGGAGGGAAGAGGAAGGAGGGTGGAAGGAAGGAAGGAAGGAAGGAAGGAAGGAAGGAAGGAAGGAAGGAAGGAAGGAAGGAAGGAAGGAAGGAAGGAAGGAAGGAAGGAAGGAAGGAAGGAAGGAAGGAAGGAAGGAAGGAAGGACATGCCCCCCACCACCTTCCAATTCCTGAAATCAGAACTGAATTAAGTGAGACTCAGTTCTAAATCCATAGACCAAGATAAAAAGATTCCCTGAAAATTAGGCAATAGTAATCAGAATTCTTTCCAAGAGAGTTGGCCACCTCTGTGATTGCAATCTAGACAGCATCAACCACCGTGGGGACTACAAAATGGACTCTGATACATCATTGCTGGGGACTACAAAATGGACTCTGATACAACATTGCTCTTACAGTCAACCCTAAAACATCAGAAGAAAACATAACTTTATGCTTCAGAATGTGTAAGAAAAATCCTTGAAAGGAATAGATACCATGCTAGTCAAAATGTAGCAGAGTGATTAGCACAAACATGTCCACAGGGTAAGATGTCCAGCTGAATGGACCTAACAAACCCCAAAAAGATACACAAAAGGCAATTTGTGTCTCCATACTTTACATTTCAATGTCCAAGTTCTAATAGAAATATAATCATTTTAACTCAATTACTAAAAACACTGCCATTTAATAAAACTTCAAGACATCATGATGGAAGCAAATTTTAACAAAGAAGCTGGGAAGCTTGTAGAGTAGATCACTACAAAAACAAACAAACAGGCCGGAGAGATAGCATATAGGTAGGGCGTTTGTTTGCCTTGCATCCAGAAGGATGGTGGTTGGAACCCTGGCATCCCATATGGTCCCTTGAGCCTGCCAGGAGTGATTTCTGAGTGCAAAGCCAGGAGTAATCCCTGAGCACTGCCAGGTGTGACACCCCCCCCCCCAAAAAAAAATCCCAAAAAAACAAACAAACAAACCAGAGTTGGGATAGTCAATGGGTCAATGGATACTATAGTAAATAAAAGGCCTCAAAGACCAAGAGATTTGATACACATTGGGTTAACTTAAACCTACAATCTCCTATTTAATTAGAAATATACAACTGACAATGATTTCAAGTTAAGAATGGAAGCTGGTAAGTTGATAATGTACTCCTGGCACAATTAAAGACAATTTGATCTAAATAAATGGCAACAGGGTTTCATTTTAGTTAAGAGTTGAAATTGTTAATAGATAATAGAACTTGAAAGGGAGGATAACAACTTGTATAATGTTAGGAACCATGAGGAAATAAAACACATCAAGAAAAGAACCAGGAGTCTGTCTGGTTTCCTCATCAGACAAGTTAAGTCAATTTGAAGAAAACTTGAAAAGTGGAAGAGATGGGGCCAGAGCAATAATATAGTGGGTAGGGACACTTTCTTTATAAGCAGTCAACCCTGGCATTTCATGTGATCCCTGAGCACCACCAGGAATAATTCCTGAGTGCAGAGCAAGGAATAACCCCTGAGCAACACCAGTTGTGGCCCCAAACACAAAATAAAACACGGGGCCGGGCGGTGGCGCTAGAGGTAAGGTACCTGCCTTGCCTGCGCTAGCCTAGGATGGACTGCAGTTCGATCCCCGGCCGTCCCATATGGTCCCCCAGGCCAGGAGCGACTTCTGAGCGCATAGCCAGGAGTAACCCCTGAGCGTCACGGGGTGTGGCTCAAAAACCAAAAAAAAAAAAAAGATAAGACAAAATAACACACACACACACACACACACACACACACACAAATGAAAGGAAAAAGGAAAGAGACCTAACTTAAAATGAAGAAGTCATTATTAAAAGAAAGACAATAAAAAAGAACAAAACAAAGAAAAGACTGAATAAAGAAAATAAAGAGAAGATAAATAGCTGTGTGGGGGCATACTGATGGCATAAATAGAGGCTAGAAGATGAAGTTCTAAGTAATGCTAATTCTGATGAAGAAAATCTATCACCTTTGGGAAGAAGGCAGTTAAGCCATGAATCTGCTCTATATCCAGAATGTTCCTATTATATTTAAAAGCATCTGGGCTGAAGTGATAGCACAGTGGTTGGGCGTTTACCTTGCAAATCCGGGACAGACCCAGATTCTACCCCCAACATCCCGCATAGTCCCATAGGAGCGAGTTCTGAGTGCAAAGCCCAGGAGTAATTCCTGGGTGTCACCAGGCGTGGCCCCAAAGCAAAAATACAAACACCCCCCCCCAAATAAATAAAAACATCTCAGAAACCATCAGTTCTTGGGGGCAGAGCTTGGCTTGTATGCAGCTAACCTGGGTTTGATCCCTGACATCCCATATGTTCCCCTGATCACAACCAACGTGATTCCTGAGAGCAGTCAGGACTAACCCCTGAGCACTTCTGGGAGTGGCCTGAAAATCAAAAACTAAAGTATGATCAGCTCTTTTTTTTTTTTAAAGCCACACTCGGCATCGCTCGGGCAACTCCTGGCTCTGCATTCAGAAATCGCTCCTGGCAGGCTCGGAGACCAGATGGGATGCCAGGGATCAAACCTGGGTCTGTCCAGGATTGGTTGCATGCAAGGGAAATGCCCTACTGTTGTGCTATCACTCCGGCTACTTCTTTTATTTTTTTGGAAGAACCTGATAGGGATAATAAATACACTGAGGTTAAGAAGTTGAGAATTTTATATCCACATGTATTTTGTCCCACACTCCATTCCAAGGTTCACCTTCTACATAAGCTACAGAAGTAAATGCTAGTGAACTGCTAACCAAAGAGGAAAGTCAGACCTAAGAACAACTTAGTGCTCAAACTGTTAAACACCTATTTCAGGAAAATAGAAAATCAAAACATAGCTATTGTGGTATAGAAGATAAGTTGTTTACTATATAGTATAAGAACTTCCCATAGTCTAACTCTGTATACATAAAAGCATGACTGTCTTTTTGCTTATATTCCTTGGGAATAGCTCTGAGAGGGCTGAACCAATTCTTAGGAATGTATCTTTATCTTACAATAAGAGTCAGAGGGCTGGAGCAATACTGCAGGGGATAGGACCTTGCGAGTTGCTGACCCCAATTCTATCCCTGGTGCCCCATATGGTCCCCTGAGACTTGCAAGGAATGATCCGTGAGCACAGAGCTAGGAGTAAGTCCTTAGCACTTCTGGTTCTAACAACAACAAAATAATTAAATAAAAACAACTTTTTTAAATAAAACAAGAGTCAGCTTAAATTTTTTCTGCAAAGAATAAGCCAAAAAGTTAGCCTCCAGGGATAAAATGATTCCTGTTAAAACTTCTTGCTTCTGCAATGTGAGTGCAAAAACAATTGTAGTGAACAACCAGTTTTTATTCTTGTTTTTCCAAAAAAAACTTTGTTCATGAACACTAACATCTGAATTTCATATACTTTAGTTTTAAGACCTCATTCTTCCTTTTGTTTATTTTTTTCCTCCCATCATTTTAAAAATATAAAAATCTTTCTCAGCTTTTTGGGCCACACCAAAACAGGTAGATGACTGGGCTGAACTAAACAGAAGTCCATCACCTCCCTGGGGTTTGTTATCCTTTACCATAAAAAAAAAAAAAAAAGCCAAGGGCATAGCTTAAAGGGCTGGAGCACATGCTTTGTTTGCATGAGGACTGATGTCTGCATTAGGAGCACTATGCTATCTGAGCACCACCAAGCCAAGTGGAGCCCCAAGCACTGGTAGGTACAGTACTACCTACCTAGTAACAAAACAACCTACCTACCCCAAAACAAAACCAAGCCAGATTTCATGAAATTATTTTGATAATGATATACACTGAATTGGTATCTTATGGCTCTTCTTTTCCTGCTAGGACTCCGAGTCACATAAACATCACTAGACAGATGTTCTATAGAAACAGAGCACAGTGGATTACTTGAATGAAGTGCTTGAATGAAAGACAAGGAGAAATTTTGTCGAAACAAGACATACTCTCAGATACTTCCCAACAGCTCACCCCAATACATTTCAAGATAAAGTCAAAGGCAAGAAAATATGAAGGAAGAGAAGAACAATGATACTTACGCTAAAGAGAAAAATTTATCGAGCTATGGGAGGATTTGCTAAAAATAAGAGAGAAAAATATCAGTTCTAGTTCCATATATGTCTGGTTGAGATGCTCTTCATCTGAGACAATATGCTACATGTTCTGCAGCTCCAATCATAAAAAAAGTTCTTTCTTAAAGCCAAATAAAGCAGGCTAAGCAGCCCCCACCACCACCACTCACGGCAGTTCACCGTGTAGTCTACCTTTTACTTCTCACTGGCCTCCTGATTAAGACAAAGTCCACATTTTGAAATATCAGAATATCCTACCGTGCATGTTCCTGAACCCCCACAATCTCCACTTCACTATCTGAGGAAGCAAGATTAATCTCTTCATTGAGAGGTGCGTTGCCAGCAGATGTTTTGTCACTTGCTAGGAATCCTGGATCCAAATGACCTGAGACAGAAGAGAGGGGGGGAAAATAAAACTCATTTGACATCTTGCACACAGCAACTTTCTGCCTCATTTCTTTTCCAACTTTATTAAGTGGAATCAGTGAGATGAGAGCTTGTGACAGCCAAGACATCATTGGGACCAATAAGCTGGGCAGCTCTAACTCTTTTATTCCTGACTCTTTAAGAAGAATCAGGAAAGGAAGAATTACACACTTGTGGTTAAAATAAGATCTAAGGATGCCAATAAAAATAACTCAGGGATGGGGCCAGAGAGATAGCATGGAGGTAAGGCATTTTGCCTTGCATGCAGAAAGTCGGTGGTTCGGATCCGGCATCCCATATGGTCCCCTGAGTCTGCCAGGAACGATTTCTGAGCGTAGAACCAGGAGTAACCCCTGAGCGAGAACCCCTGAGGAGAAAGCAAGAGGACGAAGGAGGGGGACACTCAGTGGGGAGGACGACTGGGGTATGGGATTCATATTAGATTTCTTCCATGGCCACCCCAACAAATGCACAAAACCACTGGGTTCATCAATTTTTCCCTCTAGTTCCTGTGAGTCTCTTGAACTGCCCCTACACCTCTGTATTGGGGTCTGGATCACTTACAAATCACCATCCTCCATTCTCACAAAAGAAGGCCAGTATACTCAACTTCCAGAATGTTCCCCTTCCCTGGTTTACTTTCCCTTCTCTGACCCCAGAACTGTTTCACTCAGGACACATTGCTGGCACCTGGTTTTGTTTCTCCAGCGCCTCCTTTTGAAGTCCTGCTCTCATGCATACTCGTTTATATAAAAATAACCCCCTAACCTCTCTCTACACCCTTAAACATTTACTCACTAAGGAGTTTTCCCTAGAGGCCCAGCACCCCATAGCTCCCTCTGGTAGATTCCTAAGGAGATCAGTCTTGAATGCCCTGAAAATAAACTGAAAGAGGCCTGGGGTGTGACCCAATGGTAGAGCACATTAACTTTCCTGTGTTCAATTCCCAGAATAAAATTATGTTGATGATGATCATTATCATAACTATTAAAAATTAACTGGATATTGGACGGACCGCGGTTCGATCCCCCGGTGCCCCATATGGTCTCCCAAGCCAGGAGCAACTTCTGAGCACATAGCCAGAGTAACCCCTGAGCGTTACCAGGTGTGGCCCAAAAACCAAAAAAAAACAAAACAAAACAAAACAAAACTGGATAAGGGGCCGGAGAGATAGCATGGAGGCAAGGCGTTTACCTTGCATGCAGAAGGTCATTGGTTCGAATCCCAGTGTCCCATATGGTCCCCTGAGCCTGCCAGGAGTGATCTCTGAGCGTGGAGCCAGGAGTAACCCCTGAGCACTGCTGGGTGTGACCCAAAAATCAAAAAAAAAAGCAAAGAGCCATCAGAAATTAACTGGATGAAACCAAATTCAAAAAGCACCTTGCAGAAGCCATAGTTGTTAGAACCAAATATTTCTCCTTGATTTTTTTTTTTTAAATTTGGGTAGAGGGGCACACTTGGTGCTGCTCAGGGGTAACTCCTGGCTCTGTGCTCAGGAATTACTAGTATACTATTACTATGCTTAGAGGACCATATGGGATGTTGGGAATCAAACCTGGGTCAGTTGCACAGGCAAGTGCACTACCAGCTCCCACATCATTTCAGTCCCAGACTTGATGCTTTTAAATGACAGTGATTAAGAGATAATTTGGTGGGAGGCTAGCTCACCAGGCTGAGCACATGTGTTGCATGTAGGAAGCCCAGGGTTGATCCCAGAGACTGCAGAGTCCTAGACACTGCCAGGAATAACCTCCAAGCACAGAGCCAGACTAACCTCCCCAACTACACACCACACCACCCCACCCCACCCGCAGGAAAACAAACAACACAGTGAATTCTTGGTATTTCTGTACCCTGTTCTAGTGCCTCAATTCAAATGTCCAATTTCAACTCATGAAATGTTTTGTGAAACCATGTCACAGAAATAAGACCTTCCCTTGTCCTAACTCCACCCCCTACACAGCCATATCCAGCCCCACACATCACTCTACCCTTTTCTTTTTATAAAAGGAGTAGCAATGGAAACTTATTAGCTATGCCTATAATTTTACAGTATCTTAAGATACCTAATACCAAATATTTAAGATTCTTATTTATACATGAATTGAAGAACTTAAAATTTACATACTGCTTCCACATTATTAGTTCAACCCATACCAACTGACACTGTAAATTGGGCCATGTAGGCTACCAATTCAACCCACTGAGATTTAGTGTTCCATAAAACCCTCTGGTGCTCTACAAAGGATTACCTAAAATCTAAATCTGCTTATATGGTCAATTTCTTTCTTACTGTTTTTGAAAAAAGAAAGGGTCAGTAAGTACAAGATGAAATAAAAGAGAAACAAAGTAAGTGATGGAGGGTAAAAGCAGAAACTTCCTGGTGACACTTTACAATTCTTGAGTTTGTCACACCTGCTGTCAGAGTCTTTAGGTAAGATTTAGGTGTCACCCTGATGCTCAGTTGGTGGGACCCAGGCTGAGTTTGAGGAAGATTCTAGAAGAGATGCAAAGAGTGCTGATTCTCCAACACCCAAGGCTTGTATCCTACTCTTATGTCTTGGGACCAAGATAATTAGTCTATTTCTCTCAAGACAGTGAGCTCCATGGCATGTCACACCTCCCCAAAGTTTTGGGGAAAGATCTGGCTCTGGGCCTTCACATGAAGTGCCATACCTTCAGCTAACAAAAATCTATGGGCAGGTTGATGTCTACAGAACACGCAAAAGTGAGTCATGAAGCTATAAGCATTTTAAGACAGTATTAGTGGCAATAATTTTTTTTCCTACTCAAGGACAAGAATTAGTCCTGCAGGAAAAGTGTAAATACCACAATTACCACATATTAAACTGAAAATAAATCAGAGGGCTGCTATTTAGCTCTGTGGGCACTGGCTGTTTTCAGGCCTTTGACACTCTTTGGAGATCACTCAATTATAAAAAAAATTCTAAATTTTTGTCCACTCACAGAACACTGCTGAATATAGCCCCAAAATAAAACAAACCCAAAAATGTAGGAACCAAGTAACAACTCAAATTACTAACATTTTCTTTTTAATCTTCAAAATATTTATTACATACTTAACAAGTATGATTACCCTGTTTGTAGTTTGTTTTTTTTTTTTTGGGGGGGGGGTTGTGCCACACCGGGTGATGCTCAAGGGTTATTCCTGTTTATGCTCTCAGAAATCGATCCTGGCTTGGGGGACCATATGGGACGCTGGGGGATCAAACCGTGGTCCATCCTAGGTTAGGCCACTGCTCAGCCCCCCCTCCCCCCCCCCGTTTGTAGTTTTTAACAAGAATACTGAAAGCCAAAGATAGTATGGTGCACTTACCTTGCAAAGACTAACCTGGATTCAATCCTAGCACCCCATTTGGTCCCCCAAGCACCCTCAGTAGTGATCTCTGAGTTCAGTCAGAAGCCCTGAGTATTGCTGGGGGTGAACACACACACACACACACACACACACACACACACACACACACACACACACACACACACACACGCTAAACAGAACGCTGAGAGCCTGACCAGTAATGCAGATGCTCAACTAGTATTAACCACAGCCCAGTAAATCCTTAGACATTGACTTTAACAATACCATAGAGATATAGTAACAATCATTTCCAATTGACCTGTACTGATCTAAGATTTGACTATTCCACCTGCCTTTGTGCTTATGAATTTGAATTAAATTTGTGCCAGTATGGAGGCAGAATATGGTGGTGGGTGGGATACTAGTGAAGGTGGGACTGGTGTTGGAACATTTAATGCCTGAAATGACTATATTATGAACAGCATGGTAAATCATGGTATTATAATAAAAATTTAAAAAAGTAACAACCCCCCCCCCAAAAAAAACCACCAAAAACTTTTAAAAGTGAAGAAAAAGGTCAGAAATCGACAATCTTACAGAAGCAGATCCACAGAGAAATAAACCAAGCCTGATCCCCTTCACCAGACAGATTCATTGACTTTAAGTGCTAATAACAGAAGAACGGCCATTCAGGTTTGATTATAGAAAGTCCAACAGTAAAAGCAGGAAGCCCAAGATTAGTTTCTCTGTACTACAACCTAAGCATATGTTTGGCTAAGTTAAGATTACCACCCATTCCTATTTTAAGGATGGAGAAAATGCACAGTCTACCTTCTTGACAAGAAGGCTGATGGAAGAAAATGAGATCATGTTTGAATTTTTAATTTCCCTGGGGAAAAAACTAAATAAAATAATTTTACATAATTATAAGACTTTCACTCCAAAAGTACTTCAGACTTCTGCTTCTTTCAGCCTAATCAACATTTGTCTATGGTGAGGTATCTCAACAATAAATAAAAATTAAAGGGTTTTTAAATGTACAGGAAATTTCCTAAACATGTCTGATTTCAGGAGTAACCTGGGGTGATTACTAAAAATGAATTGCCAGAACTAGGGAAATAGCCCTAACGATATGCTTTGCATGCTGGAGCCCAGGTTTGATCCCTAAAACACTGCAGTGTTCCTGGAATACCAAGGTAGGAACAAACCAAAGCCCAGTAATGAGTCAGGAGTAGCCTCTAAGTACTAATGAGGGTGGCTCAAAAACCAGCCCCACACGTGTGTACACTCATACACCTCCCCACCCAACACACACACACACACACACACACACACACACACACACTAATTTCCATGTTATTTTAGATCTACTTAAAGAATTTTCTTCATGGAAAAAGCCGGGAGTCTGAAATTCGATCAATACACCAAGTGATTTCTATGTTTAAGAAATACTGCAGCAAATGCAAGTCATTGCAAGTCTGGACAGCGAAACAGAAGCTAAGACTGCGCTCATTCTTTTCTATTTCCGCATAAATTCATTGAATCTGCTTAGCATTCCTGAGGTCTCACTGATGCTTCGTACAAGGCACAAAGCATGTTACATAGGTTACATATGGGAATAAATACTAGTGTTTTAATTTTGTTTTGGAGCCACACTGAGTGTTGCTCCTGAATTACTTCAGGGATGACTCCTGGTGGAACTTGAGGGACCAAATGTGGTGCTGGAGATATAACACAGGTCGAACACTTGCAAGGTAAACATCCTATTTGCTGTACTATAGCTCTGGCTCCATACTGATAATAGTTTTGACCAAATTTCATAGACAGGGAAAACTGAGGCTTTATATAAGTTACCCGAGGCTGCAGTTTGTACTGGATTCAGAGCCTAGCTAGTAGCACTAGGCTGACACCCAAGGCAAAGGTGAATTCCAGCATCAAAATGAAAAGGTAAAAGTTGACAAAAAGCTGAAATGAAAAGTTTGTTACTTGTCTCAGTGGTTTTTGAATTTCAAATCTTTTTGCTTCCATCAAAAAGAAAATAGAACCATAAAAATAAATTTTGGGGCCTGGAGAGATAGCACAGCGGCGTTTGCCTTGCAAGCAGCCGATCCAGGACCAAAGGTGGTTGGTTCGAATTCCGGTGTCCCATATGGTCCCCCGTGCCTGCCAGGAGCTATTTCTGAGCAGACAGCCAGGAGTAACCCCTGAGCACTGCTGGGTGTGGCCCAAAAACCAAAAAAAAAAGTAAATAAATAAATAAATAAATTTTGCAGGGATGGAGAGATAGAATGGCAGTAGGGCATTTGCCTTGCACACGGTTGATTTAGGACAGATGGTAGTTGAAATCCCGGCATCCCATTTGGTCTCCCAAGCTTGCCAGAAGCTGAGCGTAGAACCAGGAATAACCTGAGTGCTGCCGGGTGTGGCCCAAAAATAACAAAACAAAATTGCATGCAAGCACATTAATTGCTCAGAAGAAGTGATAGTTACCCCAATCTCCAATAATTAATTTAGTGAGCTCAATCAGAGCTGATCTGAAATATAATTGATAAATCTGAAAAAAATCTGTTTAGTGACCAGGTTTTTCTTTGGTTAGGAGGGAGAAGAGAGAGCTTGGATTGACCATTAGAGTACTTTTCTTAAATTCAAACCACAAGAATGATTAAAAAAAAAAAGCAACTTATACTAATAGCCCGTCTAAAAACAGTATGCAGGCAATTAGGCATAAATTTTATTAGTACTGTGACACTGTAAACATATTCAACTCTCCAAGACAGGTTTTCACTTGGACAACTACCTCAAAACTACACTTTCAGAGGTCAAAGCAATAGCACAACGGATAGGACGTTTACTTTGCATGCAGCTGACCCAGGACAGTCCCACGTTCTATCCCTGGCATCCCATATGGTCCCCCAAGAATGATTTCTGAGCGCAGAGCCAGAAGTAACCCCTGAATGCTGCTGGATGTGACCTAAAACCCAAATAAATACATAAATAAAAACTATATTTTCAAATGTAATATTTTATTATTCACACATCTGGATGGTCAGGTTTGGTTTTGTTGTTGTTGCTGACTTTAAATTACTCTGAGGGCCAAGGAAATGGCTCAAAGGGCTAGAGCACATGCAGGAATCCCAGCTCTGATCCACAGTACCATCTCAAACTCAGTTATTGAGTAACCATTGAGAATCACAGAGTATTTAAAACAAAGTTTAAAAACTTGTAAAACAAATTTAAAAATCTTATAAATATTTTATTAAAAATTTAATATATTTTATTTTCATAAATTTTATACAATTTTATAAATGTATTAAAACCTTATTGAAATTAGTTAAAATTGATTAATTAATTTAAACATCTTATTTAAGTGGGGCGGAGAGATAGCACAGCGTTAGGGCATTTGCCTTGTACACAACAGGCCCAGGACAAATGGTGGTTCGAATCCCAGTATCCCATATGGTTCCCCCGTGCCTGCCAGGAACGATTTTTGAGCACAGAGCCAGGGGTAACCTCTGAGCGCTGCCAGATATGGACCCCCCCCCCCCCAAAAAAAAAAAGTCTCATAAAAACTGGGGCTGGAGATATAACACAGCGGTAAGGTGTTTGCCTTAGATGCAGAAGGATGGTGGTTCGAATCCCGACATCCCATATGGTCCCCTGAGCCTGCCAGGAACAATTTCTTTTTTTTTGTTTTTTTTTTGTTTGTTTGTTTGTTTGTTTTTTTGTCACACCCTGTGATACTCAGGGGTTAGTCCTGGCTATGCGCTCAGAAGTTGCTCCTGGCTTCTTGGGGGACCATATGGGACGCCGGGGGATCGAACCGCGGTCCATCCTAGGCTAGCGCAGGCAAGGCAGGCACCTTACCTCCAGCGCCACCGCCCGGCCCCCAGGAACAATTTCTGAGCATAGAGCCAGGAGTAACCCCTGAGTGCTGCTGGGTATGACTCAAAAACCATTAAAAAAAAAAAAAAAAAAAAAAAAAAAAACAAAAAACACCTTATCCTTAGGGACCGGAGAGATAGCACAGCAGTAGGGCATTTGCCTTGCAAGCAGCTGATCCAGGATGGATGGTGGTTCAAATCCTGGCATCCCATATGGTCCCTCCAAGCTTGCCAGGAGTGATTTCTGAGCACAGAGCCAGGAGTAACACTGAGTGCTGCTGGGTGTAACACCTAACCAAAAAAATAAATACAAATCACAAAATCTACAATATTGTAAACTAGTGTCTAAAGGGGAAGGAGGTGAAGAGGGAGAGGGAGATGGAGGGAGGGAGAGAGGAGGGGGAAGGGGAAGGGAAAAGAGAGAGAGAGAGAGAGAGAGAGAGAGAGAGAGAGAGAGAGAGAGAGTGTGTGTGAGAGAGAGTGAGAGAGAGAGAGAGAGAGAGAGAGAGAGAGAGAGAGAGAGAGAGAGAGAGAGAGAGAGAGAGAGAGAGAAATTTAAAGCTACCTTACTTCAATGAATAGATTCATTGAGAAAATACCAGGGGACTCTCTTGTAGAGTTTACAATTGCACCAAGACCTATAAAACAACAACAGCTAAAAACTAGACATGGGCCATAACTATTTCACAGCGGGTAGGGCATTTGCCTTGCATGTGGCTGTCCTGGGCTGGCCAATCAGCATCTTATAAGGTCTCCCAAGTCTACCAAGAGTAGTATCTGAGAGTATCCAGGTGTGGCCCAAAACCCAAACCTGATACACACATGATCTATATATATGACATCCTAGAGTAAGTATCATACAAAGGTACCAAAAGACACATCAATGTTTGTGGCTGTATCATGTGTCTAATTTGATGAGGAATGTGGCTTGATCAAGTGGTAGACAGAGACTTGCATGAAGAGGCCATATAGTTATAATCTCTGGCCCAAGTATCACTGAGTGTGGCCCCTACAAGAAAAAAAATTGGAGGGTTTTTGAACCATGCTAGGTGGCACTCAGGGATTACTCCTTGCTTTGCGCTCAGAAATCGTTCTTGGCAGGCTTGGGTACCATATGGGATGGCAGGAGTCAAACCCGGGTTTGTCCTCTGTTGGCTGTGTGCAAGGCAAATGTCCTACCACTGTGCTATCTCTCTGGCCCCTACAAGAATTTTTTTAAAAGAGGAAAATGGGTAAATACAGGTATAATATAACTAAACAGTGAAACACTAAATCGCAATGACAAAATAAATTGTAATTTATCATTTCAGTTCAATGTTTTGTGAATTTTTTTCCTACTAACAAGTATGGCTCTTCTTTTGTAAGAGAGATATAGTTCAAAGGGCTAGAGTGCTTGCTTCACATGTGGAAGGTCCAGGTTCAATCCCCAGAAAATGTTTCCCAGCACTGCCAGGGGAGGATGCCCAAAGCACAGAGTAGTCCCTGAGTACTTCCAATTATACCCCCAAAGACAAAGCCAAGCAAAGCAAGTGATTATCTTCCTGACAGTAGCACTATTTGGGGGACTCTTGAGGATACCACAAAAAGTGTGTGGCACCCTCGTCCAAAGAGTACTACAATCAAGAATTTAAACAATAATGTCAAATGAGCAATACCACCTGCCCCTCATCAACACAAAAATAACCAAGGCGGGGTTGGAGACACAGTATAGAAGAAGGCAGGGAGTTTGCCTTGCATATAACCGACTGGGTTTGATCCCTGGGCACAGAGACAGGAGTAAACCCTGAGCACTGCTGCCTGTGCCCTCAACACCCACCAAAATAAATCAAAACAAAGGGAAGCGTGAGGAATTTAAAACTTTTTGATTTTACGTAAGTAAAAAGAAAGCATGCTTTTAAAGGACAAACTTTGGAAATAAAAACTTACAGATAATGCAATAAATGTATTTTTAAATAAATAGAAATATCCACATCAGATGAGGGAAAGTGGTATAGCTTATATACCCAAAGCATGGACTCAACAACACTGAAATCATGACATCTAAGCTGCAACCACCATGAGTGATCCCTGAGCACAGAGCCAGGAGGGAGTAAGCCCCGATCATCACAAGGACCAAATTTCTTCCATTCCCCAAAAGAAAAAGAAAAACAAACAAAAAAACATCATGTTAGATACTTGTGTAATATGTTTTATATCTTTCTGGGACTGAATTTTGTTTTTGTTTTTTGGCCACACTCAGTGATGCTAAGAGGTTACTCCTGGCTATGCGTTCAGAAATTGCTCTTGACTTCGGCAACCAGGTCCATCTGGATCTGGCGCCTACAAGGCAAAAGCCCTACAGCCACTGTGCTATTGCTCTGGCTCCTGTGACTGAATTTTTGAAAGAGGATCATAATTAACTTGTATCTTGTGTGATCTAGCCTCTATGGAGAGGACCTCAATGATATTCTGAGACCCTAAACCCTATATTTATTGCATGAAATCAGAAACAGTTGCTGGTCTTCTTATAGAACAAAATTTATCTATCAATAATTCTCTGCGATAATCAAAATAAAATTCTCAACATAAAAAGCAAAAAAAAGGTAATTATTCATGTTTTCCCCCAAGAATCTACCAAGTTTATCACAAACTTTTTTTTTTTTTTTTTGTTTTGTTTTTTGGGCCACACCCGGTGACGCTCAGGGGTTACTCCTGGCTATGCGCTCAGAAGTCGCTCCTGGCTTGGGGGACCATATGGGACGCCGGGGGATCGAACCACGGTCCGTCTCCTAGGCTAGCGCAGGTAAGGCAGGCACCTTACCTCCAGCGCCACCGCCCGACCCACAAACTTATTAAGTTTATTACATTTAGTTGCAAAACTCAAGTGAAAATAAGTTGAAAAAGAGGACAAATTAATCAGTATACAGAACATAAAATTATCTTAAAAATTATGGGGCCAGAGCAATAGCACAGTGGTAAGGCGTTTGCCTTGCAGGATATCAACACAGGATGGATGGACCCAGGTTTGAATCCCAGCATCCCATATGGTCCCCCAAGCCTGCCAGGAGTGACTTCTGAGCACAGAGCCAGGAGTAACTCTTGAGTGCCGCCGGGTGACCCAAAAACAAAAAAGTATTATGCAAAATTTGGTAACTGCTCTCCATTGATATAAAGTATTATCAAAATCCTTGTTGTGCAAAGCACGTATTTATACATATAAAAGCTGAGATCCAGAGGAGTGACATTTTGTCCAGGGTCCAATAAGCACTTAGCAATCAAACCATAGTCAGAACCATACTTTGGTCCAACTCCAAAATTTGCCACAACAAAATAGCCTGAAACCCAACCAATAAATCTTAAATTTGTCCCAATAAATTAGGAAAGACTTTAGAATGATCTGTGATACTTCTTCCCCATGTTTTATTCTCCTAACAAACTCAATCTTAAAAATTTTTAATGATAACCCATCATTATATCTATCATACAAAATTCACCCCCCAGCAATAGTATTTTAGGCAATGATCAATCTACCAGGTTGCATCAAGGCTCATGAAAGCTAACAGGAAAGAAAATACAAAGGATACAGCAGAGGGTCGCTCAATGCCCTACCTCCAAACTAGCATTTTTAGTAGAAGGTTCAGGATGAACAAAGACAACAGAGAACCAGATTAATGGAGAAACTGGGAAGTTTTTAGAGGCTACAGCAATGGATTAAAGGGGGGGTGTCATCTGATTCACTCTTAAGAATCATCTCCAGGGGCCGGAAAGATAGCATGGAGGTAAGGTGTTTGCCTTGCATGCAGAAGGTCAGTTGTTCAAATCCTGGCATCCCATATGGTCCCGAGCCTGCCAGGGACGATTTCTGAGCATAGAGCCAGGAATAACCATTGAGCACTGCCAGGTGTGACCCCCCCCCCAAAAAAAAAACACAAAAACAAACAAAAAACAAAACAAAACAAAGAATCATCACCAGTGGCTAGAGCTGTAGTACAGAGGGTAGGGTGTTTACCTTACACACAGCCAACTGGGGTTCAATCCCTGGGTTCCCATATGGTCCCCCAAGCCTGCCAGGAGTGATTTCTAAATGCAGAGCTAGGAGGAACACCTGAATGCATCTGGGTGTAGTCCAAAATTCAAACAAACAAGCCAAAAAACAAAAAAAGAATCACTAGACCAAGACAAATAATGCAAGGCAGTAGATGGAATTTTACTAAGATAACAGAAGCAGAAAAGGAAAAGCAGCAGTGGCCTTATGAGGCAGGTGCAAACGGCTCCTCGAGATGTCAGGTGGCTGTACAGAGCAGAGGCCACTGAGAAGTGAGGAGGCAGAACAGGGGTGTGGGGAGAGACACTGAAGTAAGTCATCTGGGTAATTTTCATATATGTTAAGTATTTGTTACCACAGAAATGTCTACTGACACCAAAGTGAATCCAGTCTTGTATGGACGATGGCTTTCACTTCCTTCTTGCCTAGAAAAGATGAGTGCCACGCTTCCCAAATCTTTCCCATGCCCAGTGGGCCTGCTTGCCTCCACTGGGTCCACGACAAGGCCAACAGCTGCCCAGGTGACATGCACAAAACACCGTCAAAGCAGGGAGTGGGGAGGGAGACCAACCTGCCTCCGCCTTCAGCTCCTCTAGAAGCCCGCAGGTCCTCCAGGTAGCTCCTGTGTCCTGGCCGCCTACAGAAATACTGTGCTCTCGAACTACTGCAGCCGCCAATAAATTGTCCACATTTACCACTTCTGGGTCAGAGCTGGTGTCAGACATATCATAATGAGCTACAACTGGAGGTCCATCTAGGGAGGAAAGAAAATGTATACTTGTATCTAATGTGTGGGGTGAAAAATACTTCTGAAAACACTAAGAGTCCTCTAAATGCCAATTGCCTTTATCTTTCTGATTTGACCTCATCAGAAAAGCTGCACTTTACACATCAAATACAACTAATTTCACATGAGGTGAACGTGGGAAAGGTAACTGAGCTTTACACCCTTATATCAGTGAGAAACACTTTCAGGAGGAAAAGGAAGATGATGGCAAACAGAAGACAAGACTACACTGAACAAGGTCACACCGAGTTCCCATCAAACTTCTGAAGAGCAAAAAGACTAAGAAAAGGGGGAGGATGTTAGAGAAAATGAAACAGACTTTATTTTTTAAGAAAAAACTCATCAAAACTATTAAAACTATTAGAACAAATCTAGTTCTTTCTCTTAGTAGCTAATACTGAAAGTCCCAAGTAGAACAGAAAATCAAATATATCTATATTTTCCTACTTTCAAAAAAATAAGGAAAAACACTAAGAGTTCTATTTAACTATTTCCAGTAAAAGTCTTTTTATCATATCGGAGTGTTAAGTATTCTATGTCAATCTATAGCAAAGATAGTAATCACAAAATCCATTTTCAGGATTTTGCTTTGGATGTCCTATAAGAGATACTTATTTTTTTTTTCCATAAGAAAGACAACCGGTCCACATGGGAAATTATAAACAATCTTACAGGCTATTTTGAAGAAAGAGGCTAAAGTTCTTACTGGAAAATTAAAAGATCCTTTCCACTTCCAAATCAATCTAACTAGCTTGAAAAACAGCAGCTGTGTTCCAAAGCAATTAAGCTACAGCAAATCATGCTAAAATAACTTAATATTCATGCTTATAATACTATTCATGCTTTAAAATACTAATGATATCCTTTTTCTAATATAACAGCAAAAAAAGCAAAGATTTTGCTCAAAGGTAAATCTTACCCCTGACCACACTATATCTGTTCTAGAATAAAACAGAAATAAATGCTGTTTCTTCCCCTAAATAGCTATTTATAAAGTGCAAGCAAATCATTTTTAAACATCATCCAACAAATTAACATTAAACACACCTACTTTATGAAACTCTTGACTATGAAGGAATACATATGCCAATGAATCATTATAATAGAACACAATGAAGGATTACTGTTTTAATACATATATCCATTGTGTAAACTTGTCCCTAAGCAAAACATGGAACACATTTGATATTTATCCTTTAAAACTAAGTTCCCAAACCATAGGTTGGTGTAAAAACATTGTTAAAAATAATAATTTTTAAAAATGACCAAACATACCAAAGCAAATGAGCTGGTAAGTACCACTGTATAAATAGACAGTACAATTATAAAATTCTGACGATCATAACCATTTTGGCTAACTACTACTTTAAAAAGTAATTTCACATTCCCCCAAGAGGGTAAATCAAGTGCATAATATTCCAGTGTGGCCTCAATATCAGCTGTTAATGGATTTTAGCTCAAAGCAAAAAGAAAAACTGCTTCATGGTTAAAGCTCTGCTTTTCTAAAAAAAGAAAAGGGGGTGTTGTTTGTGGAGCTCTCGTCAGAGTTCAAAATATTATGAAATCAAGATACTATTATGATATCCAAATACTAGGGTGCAGAAGTTATGAGGGTCAAGTACAATATTGACTATTTGACCAAATATTGTATTGTTAAAGTACTTTTCAAGTGTTTGTGGTTTATAAAAAAGGCAAAACAAAATAAATATTCATTTAAGAATTTTATATATCACTAATGAATGCCATCCAATCTCTTGCCCTCATACCCCCACCCAACCACTTAATTGAGACAAGAGGTCAACAGTCTAGTCAAAATTGTACCTCTCTTACATGTATAATCATGCAAAAATATAAGTGTATGTGTACATGCAGAGTGACATCACCTACCCATGGAAATAACTTGACTGAAAGTCTTCATCAGTAGAAAACACAAGCATACACTTGTTATCTGGCTTCCTTCTTGTAGCTTCCATATTTCCAAACAGCTTCCCTTATAGCTTAGCTTAAATTTAGTATTTATCATAAACAAAGACAGCAATAGTTTTATATCTTAAATAATACAACATTGAAAATAATCACTGTCATTTTTCATTTCCAATATAGTCACACAAATCAATACTATACAAACTTAAATAAAGTCACAGAATGGCTAGTTGCCTTTCCAATTTGGTCTTCTAACAAGGGACTATTAAGGATCTTATATTCCGAGTCCATCTTAAATTTAGCATTCATAAGCCAAGATTAAATATGTTTAACACACTTAAGAGTCAGGGCATTGAACCACTGAGTATTAGCTAAGTGGCAAGGACAATTTGGCAATTTACAGTATCCTTTTCAAAATATGATTCCTGCTACACAACAGAACTGAACAAAGGTAAGGGAATCCTATGGTTGATTTTAATCTGCTTTTTAAAAGCCACACTACTTAAGGTCAGAGAAATAGTACATAGTGGGTAAGGCACTAGCTGAGTTTTGTCCCCAGCACAATGTACAATTCCTCAAGTCCCGCCAGAAGTGATGCCTGAGCAGAGTCAGGATTAAGTTCTAAATACCCAAAACAAACAAATAATAAATTTGATAGGGAAAAGCTCAGGCTCCTGAAGGAGATGTAGAAAAATTAAGCACACTGATAAAAGCAATTAGCAATGCTTCCCTTTTTTTATTATAGGATGAAATAAGGAGACACTTAGTCTTTCCTCTCACTTGATTATTTCCCATTGCTGCATTGCTACCAAGACAATATTGACTTTCAAACACATCAAAATAGCACTTCTGATAAAGTTAGATGTGGAAACGTTTCTAATCCCTAATTTGTTAAAGCACGTACAGCATTTACTTAAGGCCACCCAAACTCTACATCTGCTCAAATCTCACTTTGGTCACAATCCGATAACACGCACTTATAATAATAAACTCATTGGTTTCTCTAGAATTATTAAAAGCAGCTCTTTATAGAGGTAAATTTTACACAGTACAGAACTACTTGGTCTGTGGTTAGTCAAAGTGCTATTTCTTTCAATTACAATATTTAAGAATTTCAACTAATTATTACAATTACAAGAAAATGTATAGAGTGGCAATCATACAACCGAAGTACATTTTATTTGGGGTCAACTCATCTAAGAGGCCAGGAATATAGTTCAAAGGTAGAGCACTTGCCTTGCACATTCACTCTCTGGTACCAAATAAGTAAATGTCAGGTCATCCACTTTACGCCTGAAATAGATCTCATCATCTCTGACCCCCTAATATATAGATACTAACTTTTCAAATATCAGGCTGGGATGTGGTTCAGTGGTCAAGTACATGCCCTGCATGCATCAGAGCTTGTTTCAGTGTCTGGCACTGCCAAAATAAAACAAAAAGTATAGGCACTTCTTAAACACCAAAATACAGATGATGGGGCCAAGGATATAACTCAGGAACCAAGCATCTGCCCTTTGCATGTGTGAGACTCTGTGTTTAATTCCACATGGTACCACATAGTACCACATGGCAAAACTGGAAATAGTTCCTAAGCCCCAATACAAACAAACAAAAAAGCCAGATGTATGCGTGTCATACATTTCTGGTACTGTGAGATTGATCCTTGTCTGACTTTGAATATTTTGTATTATATATATTTAATTGTGAATTAGTTTCAAATCTAGTATATTCTCTTCTACATCGCATGGAAATAATGTAAAAAAAATGTAATAACCAAAATCTAACCGTTACGTCTAAATTTATCAGTGATAAACTCAAGTTTGACTAAGCAAAGCCACAGGTTTTTTAGAGTCTCTGAATTACATCATTCACCACTTTACAAATAAGGAACCGGAGCCCTACTTATTAGAACCAAAATAAACTGGTTGTTGTTGTTGAGGGAATGGAGAACATGCATGGCAAACCCAGGTGCAGCATGAAAAGTATAGACCAGTGTTTTAAGGCAAGTACACAGGTTACAGTGCTGTGTTGTAGTATGACACGGTTTATTCAATTTGTGGTTTGATTTATGAGGGTTAAAAATAATGAATAGGGGCCAGAGCGATAGCACAGCGGTAGAACATTTGCCTTACACTTGTCGACCTGGGACGGACCTAGGTTCTATCCCTGGCATCCCATATGGTCCTCTAAGCCTACCAGGAATGATTTCTGAGCACAGAGCCAGAAGTAACCCCTGAGCGCCACCAGGTGTGGCCCCAAAACCCACAAACTATCGGTCCACTGCCCCAATTTCCCATTATAATCAGCACTGCCTGATTCCATTCTTTGCATGTAAACTCTGATGTGCTCAGCCTACACACAGACATTGAAAAATACTGTTGAAGGGCTGGAGCAACAGCACAGCAATAGGGCATTTGCCTTCCACGCAGCTGCTCAGGACGAACCTGAGTTCAATCCCCAGCGTCCCATATGGTCCCCCAAGCCAGGAGTGATTTCTGAGCGCAAAGCCAGGAGTAACCCCTGAGCATCATCGGGTGTGGCCCAAGAAATAAAAAAAAAAAAAAACCAGAAAATAAAATAAAATATTGTTGGGGCCGGGTGGTAGCACACCAGTAGGGCATTTGCCTTGCATGTGGCTCACCCAGGATGGACTTGGGTTAGATCCCAGCATCCCATATAGTCCCCTGAGCCTGTCAGGCATAACTTCTGAGCACAGAGCCAGGAATAACGCCTGATCGCCGCCAGGTGTGACCAAAAAAAGAAAGAAAGAAAAGTGGGAGGGAGGGAGGGAGGGAGGGAGGGAGGGAGGGAGGGAGGGAGGGAGGGAGGGAGGGAGGAAGGAAGGAAGGAAGGAAATATAGCTGCCTGAGATCATACCTTCTTTTTTTTGGGGGGGGGGGTTGGGTCACCCGGCAGCACTCAGGGTTTACTCCTGGCTCTATGCTCAGGAATCGCTCCTCAGGGGACTATATGGGATGCTGGGATTCGAACTACCAACCTTCTGAATGCAAGGCAAACATCTTACCTCCATGCTATCTCTCTGGCCCCGAGATCATACCTACTGATCCCAGATTAACCCAATTTGTAAGTCATGGTATCATCAGAAACACACGTTTTATTTAAGTTCTATGTTAGGCTGGAGCAAAACAGTGTGTAGGTTATTTGTCTTGCACACGGCTGCCCCTGGTTCAATTCCCTGCATCCTATACTGTCCCCCGAGCCAGGTAAAACTGATTCCTTAGAGCAGAGTCAGGAGTAAGCCCTGAGCAGAGATGAGTGTGGCCCCACAAATAAAAAATAATAATGAAAAATAAAAATAAAGTACAATGTCAGTCTGGTTGTATCCAGATAAAGTGTCTTCAAGGCAAAGGGAGACCAATTATTTCAAACTTAGCATTGTCTTGCCTACAGGGTCCTGCCAGAAGATTAAGTGCTGCTCTCTATAAAGTCTGATTAGAATTTAGGTGAAACAGGATTCTTCTTCTGTCTCAGTGACCCTGAAAAATCTGTCTCCTTATGCCAAAGTCCCCCCAGTCATGAAAAGGATCTAAGCCCAACTCTACTACCTCCAACACCTTCCAAAGTGGGTGGTACCACTGCAGGGCAGTGAGGGGAGGAGGCATGTTAGAATGATCCGGAGATGGTAGACACTTTGGATGCAATTGGGGGCACTTGTTTGTTCACTTAAAGTAGGTAAATTTCCAGGTTGGCCGCTGAATGACAACCCTTACACAGGAAAAGGAGCAGTAAGCAAATACCAGTGGGAATCTCAGGTTACAGGGAAGAAGGGGAAAAGTGCAAGTCGTGGAACCTCAAACCAGATAGTGAAATCCGCAACAGCATGACGCCAGGAAGCTAGCTAGCTCAAAGGGCCGGAGACGGTATTTAGGTACACTGTAGAGTCTGCCTAGCTCCTCCCAATGGCCCCCAGTATCCTAGTGAAGTCCTCTAAAAATTGACTAGGTAAAAAATTACCTAGTCGGCCCGGAGAGATAGCACAGCGGTGTTTGCCTTGCAATCAGCCAATCAGGACCAAAGGTGGTTGGTTCGAATCCCGGTTCCCCTTATGGTCCCCCGTGCCTGCCAGGAGCTATTTCTGAGCAGACAGCCAGGAGTCACCCCTGAGCAACGCCGGGTGTGACCCAAAAACCAAAAAAAAGAAAAAAAAAAAACTACCTAGTCAATAGAGGGTATGTAAAACGTGGTAGTGTCAGGAAGGGAATGAGGGACAAGCCTGAACATACTGAGGAAAAGGACAAACCTCAAGAGTTGCCACAGAGGACGGGATGGGGATGGGGGATGTTTTGTATATAGGAAGGAGCTCTAGATTCGATCCCCCAGTGTGATAAGGCCCCCTGAGCACCAAACCAGAAGACCATCTGCTTCTTCTGCCTCTGCTAGCTACCCCAGCATTTGTAGGCATGCCCTCAAGTTTTAAAAAAGGGGGGGGTTGCATTGGCAAAATCAACCCCCCAAAAAAATCTTTTCATGGAACATCCAAATATTTACCAAGATAAAAATTTCAATTTGCAAGTGAGACAAGATCATTTAATAATTTTACTGTGTTTAAGCATTAACAAATGCATCTAAAACAATATGAATAAAAAAAGTTATTTTTCAAAGCATCTCAGAAAGATATCAAGCAAAAAAAGATGAAGTCTATGCAGAAAAGTGTTATATCTAGAAAAACTAAACAACAAAAACCAAGTATCTTTTTAAAAAAAAAAGTGAAGGCTAGAGATAAAGGTAGGGCATTTGCCTTGCAGGCAGCTGAGCCAGGTTCAATCCCCAGCATTTCAATAGTTACCCTGAGCTCACCAGGAATAATTCCTGAGTATAGTAAGGAATAATCCTTGAACAGTGCTGAGTTTGCCCCCCCCCTAAAAAAAAACCCCAGAAACAAAGGAAGTTGTCTGAGAATATCGTGTTAAATGGAAATGAAACAGTCATGCATTGAAATAGCATGTTTAGGAGTAAGGTTATCTTAAAATATTAAAAAAAAAAAAAAACCTAAACCAATGTTTATTATCTACTATGCACATTACATTTATCTTGGTTATTAAAAACATAGATCAAACATTTCAAAGTAGAGAGATGTCTAGGGTTCTATCTTTATAGTGATAACAAGCTGGATGTGTGCCCCCCCCCCCCGGAAAATTACCTATGAAACTAATTAAAAGTTACTTGTGAAAGGAATAAAGCAATAAAATCAAATACTCAAGGTAGCCAGAAGAGTTTTAAAAATTCATCACAAGAAAGAATAACAATTTAATTTTAACCGTGAGCCATAAATACAGCACTGGGAAAATTGAATCAAAAGAGATTATTCAAAGGTAGCTTAGGTAATTTTATCACGACACTCAAGGGATCCTATAAAAGAAGAAGGCAGAGTTTTTGAATGAAGAGATCACCATCTTTCAAGATATCTGTGTCAAGGACAAATCTATGACCTGCTAGAAGGGTTTATGGAGAATATGAAAATATTGACACAACATTTAAAGAGAATTAAAAAATCAGTTCTGAGGCTGAAGAGATAGCATGGAGGTAAGGCATGCAGAAGGGCCAGCATGCCAGGTGCGACTCAAAAAACAAAACAAAACAAAAAAATCAGTTATGATTTTGCCATACTCCCTGTATTCATACCCTGCTAAGGATTGTGAGCTTTTGAGTATTCCTCCTTAAAATACATTTTTTCTACTATTTCCTTAAAAAATTGCTCAATTTTAATTGTGTAAATAAAAACATTTAAATTGAGACATATAAAGTAAATAAATCATGGGGCTAGAGAGACAGTACAGCGGGGTAGGACATTTGTCTTTCAGGCATAGCCTATGTGGGTGGGTTTGATCTCCAGCATACCCATATGGTCCCCCAAACCCACCAGGAGTAATTTCTGGGTGCAGAGCCAGGATGTAAGCCCTGAGCATCACCAGATGTGGGCCAAAAACAAAAAAACAAAGTAAACAAACCACACCTTTTAATATGAACATTGTTATTTTATTTCCTTTCAACACACCAATTTTTAAGATCCTCAAAATGATGCCAAAACATTATGTAAAATCTATTGTTAGTTATACTAACTACAAACTAATACCATTTATTTCAGTATGGAAAACATGATTTTCTTGATTCAGGAAGAGCTGATGATGTGAACTACTCTCAAGAGAGTAACAAGAAACATTTTATTTAAAAAAAATTTTTATTTACCTAGCTGAGTTATTACACTTGAAAAGCATAGTTAGATAAGATATAGTGATGACACAAATAAAATTAAAATCACAATAATTTGATAGCATTCTTCCTAAATTACAAAATGATACACTTCCTAATGGGTTATTACTTCTTCATCTTTTAGGTTGCCTTCTATTTTATAAGTTGTAGTCATTTAACATACTAGTAAACTAACATTTTGGTTTCAGCTCCCATTAGCTTTCTTAAAAATTTTGAGGAATTGAAAACATTTTTTAAAAATGAAAGTATAGAAATTTATGTTGCTTAAAATTCAAATATCCATTATTAAAATTATTCAAATAATTTATCTTAGCTATACAATAATTGAGGGCATGTAACACCACTTTAGGAGAGAATTTGACAAGAACTTTCCTTTGGGAACAATTTGTTTTAAAAACAAATTTAATTAAGTTGATTTGCTAAAATTGCTTATGATACTGTATTTTCTGACATGTCCACAAAATCTTTTTCAATGTACCCTCAATGTACTAAATAATACAAAAGGAACAGAGAAATCAACAATAGGTAAACAAAGTGTTATAAAACCATTATTTTCAAGGGTCTCCTATGTAAGATAACTTGCCTACAATTTGTCACTAAAAAGCAGTGACAGCAATAATTTTCACAGGTCTGTACTACAAGCAAAGTCAGCTGATATTAAAAATAAAAAGCATCAGTGTTATCAATTATAGCTGTTTTGCTCAACAACAACAAAAATACACTACAGCATTTCTTTCACTACAAACGTATCTAGTATCTTGTATTTTTTTGGGGGGGTCATATCTCGCAGTGCTTGGGGCCCACTCCCAGCTCTATTGTTCAGAAGACCCCTGGCATGGATCCATGGTCATGATCCTGGCAGAACTCAGGGACCATGCAGTACTGACTGAACCAAATCTCCCACCTTCAAAGACCGCACTAGCCCATGCAGTTCTCTCTAAGGTCCCAAACCTTAGAAATGATCTTATATTTACATTTTGACTTGTATACAAGCTTTATGTAATAAATCCTGAAAGCTGACCCTATATACAGAGACACTTGCTATTAAATGTATATAAAAGCAGAAAAAGAGACAGTGAGAGAACTAAAGAATCAGTCTTTTAACTCAATCTGCTCTTAAAACAAGAGTCTAAAACCTTTATCAATTAAAATATATCCCCCCAAAGTAATTAGACTTTTAAGTAAGAAATTTCTTTTTCTTTTTTTTTTTTTTTTTTTTTTTGGTTTTTGGGCCACACCCTGTGAGGCTCAGGGGTTACTCCTGGCTATGCGCTCAGAAGTTGCTCCTGGCTTCTTGGGGGACCATATGGGACGCCGGGGGATCGAACTGCGGTCCGTCCTAGGCTAGCGCAGGCAAGGCAGGCACCTTACCTCCAGCGCCACCGCCCGGCCCCAGAAATTTCTTTTTCTTAGGAAGGCCTGAATCTATTAAAATTCCTTTGACTGGTACATAATTTCATAACCCCAACCTGTCAATTATAACATTAATAACCATATAAAATTATTTCAGAACTCTAAAAATGATCGTGCATATCCAGATATGCTTACATATACACAAATAAATCCATGAGATGACTCATTCCTCTGACTTGGTTTTAAAAGAGGAAATAAATAAATTTAAATAAGTGGGGGGGGGTTGTTTCAAAGGGCCCAAGGCTGGGGCAGAGTGGAAGCAGGAAAAATATGTTTTTCAGTTGGTATTCCAAATAACAGGCTCCTTTAGCAAAATGTTTAACTTAAATTTCAACATTACATTAAAAATTAAAGTTGTTTCTGGATATTTACTGTGCTCAATTTTAAGAATGCATACAATGTATCATTATGTAATTAAGTTACAATAAGTTCAAATAACCACCAAGGCATTTTTATCAGCCAAATAAGAATGATTTGCTAAGGTCACAAAGCAAGGAGTTTGTCCAATATGGGCAGAGAGCAGTTTGTATAGGCTGGAGGCACTGTATCCCTCCAATACAGTTCCCAACCCTACCAGAAGTGATCCCTAAATGCAAGTCAGGATAAAGCCTGAGCACAATGAGATGTGAATCCCAAACAAAAAGTAGTCTAAAGATAACCAGACCGCTTTTGAATATGTGTACATTTACTAAGGCTATAAGAGGCCCCCTTAAAAATGCCAAAGGGAGGGCTACAAGCGGTAGGGCATCTGCCTTGCATTCGCTAATCTAAGACGAACCATGGTTTGATCCCCCAGCATCCCATATGGCCCCTCAAACCAGGTGCAATTTCTGAGCACATAGTCAGGAGTAACCCCTGAGCATCACCGGGTGTGGCTCAAAAAAACAAAAACAAAAACAAAATGCCAACTGGGACAGAGATAGTTCATGTGCTGCAGGAGGCCCTCTCATTCTGAGGTACCACCTGGTTCCCTGAGCAGGGTCAGGAGTGATGCCCAAGCACTAAGCCTGGAGTAGTCCCAAACAATGGCATGTTTAATCTAAGAACAATAAAACAGCAACAAATTCCATACACACATATCAGAGAAATGACATAATTTGGATAGGGTTTTATTCTGAAATCGAAAAAGTTTCTATCATGATTCATGTAGGTTTCCATCCAGTCATTAAGACTATAAAAATGCCCAGGGCCAGAGAGATAGCATAGAGGTAAGGCATTTGCCTTGCCAGGAGTGATTTCTGAGCGTAGAGCCAGGAATAACCCCTGACTGCTGCTAGGTGTGACCCAAAAACCAAAAAAAAAAAAAAAAAAAAAAAGCCCAAGAAGGTGGGACCAATAGCACAATGGGTAGGGTGTTTGCCATGAACAAGGCCAACTCAGGTTTGATCCCCAGCATCCCATATGTACCGAGTCTAAAATGGGGTAATGTCAGAGCGCAGAGCTAGGAGTAACTGGCTGAGTGTTGCAGTGTGTGGCAGGGGGAGGGAGGGAGGGAGGGAGGGAGGGAGGGAGGGAGGGAGGGAGGGAGGGAGGGAGGGAGGGAGGGAGGGAGGAGGAAGGAAGGAAGGAAGGAAGGAAGGAAGGAAGGAAGGAAGGAAGGAAGGAAGGAAGGAAGGAAGGAAGGAAGGAAGGAAGGAAGGAAGGAAGGAAGGAAGGAAGGAAGGAAGGAAGGAAGGAAGGAAGAGGAAGGAAGGAAAAGGAAGGAAGGAAGGAAGGAAGGAAGGAAGGAAGGAAGCAAGCAAGCAAGCAAGCAAGCAAGCAAGCAAGCAAGCAAGCAAGCAAGCAAGCAAGCAAGCAAGCAAGCCAGCCAGCCCAGGGACAGTCCTTATCCTTCTTAAAATTGTACAAAAATTAAGGAAAGATGAGGCACTTCTAAAAGAAAATGAATATTAAAAAAATCCACCACATAACCTAAAAGTATTCATATCTCAATATTTATAATTTTAAAAATATAGACTTTTGTCCCAAGAAAAAAATGAAATTACCTAAAATAGAAGTCAAATCCATATTGTTATTACTGTTTCTAAGTACTTTGTTGTTGTTGTTGTTGTTGTTGTTCCTGCTACAAATTTATTCTTTCTGTTTGCTTTCGGCCACACCCAGTAACACTCAGGGGTTACACCTGACTATGCATTCAGAAATCGCTCCTGGCTTGGGGGACCATATAGGACACCAGGTGATCCAACTTCAGTCCATCCTAGGCTACCACCAGCAGCGTTCAGGGGTTATTCCTGGCTCTACACTCAGAAATTGCTCCTGGCAGGCTTGGGGGACCATCTGGGATGCCGGGATTCGAACCACCATCCTTCTGCATGCAAGGTAATCGCCTTACCTCCATGCTATCTCTCCAGCCCTGCGCTCATTCTATTCTATTTCCGCATAAATTCATTGAACCTGCTTAGCGCTCCTGAGGTCTCATTGAGGCTATACAAGGCACAAAGCATGTTACATAGGTTACATATGGGGATAAATACTAGTGTTTTAATTTTGTTTTGGAGCCACACCTAGTGGTACTCAGGAGTTACTTCAGGGATTATTAAGGTTATTCCAAAATAATTAAGGTTAAACTCTCCAAATAAAATGATATATTTTATTTTAGATTTTTATTATTATGGTCAATAAGTTGTGTTTCTTTCCTATCGGAATCTCTATTTTCATTATCTTTATTCAAAATTACCCTTTTAAAAAATTACCCTTTAAAAGGCTGCTCCTTTAGTTAACCATTCAAATATTCAAAATGTTCTTATTTTATATTATTCAAAACTTTTCATTCACTTTTCTCCTTTTTTTATTTTCATTTTTTTATTTTGGTTTTTGGGTCACTACCCGGCAGCACTCAGGGGGTTACTCCAGGCTCTGTGCTAAGAAATCTCTCCTGGCAGGCTCGGGGGACCATATGGGATGCTGGGATTCATACCAGGGTCCATCCTGTATAGGCCGTTGTGCAAGGCAAACACCTTACTGCTATGTTATTGCTCCAGCCCCTTTTCTCCTTTTTTTTTAAAAAGCAAGCAAATAAAATCTATAGTCCACTTATTCAATTACCCAATAACAAATCAGAGCATTACCAATCAATACTAGTTATAATCTGCCTATGTTCTTAAAATTAATTCATATTTTCTATTTTAAAAATAAAGCTTTTCAGGACATGCTAGTATACCAAATATTAAATCATAAAATGAGAAAAATAACTATTAAGCGCTTGAAGCAGTTTTATACATGCACAAAGTATGCTAACATGCTGAAAGCTAACTAATATATTGTTATGTCTAAAAGCCTATGCCTAGTAAAACTTGAAATACCAGAAAAAAGTCGAAGTCATCAGACTTCCCTAGAAATATCTCAACTGCAATTATTGATTATAGTCAGTCATTCAAAACCAATATGCTTTCAGTTGATATAAAAATAAAGAAAAATATTAGAGAGAGTAGTATTGAGAGTACTGAGAGTAGTAGAGGTATTATGCTACTTTAGGAGAAAATAATCATTATAGTAAACTTTCATATAAATTATGGCAAAGACTCACACCAATGTTACATAATGTGTTAAGAAACTCATTGCAGGGGCCTGAGATAGCACAGCAGTAGGGTGTTTGCCTTGCACGCAACTGATCCAGGAAATATGGTGGTTCAAATCCCAGCATCCTTTATGGGCCCCCAAGCCTGCCAGGAGCAATTTCTGAGCGCAGAGCCAGAAGTAAACCCTGAGTGTTGCCAAGTGTGGCCCAAAAACCAAAAAAGGAAGAGGAAAAAAAAAACTCATTGCAAGTTGGACTAGTATTCAAATCTTACCCCTATTTGTCAAATACCAAGTTCAAGAAATCACACACACACTTTTTGGGTTTTTTTGAGGGGAGAACACTTGGTGAGCTCAGAGTTAACATCTGGGTCTGCACTCAGAAATTACTTAGTTGTATTTTTGTATTTAAGGGACCAAAGGAGATTCTGGGGATAGAACGTAGGTCAACTACATGCAAGATATGTATTATAATATATGTTAAGTATATATATTATATATCATATATCATACATACATTATATAATCATAATGCATATATCATATATACATTAAGTAAATATTTACTTAATGAAAATACCCCAATAATTTATCATCCAGTCTTTTTTTTTTTTTTTTGAGATTGGGTGTTGGTTCTTAGATCAAAACTAGAAAATGAGGGGCCAGGGGCCGGAGAGATAGCACAGCGGTAAGGCATTAGCCTAGCATGCAGAAGGATAGTGGTTCAAATCCCGGCATCCCATATGGTCCCCCGAGCCTGCCAGGGGCGATTTCTGAGCATCGAGCCAGGAATAACCCCTGAGCGTTGTCGGGTGTGACCCAAAAACCAAAAACCAAAAACCAAAAAAAAGAAAAGAAAAGAAAAGAAAAGAAAAGAAAAGAAAAGAAAAGAAAAGAAAAGAAAAGAAAAGAAAAGAAAAGAAAAGAAAAGAAAAGAAAAGAAAAGAAAAGAAAAGAAAAGAAAAGAAAAGAAAATGAGGGGCTGAAGGAGAGTTCAAAGGGCTAAGTGTCCTGGGCTGGAGAGATGGCATGGAGGTAAGGTGTTTGCCTTTCATGCAGGTCATTGGTTCTAATACCCGCATCCCATATGGTCTCCTGTGCTTGCCAGGAGCTATTTCTGAACCTGGAGCCAGGAGTAACCCCTAAGCACTGCTGGGTGTGACCCTAAAAGGGAGGGAGCGCTAGTCCTGAGTTATATTCCAGCACTGCACAGTTCCCCAATCCTTGCCCAGTGCTAGGCCTACCTAATCATAACCAGGATAACTCCATGAATACTGCTATGGAGCCCCAAACACCCTCCAATACTAAAAATAATGGGAAAAAAATCACTCAGCCTATTACAGTAATTTACATGTTACAAATATTTGGATTTAGAACAAATTTTAAAAGAGGTAAAGCTTTACAGGCTAGAGCGATAGTATAGTTGGTAGGGTTCTTAATTTGTACTCAGCCAATGGTGATTCAATCCCTGGCACCATATATTGTCCCCTGAGTCCTCCAGGGGTGATCCCTGAGCGTGGCTGAATAAACCCTGAACATCACTAACTGTGGTCCTCCAAAATAAAAAGAAGTGAAATTTTTCCGAGTAAAACTGTTGAAGAGCTTATTGAATTAAAGGTCTTAATACTCCAAATATACCTTCTATCATTCCTCCTACAAAAGACTCTCTCAAAGTTGTGACATCACTAAATAGTTTTTTCAAACTGAGAAGTTATCAGTTACAAATTTGAATGGGAAATTTTCACTGTAAGTAAATCTAGTACAAAACAAAATGTCTTTAAACCAGGTAAAGTTTTGGGTGAGCGTATGGTTCAGCAGTAGAGCAGATGCCTCAGATATGTGATGCTCTGGGTTTGATCCCCAATGGTATCTGAAGAGACCCAGGCAGGGGAGGAACAACTGTGAAACTAGTATTAGAATTACACTATTTTTTTTTAAATCACACAATTCAGCTGTTTCTCACAACATTTTTACCAGCCCAGAAGAAAACAAAATGTTAACTATCTCCCATTCCAAGAAGCACTTTATAAAAAACATCTATCAGAAGACGTCCAACCCTGGAATACCTTTTGACACAGTCCAGGGGTTCTCATGTAGCAAATCAAAGGGCCATTTAGCTACTGTACTTAATCAGCAAAAAAGCATTCCATACATACTCTAAATAGATTTCATCTGATTACTTCAGGGAACCAGACAAGTGCACTGGAGGATGTATGCTAGATTTTATATATGTATATATATATGTATATATATATGTATGTATATGTATATATATGTATATGTATATATATGTATATGTATATATATATATTCAGGCACTGCAACTTAATGAAGTCATGAAATTTTCCTATACATGGATGTACATGGAATCTATTATGCTGAGTGAAATAAGTCAGAGAGAGAGAGAAAGACGCAGAATGGTCTCACTCATCTATGGGTTTTAAGAAAAATGAAAGACATTCTTGCAATAATAACTTTCAGACACAAAAGAGAAAAGAGCTGGAAGTTACAGCTCATCTCATGAAGTTCACCACAAACAGAAATGAGTTTAGTTAGAGAAATAACTAAGTTTTGAACTATCCTAATAATGAGAATGTACGAGGGAAATAGAAAGCCTGTCTAGAGTACAGGCGGGGGTTGGGTGGGGAGGAGGGAGATTTGGGACATTGGTGATGGGAATGTTGCACTGGTGATGGGTGGTGTTCTTTACATGACTGAAACCCAAACACAATCATGTATGTAATAAAGTTTTTAAATAAAAAAAATTTAAAAAAAGTTAAAGTTCAAAATAAAAATTCAACTATGTAGCAATGAAAGTACCAAATTTCTTATGCATGAAATCAAACTTTTCACAACAAGATCTTCCACACTAAGTAGGTAACATACATTTTTGCTAAAAGATTCATTCTTGGGGCCGGGTAGGTGGCGCTGGAGGTAAGGTGCCTGCCTTGCAAGCGCTAGCCAAGGAAGGATCGCGGTTCGATCCCCCGGCGTCCCATATGGTCCCCCCAAGCCAGGGGCGATTTCTGAGCACATAGCCAGGAGTAACCCCTGAGCGTCAAATGGGTGTGGCCCAAAAACAAAAACCAAAAAAAAAAAAAAAAAAAAGATTCATTCTTCCTGCATGGTATTTAATATTATAATGCATTCGACTAGCAACAATTCAATACATAAAATATAAAATAGTAGCATAAACATGTTCGTGAAAGTTGGAGGGATAGTATCAAATAAGGTACTTGCCTTACACACATCTGATCCAGGGTCAATCCCCGAGTTAGCCAGGAGTGATCCCTTAGTGTAGCACCAGGAGTAAGCCCAGAGCACAGCTGGGTATGGCCCAAAAACTATTTTTTTAAGTTCATGCAATACATTTACTCATAATCTTCTGCATGGATTACTTGATTCCCCCCCCCCAATGGAATCAGAAGGGAGGCAACAGTTATTTATAGAGAATAAATACTAAATGACTCTCAAGGAATTATGCACTTACCTATGGGGCTTACAAAAATTCTCTAATTTGTGGTTTTGGCATGAAAAAAGTATTAAGATAAGGAAACCAATATGGTTCTATGTTCCAGCCACATATAACCACAGTCAAGTTAAAACCATATCCAAACTGTATTGTTTCAAATATCTAATTATTAAAAGAAATTGCTTACTATAACAGTAAAACCACCATCAAAATAAGTGCACAACATGCAAAGGCATTCTTTCTTACACAATCCAGATGCAGGCAGGTACCACAATTTTGTGATAGAATCAGAGGTGATTCTACAGAATTACTATTTTCAGCAAAGTTCTTTGAAAAACTGTATTTCTTTGGGAATTCTAAAGTAGTATCAATATTGCAACAAGTCACCAGAGAGCTGTTATGACAGTACTTGGAATCAGGTGTCCACAAAGCAAGGCCAAGCACCTGACTGACTGAGAAACTGCTCTGGCCAAGTAGTCGGCCTTTAAATTCCCCTAGTTCCAATAGTTGCTTGTTCTCTTGCAAGTGTCAAGTTGATGGTGAGTTAGAATTTCCACCCATGCAGTCTCCTCTGCCTCTTGAACAAACATCTCCTGGCCTCTCCTAGGTCACTGCCTATCCAGTTCCTATGGCACATGGCACCCAGGTCAAGTAATCCCAGAACTTCCCAGTGCCTCTTCAGATTCCCCACCAAGACTAAAATGAGATTTAAGGACAATGAGGTCATTTAACAACAACAACAAAAATAAAGTCAGGGGCTGGAGCTACAACAGCATGTAAGCTGCTTGCCTTGCATACAATCAACCTGGGTTCAATCCCTAGCACCATTTATGGTCCCCCAGAGCACCACTAGGAGTGATTCCTGAGTGCAGAACCAGGAGTAAGCCCTGAACAAAGCCAGGTGTGATCTAAGACACAAAATGTTTAAGAAAAAAAAAATTAGGTCAGAAAACTGTGAAGGTATTTTTTTGGTTTTGTTTATTTGCTTTGGTTTTGCACTCAGGGATCACATCTGATGGGACATAGAGCACAGCATGGGGTGCCAGAGACTGAACCGAGGTCAATTGCATGCAAGGCAAGTGCCCTACCTGCTGTACTATTTCTCTGATGCCAGAATACTGTATTTTTAATAAGTCACTAAGAAAATGGCATAAGCACTACCAAGAACAGATATATAGACATATACAGATAAGTAGCACTATGAAACCAAGCAAAATTCCAAAAAAACAAAAGCTAATCAACATGATTTTTCATAGATGTAATATGCTTGCTTGGGAAGCTTACTGTTGTTTTTTGTTTGTTTGTTTGTTTGTTTTAATTTTGTTTTGAGGCATACCTGGTGGTGCTCAGAACTTAACTTCTGACTGAATTTATGGACGTCTCCTGAGGGAACATACAGGAAGCTGGAGATCAAACCCAGGTAAGCTGCATGTAAGACATGTGCACCTTCCCTGCTATACTACCAATCTAGCCCTTGTGTTGTTTTTATGCAACTAATAATCTAGAATAGTGGTTTTCGACTGCTACTGAACACAAAAACTATTAAAGGCATTGAACAAAGAGCCACAGTCAAGCTATAAGAATCTGGGAGCTTATTTTATTTTGCTATAAGCTCTCCAGTTGATTTTAAGTATCAGCCTTGGTTGAAAACGACTGTCTGTGACACTTGCAAGAAAACAAGCAACTATCTTGAATATTTTCACTGCTTTGACTTCAAAATTCCAAGCCATTGTATCAGCTGTCTCAAAATAATACATTTTAAATGATTCTTAACAAATGTTCATTTAAAGAAAAATAAACCCTACAAAGCACTACAATTAAGAGATACACAAAATCCATTTTAAGGCATGGCTCAAAAAATAAAAGATTTGTGTTCGCATTTAGAATCTGCTAAAAATATATATTACTTCTCAATGTAATGCTGAGTTGGCTCTGTAGTCTTGTAGTAAAGATACCTGTTTTATATGACCCAAATCATGCCACTGTGTGAAGATGGATGTAGCTCAGTCTCAACGGGAAGTGGGTTCAAAGGTTTCTAAATTCCGAATGTGCTCCTCTGTAATATTTGGTCCTATATAACTTAACCCTGGAATTAGACTTAATCATCTAGGTTAGGTTCCAGAGTTTAAGTCCCTAAAAAGTTCATTGTTGATGGCCAAAGGGATACCGGGGCAAGTAGGGAGGGCACTTGCTTTGCAAGTCATAAACTCAGGTACAATCCCCAGCACCACATAAGATCCCCTGAGCAATGCCAGGAATGACCCCTGAGCCCAGCTCCCTGGGCACCACTAAATATGCCCTCTTCCCCCATCCCCCAAAGAAACCCCACCAAATTAATTTCACTGTCTCTTTAGTTCTTCAGAAAGCAATTTAAGTACAAAGTAAACACTAGAATGTGTTAAACTACATTCAAGTGTGACCCAGCAGGTGTACACAGGTAAACCAGGTGTACACACTGAGGCAACATGTTAAAATGACACAGACAAAGCCACTAGAGTATACTAAGTTTTTCTATACTATTCTTTCCTAGTCAATCTTCAGTCTCTACTACACTACTTTATTATTATTCACAGTACAAAAGCCAGCCTGAGAACACAGTCACAGAGTGGCAACTTTAATTGGTTTTGGTTGCATTTCTAATGCTGCACAAATGCTGAAATATTTGTTAAATAAATAACCGATAGAATCAATCTCGGCCTTATACCATCTACATACTTAAATCAGGAAGTCATGTAAGAAACAGTCCTATGAAATGCTCTGCCACATCTATCTCAGGGTATTTCTGAAAGTATGATTTGTCTTGATCTCAAAGCCCTGCTTGGGGTGGTCCACTTTCCACCCCAAATAGTTCTGTTTAATAAGTCATGATACCTCTTCTCCAATGTCTAAAAAAAAAACTATGGGACAATATTTTGGCCCAAATCAAGCTAACAAATAAAAACTTCATGACAAATTTATTTCCACTCTTCTCTCACTTTACTTTTACCCTATTACTGCTCCCTTTCTTTATGCTTAAAACAACCCGTGCCAATCCTGTTCAATTGTAAACTTGTCATGACAGACATTTCCTAGTGTATGGTAAATTTAGCTTCTGTAAAGACTAAATGGAAATTAAAAAATAAAACTTGGGGCCGGAAATAGAGTACAACAGTAGGGAATTTGCCTTGCACGCAGCTGACCTGGGATTCCCGGCATCCCATACAGTCTCCCAAGCCTGTCAGGAGCGATTTCTGAGCACAGAGCGGGGAGTAACCCCTGAGCGATGCTGTGGGTGTGGCCAAAACAAACAAACAAAAATAACAAAAAGAACTTTCTGGGGCCAGAGCACAGTAGTTAGGGCATTTAACTTGCACACAGCCAACCCTCTCTCTTCAACTCTCTTCTCCTCTCTTCTGTCTGCCTGTCTGCCTGCCTGCCTGCCTGCCTGCCTGCCTGCCTGCCTGCCTGCCTGCCTGCCTGTCTCTCTCTCTCTCTCTCTCTCTCTCTCTCTCTCTCTCTCTCTCTCTCTCTCTCTCTCTCTCTCTCTCTCTCTCACACACACACACACACACACACACACACACACACACTTGATGATGATGATACACAATACCAAAGGCTCCTAATGTAAACTATAGACTCCAGATATTATCAATGTGTCAGTTAATTTAATATTCTTTAATTGTAACAAGTGCATAGGGCAGACCCTGTCAATGGTCCTCAAACTACGGCCCTCGGGCCACATATTGTATTTATTCCCATTTTGTTTCTTCACTTCTAAATAAGATATATGCAGTGTGCATAGAAATTTGTTCATAATTTTTGTTTTTACTATAATCTGGCCCTCCAACAGTCTGAAGGACAGTGAACTGGCCCCGTTTAAAAAGTTTGAGGACCCCTGCTTGAATGGGGATACAGATCATATGGAAAACCTCTGTACCTACTGTTCAATTTTGCAATAAACATAAGACTATTCTAAGAAATAAAGGCTGTCCTTTTGTTAACACGAAGACATATCCTACTTTAAGAAAAAGACACATTGAAAGCTAAGTTTTTGTTTATACACACTGAATAAAAGACTTTAAGAATTAAGTTGAGGTGAGGTGGCACTAGAGGTAAGATGTCTGCCTTGCAAGCACTAGTCAAGGAAGGACTGCAGTTCGATCCCCCTCCCCCCCAGTCCCATATGGTCCCCCAAGCCAGGGGCAATTTCTGAGCGCTTGGCCAGAAGTAACCCCTGAGCATCAAGTGGGTGTGGCCGGAAACACCAAAAAAAAAAATGAAAGCTAGTAAAGGCAGGGCTGGGGAGATAGTGTAAAGGGCTGGAGCCCTCACAAAGCAAGTAGGAGGCCTGGATCCAATCCCTGGCACAAGAGGAATCAGCCCTTGGAGCAGGGGAGGGAACCAACTGCCAAATCTGAGCAGGGTTAACTACAGAGCAGCATATAGCCAGTCAGGTGTGGTCCAAGTCCCAGAACAAAGGAAAGAACAGATCTTAAAAGGTGTGGCTGGCTTTGTTTGTTTGTTTGTTTTTGAGCCACACCCAGGGTTACTCAAGGTTACTACAGGCTCTGCTCAGGAATCACTCAGGGGACCATATGGGATCTGGAGGATCAAACCCAGGTCAGCCACTTGCAAGGCCAAGGCCTATCCACTGTGCTCAGACCTCTCTTACAAGGTTTTTAAACAAATACATATACACAAATCAGAACTGAAGTGATGAATGTGTTAACTGTACTGTGGTTATCATTTCACAATATATACTTATTATACCTTTAATTTATCTATCATTATGTCAATTATATCTTTTATAAAATAGGATGGGAATTGTGTAAGATGTGTGTTGTTTTTATTTTAGTTTTGCAGATGGTTTTCTATAAAGTGTGTGAATGATTTGGAAAAAAAAAAACCCTACAAAATAAGGTACAAATATAGTATATTTAATAAACTGTCAACCAAAAAAAAAAAATCTATAATAGAGAAAAGATGTTTATATAGAGCCAGATAATTATGTATGGAGTTGGGCCAGGGCATTTGCACTGAGGATAGTTCATTTGCCTTGCATGTGGCCGACCCAGGTTCGATCCCCAGCATCCAATATGGTCTCCTTGAGCCTGACCGAAGTGATTTCTGAGCACAGAGCCAGGAGTAACCTCTGAGTGCAGCCGGGTGTGGCCCCAAAATAAAACAAAATGAAAAACCCTGCATGGAGTTTACCTATCTTGTTGGCATGTTATTAGCTAAAAAAACGTGTTAACCGATGACTCTCAGTGTTGTTACCAAGTTTCTTAGTCACAAAAAGCTTACAATATGGATTTTTGATGTCTAGCCACTTCACAGTGAATCTAGAAAAAGAAAAGGTCCTGAGATTCCAGGTATGGGTTTGTATCTCCTACCAGGAGTTCACTGTTTAAATATTAAAATTTCCCCCAAGCAACTCAATCACTATAAGTTATGGGTCCTGACAAATCCACAGGAAAAACAAGTGCAAAGAACTTGAATACTGTTTACCAAAGAATATGAATTGCCAAATATGATCTTTCAGCCTCACTAGTTTTTCAAAGAAATGCAAATTAACTGTACACATAATTCTTCCATCAAAGCAACAAGACTTAAAAGGAAGGAGGGAGGGAGGGAGGGAGGGAGGGAGGGAGGGACGGAGGGAGGGACGGAAGTGAGTGAGAGAGGGAGGGAGGGAGGGAAGGGAGGGAGGGAGGGAGGGGAAGGGAGGGAAGGAGGGAGGGAGGACGGGAGGAAGGGAGGGAGGGAGGGAGGGAGGGAGGGAGGGAGGGAGGGAGGGAGGGAGGGAGGGAGGGAGGGAGGGAAGAAGCCAATGAATCCATCAATCAATCACTGGGAGCCAGAGACACAATAGAGTGGATAAGGCCCTGCCTTGTACATGGCTAAGCTGTATTCCTGCAATCCCATATGGTCACCTGAACGCACCAGCTGGAGCAATTCCTGAAACTAGGTGGCTCCTGGCCCTACAAGACCAAGCAACACAGCAATGCTATAGACAACTTGGCCAAGGATTGCCAAATGGAACCAGGCCCTTGGAGTACCTCTTAGGAGGAAGACTCCCATTCCAGCCTAAGGCTGATTTCTTTTTTTTTTTTTTTTTTTTTGGTTTTTGGGCCACACCCATTTGATGCTCAGGGGTTACTCCTGGCTATGAGCTCAGAAATCGCCCCTGGCTTGGGGAGACCATATGGGATGCCGGGGGGATCGAAACCGCGGTCCGTCCTACGCTAGCGCTTGTAAGGCAGACACCTTACCTCTAGCACCACCTTCCCGGACCCCTAAGGCTGATTTCTAAGCAAGAATTGATCGAGTGTAAGTTTATAGAAAACTTGTGAGGAAGGGGGCCAGAGAACAGTGTACAGAGTAACATGAATAGGGCATTTATCTTGCACATGGGTTCAATCTCCAGCATCCCATATGATCCCCTAAGCCTGCTAAGAGCAATCTCAGAGCAGTCAGGAGTAAACTCTGAGCAATGCAGGTATGCCCCCCCCCCCAAAAAAAAAACAACAAACAAAACTTGTGAGATATCACAGGTAGCCAGCCAGTTTACCATAGTGCATAGTGAGATGGGTGAGTGGTAGAAGCTGATGTCCCTGGCTTCAGTAGGGCTGAGCACTGTTTGGGCCTCACCACAGGGAATAATAATGTGGATCTTTGTTGTCCTCAAAGACCAATTTACATTTGGGGGGGGGGGGTGCACGAGGGGGAAATGGGGCATGACTGGACCACACTTGACAGTGTTCAGGGAACCATGCAGCATTACTGGGGACTAAACCCAGGCCACCCACATGCAAAAGAGGCAGCTCTTCAAGCTTTCTCTGGCCCAATCAATTATTTTCAAAGTGAAACGAGTCAAGACAACTGGCACCCTTACGTACCAAGGTGGAAACTATTTTTGGAACCTCAGTCTCAGTCAGCAGAGACATTACTAAACTACTAGAAAGATGATTATAATTGAAACCAGATGAACCCACCCTGAGGTTTACACTATGTTAATTTTTTTAAGTTAATGGGAAATTTTCCCGGCTGTCTATATACAACAAAATGCACCTAAGTTAGTGTTCAGAAAATTAATTTAATTAGACCTGATATCCAGTATTCATACTCGTTAAAAATCAAAAGTCCCTGCAAGAACACTCTACAAATTTAGTTATAAAATGAGTTTACAAACAAACTTAGCCCTCTGGAAGAAATAATATTTTAATTACAAGACTGTAAATAATAGCATAAAAAGATGATTATAAAAATAAGACATTTGATGAAACCTTGACTATAAGACCATCATATAGTATTTACATTAATATTTGCTACAAAATGTTATGCTTTTGCTCATCTCTACATTCCCAAATAAATTACCATAATAATCTTTATTTTGGGGGGATTGTAGGGGGAACAGGCCTACACCAGGCAGTGCTCAGGGGACCACTGTTAAAAGGGACTAAACCCAGGATTCCTAAATGCAAAGCATGCACTCCAGCCCTTTAAACCAGCTACAAAATAATATTGCAGTTATACTGTCAAGTAGATTTTTTAAAATAGAAACATATTTTCAAAAGCTGCAAGGAGGAACCTATCCTGTATATATACTGTCCTGCCATATGAATCAGTGAACTATTAAGTTAAAAAAAATCTTCATAAACATTAGGTTGCCCAAGTACCAAACTCAATCGTTAAGTATTATCATGCACTGTAAGTCTAAATCATTATCTTCACACTTATTATTTTGGGGGGGCCTTTTTGGTTACCCAGGGGTAACTCCTAGCTATGCGCTCAGAAATCGTTCCTGGCCTGGGGACCATATGGGATGCCAGGGATCGAACCATGGTTGGTCCTGGATTCGCCACATGCAAGGCAAATGCCCTACCACTGTGCTATGGCTCCGACCCCATCTTCACAATTTGGAAGAAAATGAATTACTTGTTAAATTATTTGGCATAAGAGAACAATAAAGCATAATCCCTTTCATCTTTAGGTTCATTCTGAACAAAAACTTACAATTATAACATTTTCTGAATTACCAAATTAGTGATACCTTGATGAGAGAGAGTATTAGCAAGAATCTCAACTTTTACTTTTCCTCTTGGTTTCCATTCTGTGAAAATAGGTAGATTCAAATTTCAGCATCCAAGAGGTTCTCTGGGAGGCACATTCAGTTAAAAAGTCCATGCAGTTGCACTCAGTCAGTTCACCGTTTATCTTATCTTTACGATTAAAACAACCTTTCAATAACTACCCTCTTCAGTAAGCTTAGGTGTGTCCACTCCTTTTTCTTTTCTTTTCTTTTTTTTTTTTTTTGGGGGGGGGATCACATCCGGTCAGGGGTTACTCTGGCTCTACGCTCAGAAATCGCTCCTGGCAGGCTCAGGGGACCATCTCTCCGCCACCCCTCCCCCATGTTCACTCCTTTCCAAAGTCATAAAGTGACTTGGAAAACTGAGGAATATATATCATTACATTCCAAGTGCAGGATGTCACAAAAACAGCGTTTTCAGAAGTAACAATAGGACAAATGACTCTTATAACGTGAATGGCACCTGCTGAAATTCTGCAGTAATACAAAGCAGTTCTGTCTCTCATCTCTTTATCTTATTTTCCATGATTACCTTGGAAGACTATATGTTTCGAAAGCCAAATACTTCCTAAATGATATAAGCAATGCTAAAGACTTAAGATAATTTACTTTGGTATTTTGATTAGTTTACATTTCAGAATAGAAAAGAAATAGATCAGAAGTGGTGTCAGCATTTTAAACTGGTCACAGTAATTAGTAAAGAGGTTCTTTGTGTGTGTGTATATATGTATATATATATGTATAAATGTATGTAATATACACACAAAGCACACTGAACCTATCTGGGACATAGTGGGAGCCCATGGAGATATTTCTCAAGCTACCGCCACAGTGGGCTGGTTCTATTGTCAGTATTATTTTGTCTATCCACCTTCTTGTTCCTTTTCATTAAAAGAAAAAAATATCAAGGTGTTTCATTACAATCTGTTTAGTAAATGGAATTAATAAATATTGTATCAGGATCCATTTATATCTTGATTAATAGATTAAACCAGCACATAAGAATACATAAATAACTTTAGGAGCTAATCAAGCTTTCTTTAAAACATTTTATTCAATGTAAAATTGAAATGAACTTATAACCTGCATTAGAACCCAAAAAATATATTCCATGCATTGAACTAATGACCTTCAATTAAATCCCTACCTAGTAATTTTAAAACAAAAAGAAATGCCAAAGGAATACAATAGCTATTAAGACAGAGAGCACTTCCAACAACTCTTGAGAACTAATTTAATATACCATATAGTGAGAACACCTATAAAGTGCTTTGAAACTAATCATTTTTGTTACTGGGTTTATATAAGTTTGGTTAGCTTTAAGTTTAATTAACCAATATGATTTTTTCTTGAATATGTTCTTTGTATTTCAGCAATATGCTGTCTTCATGTGGAGAAAACAGAAACCTTTCAGAAAATTAGCAGGAAAAAACAGTCACCCACAAAACTCTGGAAAAACAAACTTCCCCCTCTTTCATACAGCAACAGAATTGCCCCTGATTAGTTAGACCTGTTAAGTTCACAGGAAATTCCCAATCATAAGTCTCTTCACCACTAAAGAATTTCAAGACTGCCTCAGCAGCACACAGTACCAGATGTGGTAACAGGGAGAAAACAGGCATGTCCAATGCAGTGACAGACCCTTTATGCCAATGCTAGCTTCAATAAGCAGAATTCTGATCAACTTTTATAAAGCCTGGAAGATTAAGGGAGAGAGTTCTAAAAAAAACTTTTGACAACTTAGAACAAAAATGTGCAACTGGGAGAATTAGAGCTTATCATGCACAAATCCAGGGGATGGGGAGCATGAAACTAGGCTCGAGGAGGATGAGTTCTTAGAAAATTTGAACAAAAGTTAGGACATACCCTTTCAGACACCATAAGCTCAAGTGCAGAGGCTATATAATAAAGCAAGGTGCCTATTCCTGAGAAGAATGTACTTAAGTCATAATGCTGAACTGTGAGTAGTGTTTCCAAGCAGTGCTAAAAAGGCAATGATGGGAGTTCAGGTCATCTTTAGCCATCTTTATCTTTTACAGAGAAAAAGACTTGTGAGACACTTTGTTACTTAAAAATAATCTTGTCCCTATCATTAACCATTTAGATCTTTTTCTCTCCACTCCCCACCCCACCCCCCAATCCTAGCGTGCTAAAGTGCACTGGAAAGCTCAGAACGGGCGTGTCCTGTTAATACTGCAGTCTTCAGATTTACAGAGCTGCAGGGCTCCAGGATTGTTTCAGGTCGAGCCTGAGAGCAGGGAACCGCCAGCGGGGCTTCTACAGTCAGTTTAAAAAACATCCTCTACCTGGTATCTCTGCAGTGATTGTCTTGCTGCTCCCTGAAACCTCTTCGTCCTCATCTGATGAGCTCGTGCTTGAGTCGCACGTCAGGTCACTGTCACTGGTACTACTGTCCTGCAACAGGTTGTACTTCTTGCGTGCAGCGGCCTCCCGCTTCTGTCTCAGTAGCCTGATCCTCTCCTTGTGCTTCTGGCTCCGGTGCCCTTTCACCTTGGGGACGCGCCCGTTCTGCTTGTCACTCGATTGCCGGTTCTTCTTGGCAGCCATGGTGGACGTTTCGCTCTCGGATCGGGACCGCCGAGACTTTCGCCCGACGGTCGCGCCAGGCCCTGCTGATGGGTCTCCTTCCACTGCAGTTTCCACTTGGGAAGGCTCATTCTCCTCTGCAGAAGACAAAGTATCCGAGTCGGCCAAGTGACCGCTGGAGGATGGGGAAAGCATACAGTGGTTAGAGGAGTCACTCTCGTAGACTTGGCCAGCTGTCGGCTTGTCACTCTCCGTGGATGCGAGCTGAGACTCGGAGGAGTCCCTCCTCAGTTCCATTAACAAGCAGGGCATGGAAGAAAGCACAGAAGAATCCACTACTCCATCTTTCTGCCCCTGAGACTCCAGTGTTGTGGGACCATCTCCCTCCTTGGCTGGCTCCTGCTCAGCTGTTTTCGATGGGACCTCAGACTCAATGAGTTCTTCCACTTTTCCCACTGCCTCCTCCATCTTCATTTCAGACGTTCAAGTTAAATCATGGAGCAGAGTCTAGTAGAATCTACGTCAAAGAGGCAGCAAGAAAGCAACCTGCATAAAAAAAACACACACAATCAAAACAGAGAAGTGGCAGATAAGTTTATCAATATGCCTACCCTTTTCCTAACACCCATCCCAACAAGATCAGCCTCCTGCCCTTCTCCGCTTTCTTTTCCCTTCTCTGAAATAAAATTTTCAACTGAACTCTAATAATAATGGTATACTTAAAAACAAACTTGGTTTTGTTTCATGAACAACAACCACAATACAGAGCAACTACTTTATGAATCCAGAAATCCTTGTACATTCCTCTATAAGAATGAAGGAGTTGGGCCCGGAGAGATAGCACAGCGGCGTTTGCCTTGCAAGCAGCCGATACGGGACCAAAGGTGGTTGGTTCAAATCCCGGTGTCCCATATGGTCCCCCGTGCCTGCCAGGAGCTATTTCTGAGCAGACAGCCAGGAATAACCCCTGAGCACCGCTGGGTGTGCCCAAAAAAAAAAAAAAAAAAAAAAAAAAAGAATGAAGGAGTTGGGCTGGAGAGATCAATAGCAGTGGGCATTTGCCTTGCAAGTGACCAACCCTAGAAGGACGTGGGCTTGATTCTCGGCATCCCATATGGTCCCCCCAAGCCTGCCAGGAGTGATTTCTGAGTACAGAGCCAAAAGAAACCCCTGAGTGCTGCCGGGTGTGGCCCAAAAAAAAAAAAAAAACAAGACAAACAAACAAAAAAGAGTTAAGGAGTTAAAAATAAAAAGAATGAAGGAATTGGAGAAAAACACCAGTTAGAGAGCACAGTGGTTAGGGTGCTTGCCTTGAACACAGCCATCCAGGGGGTTGATCCACAGCATCCCATATGGTCCCAAGAACCCCACGAGGAGTGATCCCTAAGCACAGTCAGATAGTGCTGAACATCACCAAGCATGGCCCAAAATAAAAAAATTCAGACAAAACACAATATACAGGTTTCCCAACTAATCTATGTTAACTTTAGCAATTAAGATCCCTCCCACTCTAAGTGTGCTACTGCTCCACTTAATGGTAGAGAAACAAAAACATCTTTAACCACAGGAGCTGAGACCTATTCAGTACAAACTTCATTAACCTGTAAATAAAATTTCAAGATTAAATGGGGCTGGAGGTAGAAGTTCAGAAAAAGATCAGAGGCTGGAGCACTTGTGTTGCATGAGGGTGGTTCAGGTTCCATTCCAGAACCACATAGTTCCCTGAGCAATGCACCAGGAATAATCCCCAATCACCAAACTGTGAGTAACCCATGAGCACCACCACAGAGGATGAGAAAATCCAAAAAGAGAAAAGCAAAATAGGTGAGGGGGTGGGGGTTGCTAAACAAGTCGTCGATATCTCACCAGAAACATGTGGTGTTACAGAAGGCAATTTTGTGATGCCCTATATATAGATCAATGGTTTTCAACCACCAGTGTCACTCCAGTGGTGTAAAGGCTGAAAAAGAAACCAGTGTGGTATTGCAGTTATTTATGACTTGTATGTCCTTGAAGAAGTGCTCGTCCTCAGATATGAAATGGTTCAAAACCAATTCTTGACAGCCCTGATCACTGAACGACACACTAGACTAGTCAGGTGCGGTGCCATGAACCTCCATTGCCAGACAGTTCAATATAAAGAACGGAAAAGGATCTGAAAAGGTCCCCACTGACCTCATAAAATGCTAAGTCTCCAGTTTGCTTCCTATAACCACGGATATTCTCCATATACTTGTGTTTTGTTTTTCATGACCCTGTTCTCAGCTGCTAATAATACAAGCACATTTTTCCTTGTAAAAAGTAAAATATAGGGGGGAGTAAAATATACATAGCAACTGGAAATACGTATAAAATGTTAAATGACCCCATGTACAGACTACTTCATAAGCATGTTTATATCATTACTAATTTTTGAGTTGTGGAAAAATAAGCACGTTATTTTCCAATACTCCAAAAGGAATATAGCACCTCCAAAATCCAACAGAGGGAGTGAAAGAACTTAACAATAAACTCTATGGAGTTTCATGTTGTTGAACATTTAAACACTCAATATTTTCTAGCTGGGTAAAATGAGAGTTGTAGATAGATGAAACTCAGCAGTAGAGCGCTTGCTTTGCATATGTAAAGTTCTGGGTTCAATCCCCAGAACCACCACAAGTAACAGAAGGAAGGAAGAGGAGGGGGAAATGAGCCGATTGTTCTGTAGAGAATTAATTTACAAATTTTGGAATAAAGTTTTTCTTAAAGCTGAAAAATTTGAGAAGCATATTTAAGAGACATAATGCCAGCATAATACACAAATTTTCAAAAGTTTAATTTTCTAAAGTCAAAGAAATAACATCTTGGGGCCGGAGAGATAGCAAATAGGGTGTTTGCTTGATGCGGCTAACCCAGGTTGGATCCCCAGCATCCCAGAGAGTTTCCCTCATGGCCTCCTATGCATCACGAAGATTGATTCCTGAGTGCAATGTCAGGAGTTACCCCATTACCCCTGAGCACAGAGCCAAGAGTTACACAGGAGCAAAGCAGGGTGTAGCTTGAAAAAAATAAAGCATAAAATCTTTCCTAATTATCTAATATTAAATTATTTAATTATTAAATGTGACCATAAAACTTTTCAGTAAAGTGTGTAGGTAGCATAAAATTTTGGGGCCACACCCGGCAGTGCTCAGGGGTGACTCCTGGCTGTCTGCTCAGAAATAGCTCCTGGCAGGCACGGGGGACCATATGGACACGGGGATTCGAACCAACCACCTTGGTCCTGACCGGCTGCTTGCAAGGCAAACGCCGATGTGCTATCTCTTCGGGCCCGGTAGCATAAGATGAATCTAGATTGTTTTTCCCTGTAAGAAGACAGAGCAATAGCAATGTCTTTCAACATGACACATCTGATTACCTTTCAAGTCTAACACATTTAAGTGTTGAGAGTTAGTGATGTTTGCTGTCAAAACCATTTAAATAAGCCCAATCAGCCACAAACACAGGCATCAATCCAAAAATATAACAATTAGCAGATCCTTTTATTTCCATAAACTATGCATATTTAAGTGGAAAAAAGGACTCTCTAGTTTGGCATTCATGATTAACTTATAGTAAAATCCTCAATGTACAGCATACAGTATTTATCCTATTAGAACAACATTTCCCCCTTTCTGTTCTTGTGTGAGACTATAGCATTACATCAAAAAAGAAATTGTGGGGCCAGAGCAATAGCACAGCGATACGGCGTTTACCTTGCACGCAGCTGACCCAAGATGAAACTGGTTTGAACCCGACATCCCATATGGTCCCCCAAGCCAGTGCAATTTCTGAGATTTCTGAGTAACACCTGAGCTTCACCAGATGTGGCCCAAAAAACAAAGAAGGGAGGAGGGAGGGAGGGAGGGAGGAGGGAGGGAGGAGGGAGGAGAGGAGGGAGGGAAGGAAGGAAGGAAGGAAGGAAGGAAGGAAGGAAGGAAGGAAGGAAGGAAGGAAGGAAGGAAGGAAGGAAGGAAGGAAGGAAGGAAGGAAGGAAGGAAGGAAGGAAGGAAGGAAGGAAGGAAAAAAGAGAGAAAAGAAGAAAGAAAGAAAAAGAAAGAAAGAAGAGAAAGAAAGAACGACAGAAAGAAAGAAAGAAAGAAAGAAAGAAAGAAAGAAAGAAAGAAAGAAAGAAAGAAAGAAAGAAAGAAAGAAAAGAAAGAAAGAAAGAAAGAAAAAAGAAAGAAAGAAAGAAAGAAAGAAAGAAAGATGAGTAAGAGAAAAATAAAACAATTGATCTGGACTAGATAACACCTAAAAGACATGGGTGACAACGAAATATAAAAAGAGTTTGAGCATGAATAATAATGTAGATATCAGTAGAAATGGTAGCTGAATGTATCATCAGATATCCAGGAGGAAGGCAGAAAAAAAAAACTTTGACACAATTTTTTTAACTTGATTGATTGATTGATTGATTGATTGGCTGGTTGGTTGGTTGGTTTTGGGCCACAGGCGCTCAAGTGTTACTCCTGGCTCTTCAGTCAGAAATTGCCCCTGGTAGGCTGGGGGACCATACGGGATGCTGGGAATCTAGCTGGGTCTGTCCCAGGTTGGCAGCATGCAAAGCAAATGCCCTACCACTATACTACCTCTCCGGTCCTGACTTTGACACTTTAAAAATGTAAACCAGGGGGCCAAAGCAGTAGTGCAAGCAGTAGGGCTTCTGCCTTGCACAAGCTAACCTAGGGCTGACTGAGGTTCGATTCCCCACCCCACCCCACAACCCCATGCTACCACACACCCGGCATCCCATATGGTACCTCAAGTCTGGGGCGATTTCTGAGTGCATAGTCAGAAGTAACCCCTGAGCATTACTGGGTGTGGACCAAAAACAAAAACAAACAAACAAAACAGAAATGTGATCCAGTAGTGTTCAGGAAAGATATCTTGGTGGTGAAGATAAAGATGCCCATAGAGGGGCGAGAGAGATAGCATGGAGGTAAGGTGTTTGCCTTTCATGCAGAAGGTCATTGGTTCGAATCCTGGCGTCCCATATGGTCCCCCGTGCCTGCCAGGAGCAATTCTGAGCATGGAGCCAGGAGTGACCGCTGAGCACTGCCAGGTGTAACCCAAAAACCACAGAAAAAAAAAAAGATGCCCATAGAAGAAACTCTTCCTTGCCACAGTATTTTGTTAGGTGATTAACCACTTCCTAGAGACTCAGAACTGTGAGAAAAGATCATAATTAATGAGGTCTTGCCTAATACTAACAACTATAGGCATCCAACCCTCTCCTTAGGATTCTGACATAGCAATATAAATTGATTCAGCAGTCAGTGTACATGAGAAGATAGATTTTTTACACCTTTCAGTTCTAACCCGTGTGTATGAGTATCACCAACGGTTCTCCCTTAAGACCATAAACAACACAAACTCCACGAATAAATTATACTGTCCTTCCTGTGAAGATAACGGCAAACTGAAATCATCTCCTGTTAGCTGTTTAATGTTGCTACAGGCACCTTTCCGTTGAAACCCACAGGATGACACAAGAGCTACTCATTACACACTACTACTACAAGGCAAGACTGGAGAGAGAGCAAAGCAAGCAGGTAGGTGCTTGCCTTGCACACAGCATACCTGGGTTCGATCCCCAGCATCCCATAGGGTCCCCCAGCCAGCCAGGAACGATTCCTGAGCACAGAGCCAGGAAGTAACCCCTGAGGACATCTGGGTGTAGATCCCACAAAAAAGGACTTTGCTCTATACTCATATGAAATGAAACATTCTAAGTGTTAATATTCCTGAATCTCCATATTTCAAATCACAACTTTAGGACTGTTGTAAATACAAGCAGGAACCAGAGAGCTCAAAAGGCTAAGCACATGCTTTGCAATATGGAGGTCCAGGCTCGATATCCAGCATTGCACCACCAGAAGTGACCTTCCATCCCTAGTACAGCGTGTGTGCACAGACACACAAACACATACATACACAAAGAAATACAAGCAGTTAATGCCATAAATATGATCTCTCTGAAGCAACAGACATACTGCACTTCTCTACATGTACTAGCCCTAGATAATCCATGGATTTGACTTGACTCTTGCACAAAACTATATTCTGAACCACACATTTATGGCTTTTTCTTCAAATAAAAACAATTAAATACAGCAATCATAAAGAAGCCAATATTTTACAGAACAAGTATGGCTGAGTACCAAATAAAGGTTCAAGGAAGGAATAGGGAGGGAGAGAAGATGGGAAGCTTTACAAGTGACCCTACTTCCTAGCAGTGCAAGATAGGTCCAAATAAGACACCTTAACGTTTTCTATGGAACCCAGCTTTGAATATCAAATGATGGGATTCTATCAATCTCCACTTGAGAATATATTGTTTCAAACAGAATTTATGAGTTTTTAAAATGAATACCAAAAATTCTTGCTACGAGTCTACAAGAATAATAACAATCAATGATAATGGCCATGGGAATTTTATTTTGGAGGGCACACCAAGGATCAAATCCAAAGTTTTATACATGCAAGGCAAGTACTCTGCTAATAAGCCACATAACCAGCACAGGATTTAAATTAATTTTTTGGTGAGAAAAGAAGATTTGGGCCACACCCAAAGTGCTCAGGGGTTACTACTGGCTCTGCACTCAGAGATTACACCTGGAAGTGCTCAGGGAACCAAATGGTAGATAGAGCTCAAACTCAGATTGGCTACAAGCAGGGTAAATGCCCTACCTGCTGTACTATCTCTCTAACCGAGTATTTAAATTCCTTACACAATTACCTAACCTTAGCTACCAACTAAAAATCTATACCATCAAATTCTGAGAAAATCCTATGTTGTTTTTTGTTAGGGAGCCACAACTGGCTCTGCTGAGGGCTTATTCCAGGCTCTGTACCTAGGGGTCACTCCTGGCAGCTCTCAGTGGACCATAAGTGGTGCTAGGGATGAAACCAGGGTCAGACACATGAAAGGAAAGCTTTATCTGGAAAGCATCTCTTTGGCCCCTGTTGGTCGGTTTGTGTTTTGAAGGTGTCACTCCCAGTGATGCCTACCCTGCAGTGAGGTGCTCCATCCACATTCCCAGCCCTGCAACTTAAATTTTTTTGGGGGGGGGGTTCATACCCAGCAGCGTTCAGTGGTTACTCCAGAAATCGCTCCTGGCAGGCTCGGGGGACCATATGGGATGCCGGGATTCGAACCACAGTCCTTCTGCATGCAAGGTAAATGCCTTACTTCCATGTATCTCTCCAGCCCCTCAACTTGAATTTTTAACATTTCCATGCAATGACCATAGAGATCCAAAATATTCCCCAAATCCCAGAAGCACCGAGTTTCCTCTAAATCATTAATGGTCCCTGTTGCCACTGATCAATTGTGCATGCAAGCTGGATTATATAAATAAATGCAGTATTATCATGAATTAGAATACTACTGTTGAGATGTCGAGTCTCCCCAACTTGATCCACAGATTCCGTGAATGCATTTCTAACCAAAATCTGATATAGTTATTTTGTAGATGACATATTGATCCTAAAGTTTATATGGAAAGGCAAAAAGACTCAAAATAGTTAACACATATTAAAGGCTAATAGAGAACCAATACTTACCAGCTTCAGGACTTACTATAATACTACAGTAATCACTAAACTACATTTATCAATAGAACAAATATAATCTAGAAACCAGCCCAAACAGACATAGCCAATTTATCTTTGACAGAAGAGCAAAATCATCTAATAAAGAGGAAACCTAACAATGAAAATGAACATCCAATGGGGGGAAAGTGAGACATTTACAATTAACTCAAAGTGAACCATAAATATAAATGTACAAAAAGCAAAATCAGGGGCCGGGCGGTGGCGCTAAAGGTAAGGTGCCTGCCTTACCTGCGCTAGCCTAGGACGGACCGCGGTTCGATCCCCCGGCGTCCCATATGGTCCCCCAAGCCAGGAGCGACTTCTGAGCACATAGCCAGGAGTAACCCCTGAGCGTCACCGGGTGTGGCCCAAAATCCAAAAAATAAAAAAAAAAAAATAAATAAAAGCAAAATCACAGATATAATGTGTAAGTATATACTATAAAATTTCTAGTTGAAATCAGAAAAGAATTCAGATGATCATCAATTTGAAATGATTTTTTAGATGCTATACCAAAACTACAACTCATGGAAGAAAAAAATGAAGAGCAGACTTTATTAAAACTAAAAACTTCGACTCTGCAAGATACTACCAGGGCCCCAGGATGAGACTCAGTGACTGAACACATGTAAAGGCCTGAGATGAATTCCCTGAATTGCCCTATAATGCCAAATGCAATTCCCAGAACAACAACAGATACTGTTGTGAATCCTGCAGATGGGACCCCCCTCAGACTATGTGGGAGATGTCTTGCTTCTTTCTACTCTTTTAAGTAAAACTACTTCTCAATTAAAAAATAAATAGGGGGGGCCAGTGAGGTGGCACTAGAGGTAAGATGTCTGCCTTGCAAGAGCTAGCCAAGGAAAGATCGCGACTGCGGATCCCCCCGTGTCCCATATGGTCCCCCCCAAGCCAGGGGCAATTTCTGAGCGCTTAGCCAGGAGTAACCCCTGAGCATCAAACGGGTGTGGCCTGAAATAAATAAATAAATAAATAAACAAACAAACAAATAAATAAATAGGGGCCGGAGAGATAGCATAAAGGTAAGGTGTTTGCCTTGCATGCAGAAGGACGGTGTTTCTAATCCCAGCATTCCATATGGTCCCCCAAACCTACCAGGAGCAATTTCTGAGCGTAGAGCTACGAGTAACCCCTGAGCGCTGCCGGGTGAGACCCAAAAACCAAAAACCAAAAAAAAAAAAAAACAAAAACAAAAACAAAAACAAAAACAAAAAAAAAAAACAGGGATAGAGAGCGAGCACAGCAGTAAGGCATTTGCCTTGCATGCGGCTGATCCGAGAGGGATCTGGTTTGTTTCCCAGCATCCCATATGGTCCCCCAGCCTGGCAGGGGCAATTTCTGAGTGCAGCTAGATGTGGCCCCATCAATCAATCAATCGACCAATCAATTAACCAATCAATCAAGTTAAAAAAATAAATGGGACAGGCCGGAGAGATAGCATGGAGGTAGAATGTTTGCCTTGCATGCAGAGGACGGTGGTTCGAATCCCAGCATCCCACTATACTCTCTGAGTGTAGAGCCAGGAGTAATCCTTGAGCGCTGCCGGGTGTGACCCCCCCCATCCCAAATAAAATAAATGGCAAAAATAAAACAAAAAAAAAGCTACTGCAGAGACAAAAAAAAGCAAGAACACCTCTTAATTTCACAACTAAGAACTGTCTGTGATCAGTAACTCCAATCCTCCATCTTCCACTGCTCAACCCAAAGCAATTTGTCCCCACTTTTGCACCTAAAGTTCTGCTAAGGCCACCATTACCCTTGTGTCCCAAATCCAGGGGACAGCTCAGTCCTTACCTCTTACCTGTCTCTGCAGTATCTAATAGATACCTAACCATTCCTCCTCCTTCCCAAAAAATCCCCTTTATGGATTTCAATGGCCTCGCTATCCTAGTTTTTCCTCCCTTCTCCAATTCAAGCTAATTATATCTCCTTTGTTGACTCACTCTTCTCATCTTGTTAAATTTAGTTCTTCGTGGCCCAATCCTAGGCTCTCTTTTCTCTTATTTTTAGTTCTAGGTGATGTCATCTCTAGCTCCCAAATTCTTACCTCTAGCTCCAAAAGGTTCGTCCAAACAATCTCTGAATTATTGATTCACCTAAATGATTAGCTGCTTAGACCATCTCAAAATTACTGCTAGTTATATTTTCAAAATATATTAAAACCTGGGCCGAAGAAAGAGAATGGAGGTGGGGTATTTGCCTTGCATGCAAGACAGTGGTTTGAATCCCGGCATCCCATATGGTCCTCTAAGCCTGCCAGGAGCGATTTCTGAGCGTAGAGCCAGGAGTAACCCCTGAGCGCTGCCGGGTGTGGCCAAAAACAAACAAACAAAAAAAATACATTAAAACTTACTTTCTGTTGGGCTGAAAAGCTAGTATAGCTAGAAACTAGTAACGCACCTGAACAGAATGCAGCTGCAGCTGGTCACAACTCTGGCTCAAATCCCTGTACTGCATATAGTATCCCAATGCTCAGGTGTGGTCCCTGAGCACAGAGCCAGGAGAACAATACCCTTGAGTGTGCTCCCCTCAAAAAGAAAAAGTAAGTAAAACTTAACCTTCCACAGGGTCGGAGAGATAACATGGAGGTAAGATGTTTGCCTTGCATACAGAAGGACGGTGGTTCGAATCCCGGCATTCCATATGGTCACCTGAGCCTGCCAGGAGCGATTTCTGAGTGTGGAGCCAGGAGTGATCCCTGAGCACTGCCAGGTGTAACCCAAAAAACAACAACAACAAAACCTTAACCTTCCTCTTTAGACAATTAACATGGTATAAATTCCACTTTCAAAAGCATACCCCAAAATCTCATGCATTACTAAGTCCTATCAATAACTTGGTGAATCTAATATCCTTTAAATATTTTCATTTCTCTGCTTAAATACGATTTACCAAGCAAGTCCACTGCTTAAACTACTGTTAGAACTTTAGTAGTTTCCTGTATTTACTCCTATCACAACTGGCTTGGTTCAAAACTGAAAACATAGGGTGGAGAGGGCAAGAAGATAGGTCAAAGTGAGAGAATGCATGACATACAGGAGACCCCAATTTGATCTCCTACACCACGTGGGCTGCCTGAGCAGGAGTAACCCCTGTACATTCTATGGTATGGCCCCAAAATTAAAATCAAGGGCCGGGCGGTGGCGCTAAAGGTAAGGTGCCTGCCTTGACTGCGCTAGCCTCGGATGGACCGCGGTTCGATCCCCCGGCATCCCATATGGTCCCCCAAGCCAGGAGCGACTTCTGAGCGCATAGCCAGGAGTAACCCCTGAGCGTCACCGGGTGTGGCCCAAAACAAAAAAAAAAAAAAAAAAAAAAAAAAAAAAAAAATTAAAATCAAGAAAAAATTCAATAGCTAGAAGGGATTCTGAAATGCTGTGAAATGAGTGAGACTTAGAGCCAACTGATAACAAAACAAATCCAATGGCCAGAAATGGCATTTTTAAATCTTTATATGCTCTTTATTTTCACAGAACAAGTGACATCTCTATAACCAAAGTCATCATTCAAGCATTCAAATGTCAGTTACTGGGAACTAGTTTCTTCCTGACTGAACTTACAATCTAAATCTAAGGAAAAGACAATCAACTAATCACAAACAGGGGGGCCAGAGCAGATAGCACAGTGGATAGAGCATTTGCTCTGCATGTGGCCGACCTAGGTTCAATCTCCAGCATCCATATCTCTAAGCCTACCAGGAGCAATTTCAGAGTGCAGAGCCAGGAGTAACTCCTGAGTGCTACTGGGTTAGCCCATAAAATAAAATTAATTAATGAATTAATAACAATCACAAATAAATATAAAATGTATTGTGTGACAAAAATAAAGAGGACACAGCTGAGGAAGGCTAGAAAGTTTCCACAAAGAGAAACAGGAAGCCTCCATTATAGGAGAAGGGAAGACTCAGAGGGCTAGAGCACAGTCCTGAGAAGAAGAGGCTTAGAATTTGACTCCCAGCACCACATGAGCCCTAAACATGGTTGAGAAACCCCAGTGGCCCCAACACTGCTGAATCCAAGAAGCCTCAGGCCAAGAATCACTAAGAGTGCCCCTTTGGCCCACTAAGCACTGCTTAGGAGGTGCTCCCCCAAATTCATAAAATATGGTAAGGCCTTTTGTGTATGTGTGTGTATATATATATATATATATATATATATAATATATATATATATATATATTTCAAATAGATTACATCTGGCTGCATAGTAGAAACTGGATGAAAAGAAAGCTAAAGCAAATACTAGGAGATCAATTCAAAGGCAAGGCTGAGTAAGGCCTGAGTTTAATACCCAGAACCGCACAGTATCATGAGCACCACTAGGACAACCCCAGAGCACAGAGCCCAAAGTAGTCCTGGGACACTGCTTCCTACCTCCACCAAAGAGGGAAAAAAAGGTGAAAAAAATACAATAATCTTGGACTGATGACAGTGGCAACAGAGAGAAATGACTAGATTGGTGAGATCAAAAAGTAAATACAGGGAGCATGAAAGGCAGGTAGGCAGGTGGTCACAAACAAATCTTTTAACTCACCACTTTTGCATCAAGAGAACATGAAAGATACATGCAGAGACTAAAGGAGTAGGGACAGGAGGAACACTGTATCAGAAAGAGAGTACATAAAATGCCTGAGACATCAAAAGAAAAAACAGCAAGGAAGCACTAAGATTTAATGTTTAGGTCTAATGCACAAGAGGTTGGGAAAGATTTATCTTTGCAAAAAAAATTCTCTAAAGACCGCCTAAGAAAACATCAAATAACATAGGGAGTTAAAAGACATTTAAAACTGAGAATCAGTACCATTTTCTCTACTTCCACAACTGATTCTCAAGGTCCTTAAAAGAGGAGGCAGAGAGGGGAAGGGAAGGGGGGGGGGAGAAGAGGCAGAAAAGAAGGGGATCAGCGATGTAACCTTTGCCTTCAGGCTTCAGGGAGAAAGGGAGGATTGGGAAGATGGGAGGAGACCAAAAATCGTCCGTGTAGGAGTCATAATTGGGTTCCAATCTTGGCTCCATCACTATCTGTATAACCCGGAACTGATCACAGTTCTAGTTAGACCTGTGTAATTCCTGACCAGTACAAAGTTGTTAGAACTGGACTGCAGACTGTCGGTGAGCAGGGTTTCGCTCAGGAACCCTTCCCTGCCCAGAATATTCGATCATTAGTGGGACAACAATATCAACTGTCAGGTACTAGGGTCAGACCTTGTAATTTCCAAGGCCTAAGGGCCATTGAAGGAAAACAAGTATAGATCAACACTTTGAAAGTGCCCTGGAAACTCTTACACACACTTACTTTAAGGGGTCCCAGGAGTGATTCAGAGGAACATGTGCCTGCTATGCAAGCAAAAGACCAGGTCATCTCCCCCTTCTTCCCCATCCCTTCTGCCTCCCCATCCCTTTACCTTTCCCTCCACCTCTATAATTCCCCTCCCTGGAATAAGGCTGTGATAACACAAGCCTATGTAGCAAAAAAGCCACACAAACTTGTTTGCTCTGCTCTCTAGGACAGCCCCCTTTATGTGCAACAGTGCACAAACCCCACAGATGAAGTGTGCCCCCTCATGAGCACTGAGACCAAACATTTGAGCATTACAATCAAGTGCAAGAGCACCACAATCAGGTAGGATCCCTGGCGACTGCAAATGCAGCAAAGGAAGTAGGGAATAAAATTAATGCTTTAAAAAGTCTGCTAACAGGAGCTATTTCTGAGCAGACAGCCAGAGTAACCCCTGCGCACTACCGGGTGTGACCCAAAAACAAAAAACAAAAAAACAAAAAAAAAAAGTCTGGCTAACAAGAGTAACCCCTGAGTGCCGCTGGGTGTGGTCCAAAACCAATCAATCATCAATCAATTAAAAAAAAGAAAGATTAGCCAAAAGTGATAGCACAGTGGTGGGGTGTTTGCCTTGCACACTGCTGACCCAAGACAGAGCCAGGTTTGATCCCTGGTATACCATATGGTCCCCCCAATTTCAGGAGTGATTTTTGAGTGCAAAACCAGGAGTGATCCCTGAGCACTGTTGGGTGTGGCTCAAAATTACCAAACAAAAAAAGGTCTGGCCAATACTTATCAATATAAACCTTGTATATATTTAAGAAAGAAAAGCAATTTATACTTGGTGGTGCTAGGGGCTACTGCTAGCTCTGTGCGTAGGAGGATGTTCCTGGCAGTGCCAGGGATCAAATCCAAAGCCTGCACTCAGTCCGGGAGCATTTATTTTTGCATACTCTTACATTATATAAAAATAACCACAAGGGCCAGAGAGATGACACAAGAGGTGGAGTGCTTGCCTTGCATGTGGTCAACATGGGTTTGATTCCCAGCACACTATAGTGTCCCCGGAGAACTTCCAAGGTCAGAGCCTGGAGTAAACCCTGAGCATCATATCACTGGGTGTGACCCAGAAACAAAGCAAAGCAAAAAAAACCTGCAAGTAATTCAGCCTTTGGCTTTATTGGACTGACATGATTGGAGTGCATGGATACAGCGAGTGTTTACATACATAAACAGGAACAGTATTAAAATCAAACACACTTGAATGGCCAGAAAAATTAACTAGACATTTAAAGGTATAATCCACCCCAACAATTCTTTAAGGCAAATACTATCACCCTATTATAAACACAGGTTCAATGTTTTGAAGTTAGAGCTTTTTTAAAAGCCTGCAATAAACCGGGCGTATCAATGTGTCAATGCTAAAGCCTAACATGCATTGGGACCTGGGTCCTATCCATGGCACCACAAACATTCTCTTCTGGATCTTTCATCTGAAATTGCTTAAAATTTTTCTTTAAGGCCTTTGAGGAGATACAGATAATACACTAGGGAAGGCACTTAAACTTGCAAGCAGCCAATCCCCAGGTTTAATCCCCAGCACCCCAATGGTCCCTCTGAGTGCTGTCAGAAGTGATCTCTGAGCACAGAGCCAGTAATAAGCCCTTTTGAGTGCCCTCCAAAAAAAAAAAAAAAAAAAAAAAACAACTGCAAAAGTTCTCCAGCCCTCCAGAGACAGGAAGATGGCTTAAAGTGCCAGAATGCATTCATGGGAGCACCTGCAACCACTTCATGAGCACTAATAAAACAAAACTTGCAAGCTCGAGCACTACCGGTTATGATTCCAAAGCCAAATTTATACAAAATTTAATTAAAACATTCTTTGAATCTGCGCTGTCTAAAGTTGGCCAATAGTATCACAAACTAATTTGTGGAACAGTCCTGGGAAGCCAGGATGTTAACCAAGTCCAGAGACTGGGCTTGTCACCGCTGCTCACTCCTGACTATCCTACCTGACCCCATACACAACAACGATGAGTGAACATGTGTTATCAATGGTAGTAAAAGCATCAAAAGAAAGGATGCTTCTACTGTACTTTTGTCTCAATCCTGTGATTTCCTGTCCAAAATGCTAAACGATACACTGCCACAAACCAAAAGCAATCAAGATGCCCTTCAGTAGGTATGTATATAAATGAACTAGTACATCCAAGCAATGAACATTAGTCAGCACGAAGAAGAAGAAGAAGAAGAAGAAAAGAAGAAGAAGAAGAAGAAGAAGAAGAAGAAGAGAAAAGAAGAAGAAGAAGAAGAAAGAAGAAAAGAAGAAGAGGAGAGAGGAGAGAGGAGGAGGAGAGGAAGAGGAAGAAGAGGAGGAAGAGAAAGGAGAAGAAAAGAAGAAGAAGAAGAAGAAGAAGAAGAAGAAGAAGAAGAAGAAGAAGAAGAAAAGAAGAAGAAAAGAAGAAGAAAGAAGAAGAAAAGAAGAAGAAAGAAGAAGAAGAAGAAGAAGAAGAAGAAGAAGAAAGAAGAGAAGAAGAAGAAGAAAGAAGAAGAGAAAAGAAGAAGAGAAGAAGAAGAAGAAGAAGAAGAAGAAGAAGAAAAGAAGAAGAAGAAATGCGTTATCATCTGAAAAAGGCAGTGGGAGAAAATAAATTCATAATACTAAGTGAAAGATGTAATCTGTACAGACTGTTTGGCTTCAACTATATGGCACTCTGGAAAAGATAAACTGAACAGATAATAAAAAAAAAAAGATCAGTGGTTGCCAGAGATGGAGGAAGGAAGAAAAAAATAGAACCAAGAGGATGTTTAGGGCAAGTAAACTACTCTTGTGATATTAGAATGGTAGATACATGTCAACACAAAGCTAGATCCTAATGTTATCTACAGACTCTAGAGATGTGTCACATTAGACTTCTTGGCAAATGTGCTACTATTTGCTGATAATGGGGAGCACTACACAGGGTGGGCAGAGAGGGTATAAAGGAGAGAGCTCTGTAACTTATACCCAATTTTGTGCTGATATAACCTCCCCAAAATATTTAAGTCCTTTAAAATAGTTAATTTTATTTTTAATATCAGGGCTAGAAAGAGAGTTCAATGCCTATACTTTGTGTGCAGGAGGCACAGGTACCACCTGGTACCACATGATGTTCCTCAACCCAGAGCCAGGGGAGTGACCCTCAAGCACAGAGCCAAGAGTACTTCCCAAACACAACTGGGTATGGCCCTCAAACAAACAAATGGGAAAAAGAAGGTTACCAGGAAGTTAACAGGAAGGAGCAGAAGCAGGGAAGAAGAAACAGACAGCAGAACTGGACTACTAGAATGCTGATGGTACTTGTGAAAACCAACAAAACTATTCACCTGTTCAACACAACATTTCTATGTTTCTCAGCAAAGAATTAGCCTAGTGTAAACTTGAATTTTAATAATGTATCAACATTAACTCATCAATAACTTTACTATACAATGTATTAACATAGGGGCAGTTGCACTTCTGTTCACCGTGCCTCCCAAAACCATGACCCCGCTGCCACCAGTGCGCTGCTGCCCGTAAAGGAGCTGAGCCCTGTGGGGGTTGCCTGAGCCCCATGGGAAGAGGCTACAGCAGGAACTGATGACCCTCATGATGTCTGGTGACAAAGGAATTTCTGCCTTTCCTGAGTCAGACAACCTTTTCAAGTGGGTAGGAACCATCCATGGAGCTGCTGCCACAGTCTATGAGGACCTGAGGAATAAGCTTTCCCTGGAGTTCCCCAGCAGCTATCCTTACAACACACCCACAGTCAAGTTCCTCACACCCTGCTACCACTCCAATGTGGACACACATGGGAATATCTGCCTGGATATCCTGAAAGACAAGTGGTCCGCTCTCTACGATGTCAGGACCATCTTACTCTCCATCCAGAGCCTGCTAGGAGAACCCAACATCGACAGCCCTTTGAACATGCACGCAGCAGAGCTCTGGAAAAATCCTCCAGCCTTTAAGAAGTACCTGCAGGAAACCTTCTCGAAGCAGGTGTCTAGCCAAGAGCCCTGACAGAAGGACCATTTCTGCCCTGCTCCTCCTCTGTCTTCGTCTTTACTGTCCCTTCAGCTATTCCTTTTGTCATTCCCTGTCTTGGTCTCTCTGTCCTTGTGATGGTTATATTAAATAAATGTATTTGGGAGGGAAAAAAAACACAAAGTATTAACATAGGAAATTCAAAGTGGTCTAAAAAGCAAACTATAATTTTACAGTATTAACATTTCTGCTAAAATAAAATTGCACTGTGACGTGTTTAAGTGTGCATCATAATCTGATATCTGCATATTTAACATTACTTTCATTAGTGCAAGTATTTTTGTTTTGTTTTGGGGCCACACCTAGTGATAGGGCTTACTCTCCAGAAACTGGGGTGGGGGACCATATAGGATACCAGGGATAAAACCAGGTTAGTGCATGCAATCACCCTACCCATGGTACATCTCTCCAACTTTCTAGTAGTACTTATTTTAGTGCTGAATAAACTTGTTAGTCTGGCACCTATAGGTCAAACTTTACCTCTGGAAAGGAAAGCCTGGAAGAAAATAAAACTCACAAAAAGCAATAGGGCCAGTATACAGAAGAATAATAGTTTCTAGATAATACCAATAAAGCTCCTAGATACATCTAGGCCAGAAAATCATTTGCACTTTGAACTTATTACAGTTAAATTATTGAACTACTTATCTTTTTAAAAAAATAAAAAAAAGTTGGGCCGGCGGTGGCGCTGGAGGTAAGGTGCCCCTTGCCTGCCTAGCCTAGGACGGACCTCGGTTCGATCCCCCGGCGTCCCATATGGTCCCCAAAGAAGCCAGGAGCAACTTCTGAGCGCATAGCCAGGAGTAACCCATGAGCGTCACAGGGTGTGGCCCAAAAAAACCAAAAAAAAAAAAAAAAAAAAAAAAAGAGGGCCGAGAGATAGCATGGAGGTAAGGCATTTTCCTTGCAGGCAGAAGGCCCGTGGTTTGAATCCCAGCATCCCATATGGTCCCCCAAGCCTGTCAGGAGCCATTCTGAGTATAGAGTCAGGTAACCCCTGAGCACTGCCAGGTATGACCCAAAAACAAACAAACAAACAAACAAACAAAAGAAAAAAATGAGGGGCTGGACATGGCACAAGTGGTAAGGCGTCTGCCTTGCCTGCGCTAGCCTGGGACAGACTGTGGTTCAATCCCGGGTGACCCATATGGTACCCCAAGTCAGGAGCGATTTCTTTTTTTTTCCCCCTTGGTTTTTTGGGTCACACCTGATGCGCTCTGGGGTTACTCCCAGCTTTGGGCTCAAAAGACCATATGGGATGTGGGATTCGAACCACCATCTGTTCAAATCAGCTCGTGCAAGCAAATGTCTTACCACTATGCTATTTCCATGTGCTATCTCTCCGGTTCCATCCAGGAGCAATTTCTGAGCACATTGCCAGGAATAGCCCAAGCGTGACTGGGTATGACCCAAGGGGAAAAAAAAATTAGGGCCAGAGACATAGCATAGCTGTAAGGCATTTGCCTTGCAAGCAGCCGATCCAGGATGGACAGTGGTTCGAATCCTGGCATTCCATATGGTTCCCCCGTGCCTGCCAGGAACGATTTCTGAGCACAGAGCCAGGAGTAACCCAACGGCCACTGGGTGTGACCCAAAAAAAAGGAAAGGAAGGAAGGGAAGGAGGGAGGGAGAGGAAAGGGAAGGGAGGAGGGAGGGAGGGAGGGAGGGAGGGAGAGGAAGGAGGAGGGAGGAGGGGGAGGAAGGAAGGAAGGAAGGAAGGAAGAGGAAGGAAGGAAGGAAGGAAGGAAGGAAGAAGGAAGGAAGGAAGGAAGGAAGGAAGGAAGGAAGGAAGGAAGAAAAGGAAGGAAGGAAGGAAGAAGAGAAAGTAAAGATGTGCCAGAGAGGAAGTACAAGGGCTAAGGTGCCTTGCACTCACCTGACCCCACTTTGTTCCACTGAAAAGCAAATGGTCCCCCAAGTATGGCTAAGACTGATTCCTGTACAAAGATCTAGGAGTAAACCCTGAGCACCCAGATGTGGCCTGGCTCCATACTTGCCCCCTAAAAAAAAATTAAAAGGGAACTTAAAAAACACAAGTAAAGAGATGGGAACTGGTTTATAAGTGTAATACACGCATGTGTGAAGCCCTGGGTTGATCCCCAGCAGTGAAAAGAAGGTATAATTTCCATTTTTAAACATATGTGTGCTGGGGCCATAACAACAGCACATCATTCCATATAGTCCTCAGAGCTTGCCAGGAGTAATTTCTGAGCACAAAACCAGAAACCTCTGAGTACTACTGGGTGTGGCCAAAAGGCCAAAAGATGTGTGTGATAAAACATTACAAATCTTTAGTGATAGTCTGCATAAATATTTCATGGTAGTGAGGGGCATAGCACCGAGAAAGCTATGGCTACTTTTTTTTTTAAGCCATGGCTTCTTCATAGACATAGGAAAGGTGGCAGCATGCGAACAAAGGGCAGTGAAACTGCATTGCCCCAGCCTTTGCTTCTCCACATTTGGGCAGTTAGTGCCTCCAAGTGGCATACTTCTTATGATGCCATTGGTCAGTTTTAGACACACCACAAATATTCAAAGATATTTGTTTAAAAAAAAAAAAGATGTAACAATTTCATTTGAAAAATCCACTAAAAGAATGTTTTAGTCACTGGTGATTTAAAAAAGAAACTGAAGAATGCTTTACTTATTTCATATCTGCAGAATGTTTGTTTTGTTTTGTGAAAAAAACTCGGTGGCTCTTAAGATTCCTCCTGGCTCTGCACTCAGAAATTATTCCTGGCAAGCCTGGGGGACCATAATATGGGATGATGGGCATCAAACCTGGGTCAGCATGTGCAAGGCAAATGCCCTCCCCACTGTGCTATCACTCCACCCCTATCTTCAGAATTTTAAAAAGTTGTAGTTCGAAAACATACAGAATAAGGGATCTACCAACACTATTACATAAACAATTCTATTTGGGTTTTTGGAACATTTTAATTATTTTTATTAATTATTGCTCATAGTTAACCTGAAATGTATAATCCTCATTTCTAAGAAAAGAATATTTAGGTCAATGGCCAAGCTATATTTAGATTTATTTAAAACTGCTTCTGAACTTACAGCTTGCTTCCTGGCCTACTCAGTTAGCTCAGGCTTCACAAATAGCCTCCTTTAGCCAGAATAAAAATTCTGAACATCTGACCTTAACAAAAGCTTAATTAGGCTAAGCATATAAAAGATATGGTAGGGGGGGGTTCAGAACACATGCTTTTTGAGTATAGGAGGCAGGGTCAATCCCCAGCACCATACAGTCCAATCCCCAGCACCATACAGTCTCCTGAGTACTGTCAGGCTCACAGGCACTGAGTCAAGAAGTGGGCCCTCAGGTCAGAGATAGCACAGCAATAGGGCGTTTGCCTTGCAAGCAGCTGATCCAGGACAGATAGTGGTTCGAATCCCAGCATCCCATATGTCCCCTGAGCCTGCCAGGACCGATTTCTGAGCACAGAGCCAGGAGTAACCCCTGAGTGCCACAAGGGTGTCCCAAAAAACAAACAAAAAGTGGGCTCTGAATCCTGTGGGCAGCCGAGACACAAATAAGATAAGGATTTAATAAAACTCCTTTAAAGTAAGTTTCTTATACACCTGAACTTGTCATTTCCAGTTTGGTTGTACCCCCAATACAAGATTCTACCCACTCAGCACATCACGACTATCCCTTACAGTTAGAATGTAAAATGACTTTCTGGCTTAGGGAGTCTTGGGGAGGGAGTGTCACTGGTTTTCATTCATACCCCATGGTGTTCAGTATCCACTAAGCCAGTACTTGGAAACCATGTAAATACATATTTTGCATTCCCCAAGAGTTGATTTTTGTTAAGTCCTATAAGGTACGTGTGACTCACATCTCATCTTCGCATCACTCTGCCTCATTAAACTCTCTTAAAATATCAAGCTTTGAGGCCAGAGAGATAGCATGGAGGTAAAGCATTTTGTCTTGCAGTAGAAGACGGTGTTCGAATCCGCATCCCATATGGTCCCCCGAGCCTATCAGGAGAGATTTCTGTGCGTACAGCCAAGAGTAGCCCTGAGCACTGCCAGGTGTGACGACCCCCCCCCCACCCAAAAAAATCAAGCTTTGACTAGGAGATTTTGTACTGCTGTTCCACTGCAGCCAAAAATTCCCCATGCTTTTGGTCTTATATTTCGTTTTCCAATGCAAACTCACCTTTGAAAGGCCTTTCCCAAGACATCAGAAATGTCAAATGTCTCTTCTCTCACCCACACCCATTAATCTCCATTTAAAAAAAAAATATCTAAAATTACCTCCTTTACTTATTTATGTGCTTAGTTTGCCTACTTCACAAATGTACGACATCAGGACTCTTGTGATCACTGTGTCCACAGGATCTAGAAAATACCAAAGTAACACTTAGTATCAGTTAAAGAAATGAAAACTCATTTAATATTTGTTAATAAAAAAGACATTTTGAGACCTAGAGTAGTACAGTGGGTAAGGCATTTGCCTTGCACAAGGCCAGCTAGCCTTGATCCCTGGCACCACATATGGTCCCCCAGAACACTGCCATGGATGATTCTTAAGTGCAGAGCCAGAAATAACCCTTGAACACTACCAGGTGTGGCCCAAAGCAAAACAAAACAAAGACATTGTTCTGGATCCTCTGGATAAGAAGTCTCGACCCTGGCTGGAGAAATAACTCAATGGGATGGATCACATACTTAGAATGCAGGCAACCCAGGATTGATTGCTGGCCAGGATGATCCCAGGCAATGCCCTCCCCTAAAATATAGTTTCATGCATTTCAAAGTACAATGACATTTAAGAAAAAAACTTAAGTTTTTTTTTTTTGCTTTTTGAGCCACACCCTGTGATGTTCAGGGGTTATTCTTGGCTATGTGCTCAGAAACACTCCATGGCTGGGGCACCATATGGACACCAGGATCAAACCAAGGTCCATTCTGGACCAGCCACATACAAGGTGAACACCCCACTGCTGTGCTATCGCTCCCAGCCCCGGATATTTGTTTTTTATTACTTTTAGCTACATTTCTTTTACCTGTTAGTAATTTCCACACTACCATAAAGTTTTAAAGACAAAACACTCCTAGTATTTATACTTTTCTTCAGCACTGACTTTATCTACAAAAGTGTCATAAACTTCTGATAATGTATACTTATACAAACTTGTGAAATCCTTTTTTGTTGCTGTTGTTTGCATCTGAGCCACAACATTAATGTTCATTCCTGGTTGGGCTTAGAGACCATACGTGGTGCCGGGATCAAACCCGAGTTGGGCACTCATAAGGTAAGTCCACTGTACTATTTCTCAGTTCTAAATAAATCATTCTTTTCAAAATAGCAATTAACTAGGGCCAGACAGGTGGCCTAGAGGTATAGGTGTCTGCCTTGCAAGGCTAGCGTAAGACGGGGTTCGATCCCCCAGCATCCCATATGGTTCCCCCCAAGCCAGGGGTGATTTCTGAGTGCACAGCCAGAAGTAATCCCCGAGCGTCAAATAGGTGTGACCCAAAAAACGGGAAAAAAAAGCAACTACTGAACGACATGCAATGCTAAACCACATTCTAGCTTAAATATAGCTCAGAAGCTATTAATGTAAACAAATACTGTCAATTTATAATTTGTCTTACTCAAAATATACAAAAATCAAGTAAGTCAGGCACTGCCTACATTTTACTTTTTTTTTTTTTTTTTTGGTTTTTTTCGGGCCACACCCGTTAGATGCTCAGGGGTTACTCTGGCTAAGTGCTCAGAAATTGCCCCTGGCTTGGGGGGACCATATGTGAGCGGGGGGATCGAACCGTGGTTTTTTTCCTTGGCTAGCGCTTGCAAGGCAGACACCTCACCTCTAGCACCACCTCGCCGGCCCCCTACATTTTACTTTTAAGAAGGCAAATAAGGCTGCTCCTTCCAACAAAAATCCAAAGTTTTCGATGGAATAATAAGCAGCTGTTTTTAAGAAGGCAAATAAGGCTGCTCCTTCCCAACAAAAATCCAAAGTTTTCGATGGAATAATAAGCAGCTGTTTAGGAAGAATAAAGTCATAAAATTTGCTTATACATGAGGAATATGGAGTATTATGCTGAGCAAAATGAGTCAGAGGAAAAGGGATAGATACAGAATGATCACACTCATTTGTGTGATATAAAAAAAATCATGTTTTTTTGTTGTTTTTTTTTTAATGCTCAGGGGCTATTCCTAGCTTTGCTCAAGGGGGGGGGGGTCATGTGGGATGCCCGTGACCGAACTCAGGTCGAGTGCGTGCAAGGCAAGTGCCCTACCCGCTGTTCTATCACTCCGGCCCAAAAAAATCATGGTATTAAGGCAAGAGAGATAGCACAGCAGTAGGGCATTTGCCTTGCAACCAGCTGATCCAGGACAGAAGGTGTTTGGAAACCTAGCATCCCATATAGTCCCCCATGCCTACCAGGAGCAATTTCTGAGCACAGAGCCAGGAGTAAAACTGAGCACCACCAGGTGTGACCCAAAAACAACCCCCCTCCCCCAAAGAAATTATGGTATTGAGGAGAGAGAAAGAATGAGAGAGAGAAAGAATAAGAAAGGAAGAGAGAAGGGGCCGGGGTGGCGCTGGAGGTAAGGTGCCTGCCTTACAAGCGCTAGCCAAGGAACGGACAGCGTTCGATCCCCGGCGTCCCATATGGTTCCCCCAAGCCAGGACGATTTCTGAGCACATAGCCAGGAGTAACCCCTGAGCGTCAAACGGGTGTGGCCCAAAAACCAAAAAAAAAAAAAAAAAAAAAAAAAAAAAAAAAAAAAAAAGAAAGGAAGAGAGAAGAAAAATGTCAGAGGCAAGTAAGGAGAGGGGGGAAACTGGGGACATTGGTGGCAGGAAATGTGCGCTGGTGAAGGGTGTTTGACATTATATGACTGAAACTCAATCATGAACAACTCAGTAATTGTGTAATCTCAAGGTGATTCAATTAAAGAATTTATTTTGGGGCCGGAGAGATAGCATGGAGGTAAGGCGTTTGCCTTTCATGCAGGAGGTCATCGGTTCGAATCCCGGCGCCCCATATGGTCCCCTGTGCCTGCCAGGAGCAATTTCTGAGCCTGGAGCCAGGATAACCCCTGAGCACTGCCAGGTGTGACCCAAAAACCAAAAAAAAAAAAAAAAAAAAAAAAAGAATTTATTTTAGAAATCTAGTGTTTTTTTCATGTTATAAAAATCACGACCATTTTGAAGTTATCTTTGTTTTCAGAAAATTAAATGCTTTCTATATATACTGATTTAAAATTATGTTCTAGATGAGTCAAATGATCTATATGTAATAGTAATAAATTATGTCATATGTGGGAAGGTATAAATAAGAAAAATATTTATAGTTAAAGTAGTTTCAGATTCATCTATGGGTTTTAAAAAAAAGACTTTATTGTAATAATGCCATGCCCAGAGACAATAGAGATGAGGGCAGGAAGATGGGCTCACAATATGAAGCTTACCACACAGAGTAATGAGTGCAGTTAGAGAAATAACTACACTAACAACTATCATGACAATGGTAGTGATTGAGAGTAAAATGCTATCGAATATAGGCAAGAGGTGGGGGGAGGAGGAAGATGGAGGGCAATGGTGGTGGGTTGTACTGATAAAGAGGGGGCATTCTCTTTTTTTTTTTTTTTTTTTGGTTTTTTGGGCCACACCCTTTTGACACTCAGGGGTTACTCCTGGCTATGCACTCAGAAATCGCTCCTGGCTTGGGGGGGACCTTATGGGATGCCGGGGAATCGAACCGCGGTCCATCCTACACTAGCGCTTGCAAGGCAGACACCTTACCTCTAGCGCCACCTTCCCGGCCCCAGGGGTATTCTTTTTATGAGTGAAACCCAACTACAAACATGTTGTAATCATGGTGCTTAAATATATTATTTAAATAAATAAATAAATAAGTTTCACCAAATTCTAAACAAATACTAAGTTCTTTTTTTTTTTTTTGGGGGGGGGGTGTCACACCCGGTGGTGCTCAGGGGTTTACTCCTGGCTTTGCGTCAGAATCGCTCCTGGCAGGCTCGGGATGCCAGGATTCAAACCACCGTCTGTCCTGGATTGGCTGTGGGCAAAGCAAACACCCTACGCTGTGCTATCTCTCTGGCCCCCAACTAAGTTCTTTTTTTAATCCAGTTACTTCAAAATCCAAAATTTGGAGGCCGAAGCAGCACTAGAGGTAATGTGTCTGCCTTGCAAGCGCTAGCTAGCCTAGGACAGACCTCGGTTCTGTCCCCACCCCCTCACCCCCCACCCCCGGCATCCATATGATCCCCCAAACCCCCCCCCCCCAGCAAGCCAGGAGTGATTTCAGAGCACATAGGGCAGGCGTAACCGGAGAGTCGCCAGTGTGGCCAAAAAAAAAAAAAAAATTCTAAAATTTGTTTCCTGATTTATACTTAAACACTCAATCAGAACTTAATCTCATAATTTTTCTCCTGTTAAAGGAGTTTCTTTGGGGGGGTGAGGAGGAACACACCCAGCAATGCAAAGAGGTACTCCTGGCAGAGAGTACCCCTGTACTCAGGGATCACTCTTGTCAGGTCTCAGAGACCATATGCGATATGTGGGGCTCAAAGTCAGTTAGTCATATAAAGGCAAAAGCCCTCCCTGCTGTACCATCAGTCCAGCCCTGAGAGGTGTTTCTTTCTCTTCTGCTTTCAATATGCATTTTTGTTTCTAAAAAATAAAGGAAGAAAACAAGAGCAAAAGAAGGGGGAGTCATAGGGGTGGGCTGGCTTATAGCACAGCAGAAGAGGAACCCACTTTCCACCACCAACTCTGCCCCTCATGAGATCTCAGCAGTGTACAATAATCACTGGTGTGCTGCAACCAATCTGAGCAATGCAGTTCAGGGTCAGACCCTGCAAACTCATGTAATTACAGGAACCATAGTACAACTCCCAGAGAATACATCGCCTAAACACTCAAGAGCACTGGGATTAAAGAGCATAATGTCCCCACATCTCAACAAGTACCAAAGCCCAATACGTGGGCCCGGAGAGATAGCACAGCAGTGTTTGCCTTGCAAGCAGCTGATCCAGGACCTAAGGTGGTTGGTTCGAATCCCGGTGTCCCATATGGTCCCCCGTGCCTGCCAGGAGCTATTTCTGAGCAGACAGCCAGGAGTAACCCCTGAGCACCGCCGGGTGTGGCCCAAAAAAAAAAAAAAAAAAAAAAAAAAAAAAAACCAAAGCCCAATACGTGAGATCCCCAGAGAACACTATGGCTGCTTAAATAAGGAAGTAAGGGGCTGGAGATATATTATGGGGAAGGCACTTGCCTTGCATGCAGCCAATCAGGTTCCATCCCACTATCCTATATAGTCTCCCAAACCCGCCAGGAATGATTCCTGAGCAAAGAGCCAGTAGTAGTAACCACTGAGCATTGCCAGGGAAATGTGTGTGTGTGTGGGGGGGGGGGGGGGGGGGGGGGAAGATGACAATGTGGCCAAGTACAAGTGACTTTCTGCCACTTCAACAATCAAAAATGGGGAGAGGAATCACTCAGTCACTACCGGGGTCAGGGATTCGCTTAACAGAAGCAATAAGTGTGAATACTAATTATTCTTACATATGAGGCTGCAGTTCCACCATCCCTGGCACTGCAAAATAAAATCATTACCTTAAAAAAACAGTCAAGCATGGGCCGAAGCAATGGCACAGTGGTAGGGTGTTTGTCTTGCATGTGGCTGACCCAGGACAGACCTTGGGTCGATCCCCTGGGATCCCACCTGATCCCCCAAGCCAGGAGAGCGATTTCTGAGCTCATAGCCAGGAGTAACCACTGAGCATCACCAAGTGTGGTCCAAAATTTAAAAATAAATAATTAAAAGTCAATCATGCATATTTATTTCTGAATCTACTTAGATTTTAATAAATCTAATTCAATTAGAAATTGACAAACTTGGGGCTGGAGTAGCAAGGAGTATAAGGCATTTACCTTGCATACAGAAGGTCAGTGGTTCAAATCCCGCATCCATACAGTCCCCTGAGCCTGCCAAGAGCAATTTCAGAGCGCAGAGCCAACCTGAATGCTTCTGGGTGTGTCCCAAAAACCAAAAACCAAAAGGTAACCAATTTTCTGCCTGCAAGATGATAAGAATATACAACAGAGTTTGCATTGATTGCTTAGAGTAACGTCCTCCAAGAAATGGTCCAACATTGCTAGGGAAGCTCCCATTCTTCGACAAATAATTTACCAGAAAAATCATGGGAAAGAGATCCATAGATTATAAAACAATATACATATTTCATTTGTTTCTTTTGGATGGGCAGTCAGTGCTCAAGGGCTACTCATGGCTCTGTGCTCAGGATTCCCTCTAGGATGTAATGCCAAGGTTGACCACATGCAAAACATCTTACCCTTACACACCTTATTTGTTTCTTCCTTTGTTGGGGGACGGGGTGGGAAGAAGGAGGCTGACAGAGATAAAACCCACAGTTTCATGCATGAGCTAAGTGCTCCACATAGATATACCCCCAGGCCCTTGACTCTGAACATTTTTTAAAATACATTTGTAGATAATGGGGAAATTTAAACACTAAGTATCATATTAGAATATTCCCCATTAATAAAAAGTGGGTTTTTCCATTCAAACATGAAGTTGAGGGCTGGAGCGGTGGCACAAGCTCGGTAGGGCGCTGGCCTTGCACACGCTAACCTAGGACAGACCAAGGTTCGATTCCCCAGCGTCCCAATCTGGTCCTCCAAGCCAGGAGCGGTTTCTGAACACATAGCCAGGAGTAATCCCAGAGCGTCACCGTGGTGTAGCCCAAAACCCAAAAAAAAATGAAGTTGAGGGGCCAGAGCAATAGAATTATAGGTAGAGCATTTGCCTTGCATGCAGCCAACCTAGATTCAATCCCATATGGTGCCAGTGTGATTCTTGAGCATCACCAGGTATGCCCCAAAACCAAAAAAATAATAAATAAAATGAAGTTGAGGGCCAGAGCAATAGTACAGATACCTCCGTAAGGTGGTTGCCTTGCAATGCAACCAACCCTGAATCAATACCTGACACTACACAGCCTGCCCCATTCCAGATAAATCATTCCAGATAAAATGAAGCTGTGTGTTGGGGCCAAAGAGAATGTACAGCAGGTAAGGCCCTTGTCTTGGATGCATATGACTCAGGTTCAGACCCATCATGCATATGGTCGCTCAGCAACTGCCAGGAATGATGCCTGTAATATGGCCCACACTCTCACAGCCCTTTGGACTGTGCCCCAAAAACAAGCAACAAAAAGTGTGGGATTGGAGGAACAATATGGGATACACTTGCTTACACATGGCACCCCTTCAAGCCTGCCAAACATGAAGTTTGACTAAGAAACTGAATTTTTTTGTTGCTGCAATACTTAAGGGGCTCTGTGCTCTGAGTTTGATTTGTGATACCAGAGATACAACTGGGGTCAGCTGCCTGTATGGCAAGTGCCTCAACCCCTGTTCTACCTCTCTGCCCAAAAAACTAAAGCTGGTTTTATTTGTTTGTTTGTTTGCTTGTTTTGGGAGGGTTGTGTTTTGGCCCACATCTGATGGTGGGAGGGGGAATGGGGGACACTCCTGGCAGTGCTCATGAAAAGCATGCTTCCAGGTCTCTGGTCCAAGAAACTGAAATTCTGTAAGGCTAGAATCCAGAAAGGAAACAAAAGTTAATGCAGCTGACTGAATTAGCCTCCCGGAACTGAAACATAAATTGAGATGGCAACCACAGGAAAGGAATAACTTTGAGCTTGTTTGCCAGCCAACCAGTGATACAAGCTCTATAAATAGGCCATGAGTGATAATGGCCACTCAAATCGCTTCAAGTGGCAGATACTACCACTAATGATATGTATCTAGCACAGCAACATGGTTGTGAACAAACCAGCATCATGTAAGGAGCCAAGGAAGCTACCAAATGTAAAGAATGCACCATGACAAATGGGGCCTCTCTAAGTACTCAAAAGCACTGTCAATATAAATCAAGAAGAATTCCAGGGCCAAATTCTGGGAGATAGTACAGCAGGTAAGGTACATTTAGGGGCCAAATTCTGGATGACAGTACAGCAGAGGTAAGGTACATGCCTTGCATGTGGCCAACCTGAATTCTCCAGCAGTCCATATGATTCCCTGCGCCCCACCAGGAGTGATATCTGAGTGCAGAGCCAGGAGTTACTTCTGAGCATCACCAAGTATGGTCCCAAAACAAACCAAAAAGAATTAAAATTAAAAAAAAATGTAAAGCACAAATTTCTAGATTTCCTTCAAGATTTCAAGATGTGCATTTTTTATTTCCCTGTCGCTGAAGATAGTTCACATCAGGACCAAAACAATAGTATAGCGGGTAAAGGATGTTATGTACCTTGCATGTGACAGACCTGAATTTGATTGCTGGCATCACATGTATGCCTTCCCCAGCCCACCAGGAGTGATTCGTGAATGTAGAGCCAGGAGTTACCCCTAAGGTTTTGGTGTGGACTCAAAACCCTAAAGATAGTTCACATAAAAATTGGGGCACAAGTGATAGCACAGCGGTAGGGCATTTGCCTTGCACACTCCTACTGGGACCGACCTGGTTCAATCCTCGCCATCCCATATGGCCCGAGTGCCAGGAGCAATTTCTGAGCACAGAGCCAGGAGTAATCCCTGGTGCAACTGGGTGTGGCCCAAAGAAAACAAACAAACAGGGGTCTGCAATAGCACAGCGGTAGGGTATTTGCCTTGCACACTGCCGACAGGATGTACCGGTTCGATCCCAGAGTCCCATATGGTTCCCCGAGCCAGGAGCAATTTCTAAGCTCATAGCCAGGAGTAACCCCTGAGTGTCACAGGGAGTGCTCTTCCCCCCCCCCCAAAAAAAAAACAAACAGAAAAAAGAATTGCCACATGTTGAGACCTGAGGTTCCCAAAACAAACACTGCCAAAACCTACCCACTGTTCATGACATAGCAATTGTTTAGTAGACTGCAGTGGAGCAAAACAATGACAAATCCTAGATGATAAAAGTATTGATTTAGGAAAAAAATAAAACTGTATAGTTATGCTAGATTCCAGAGGACAGACAAGATGCTGCTTAAAATCTTAACTACATGATCTTTTGAACTTAATACAGAAAGAAAATTAGTCCTGTTTTCTTTAGTTTAATCCACACCCAACTCCCCAGTTTCCAAAGATACCATCCTCTAAGTATAAAGCATCTAACAAAGTAACTTCTGGAAATCATTAGATGCTATGTTCTGCTTGGCTTTTTTTAATCAGCAACTCAGTAAAATGTAACTTCTGATCCCTTTGGCCAGTATCCTGTTTCCCTCCCACTTTGTGAATGAATACAGAAATTTCTGGATTACATAAACACATTCCTGGGAATGGTGTTAGAGGTTTAATAGATCAATCAAAGCTACTTTGCTTTCCAGACACTTTCATTCCAGATAGGGGGATAAATTTTGCAAATGAACAGGCAGTACAAAATGATGAACACCTAAGTCACCCAATCATTTTCTCCTACCTTAAAAAAACCATTGAACTGGGGCCGGAGAGATAGCATGGAGGTAAGGCGTTTGCCTTTCATGCAGGAGGTCATCGGTTCGAATCCCGGCGCCCCATATGGTCCCCTGTGCCTGCCAGGAGCAATTTCTGAGCCTGGAGCCAGGAATAACCCCTGAGCACTGCCAGGTGTGACCCAAAAACCAAAAAAAAAAAAAAAAAAAACTAAAAAAAAAACATTGAACTGGGGCCAGAGTGGTGGCACGCAGAAGAGCATTTGCCTTGTACACGCTAACCATGGACGGACTGTGATTCGATCCCATGGCGTCCTCTATGGTCCCCCAAGCCAGGAGCCATTTCTGAGCGCGTACCCAGGCATAACCCCTGAGCTTCACCAGGTGTGCCCCCCCAAAAAACAACAACAACAACAACAACAACAACAACAAAAAGAAACCATTGAGCTGGGGCCAGAGCACAGCAGTAGGACGTTTGCCTTGCACAGAGCCAACCCAGGATGAACCTGGGTTCAATCCACAGCATCCCATATGGTTCCCCCGAGACTTCCAGGAGTAACCCCTGAGTACTACTGCCAGGTGTGGCCCCCCAAACAAAACAAAACAAAAAAACCCAATGCACTGGCTAGAGCCATCTAAACTGGCTGAGCATAAGTACTGCATACAGGCAGCTCGGGTTTAAACCCACAGCACTGCATGGACCCCCAAGGACCGTCACTAGGAGCAAACCCCAAAAACAGATGCAGGAACAACCTGACCACCACTGCTGGGTATGGCCCCAAAACTAAGAAAAATATTGCTTTTCAATATCTTGTTTCAAGTTATTTTTTAAAGGAAAAGACACTCCATAGCACAGTTATTTCATTATACAGTACTTTCTTCTCCAAGAATCTACTTTTCTTTAAATTTTAGAGCAGGAAAAAGATTCCGAAATCACCTTTTTCCCTAAATTTGACTTATTTGGATACAATGAGCTTTTCAATCTGACAAGATATATTCTCATGCAAGTTCCACAAAGAGATATCTACTTCATATTAAGCATCTTTTCATGAGAAAATACTCATCCATATGATTTTATAATAGAATAAAGTCAAGCTAGAGATAGTGCCTTGCATGCACCCAACCTAGACTTGATACTTAAGCACTGCACATGGTCTCCTGAGCATTTCCAGGGGTGAGCCCTGAGCACAGAGCTAAGGGCAAGCCCTAAGTACAGAGCCAGGTGTAAGCCCTTAGCACCACCAGATGTGACCCCCAAACAAAACAATCATAACTAGTTAAAGTCAGGTTACTGATTTATACCATCTCTCCATCCACAGACTGTTCAGCAACAATTTGACAGAAGAAGGAGGTTCCTGGCTAAAGAGAGAGCTCAGAAGACTGGAGCATATGCTTTGTGGGAAGCAACTGTGGGAAGTTCAGGGTACAAGCCCCAGCAAGGCATAATCCCCATGCACCTATGGAAAGACCCCCAAGCACTGAGATAGGAATAACCCCCAAGAAACATTAGTATAGTCCTCCCACCTCCAAAACTAGGATCCTTTCTGAAGACAGGAAAGGTAATAGAAACAAACAAAAAATACGACTGTACAACTATATTTTAGAGCTACAAATTCTGAATAAGACAGTTAAACCTGAGTCATGTTGGCCATTTTACAGAATTTTAGAATCACATTTACTATGGTCAGCTGCTGCTAAGGTCATGATAAACAGACATAACGTACAACAGATATTTCACTCCCGGCAGTTCAGGAGCATCGAAGAGAATAAATGGAGGAAGATTTTGCTTCACCCCACTCCTTGCCATTACCACAAAGACCTGGAGGCTGAGTGTGAAAACTGATTGAACATCAATCCCACTTTTGTTGAGAGAAACTGCCCACACAGAAGCCGACAGAATAGCTTCTCTCAAGTTCAACTGCGGGCCATACATACACAAGCAAAGTGTGCAAAAATCAAAGATAAGGGCCCGGAGAAATAGCACAGCAGCGTTTGCCTTGCAAGCAGCCGATCCAGGACCAAAGGTGGTTAGTTCGAATCCCCGTGTCCCAAATGGTCCCCTGTGCCTGCCAGGAGCTATTTCTGAGCAGACAGCCAGGAGTAACCCCTGAGCACCACCGGGTGTGACCCAAAAACCAAAAAAAAAAAAAAAAAATCAAAGACTAGAAGGGCATACAAGAGTTTTGTGACAATAGTCAAATTTTAATTTAAGTCTGTAATTGCATACTACAGAAAACTATCAAATTAATATGATGATCAAGAGTCAACCAAAAAGAAAGAGGGCCAGCACTATTTCTACTCACTGAAAGCACAGAGAAAATGCTCTCAAAAGTCGGGGATATGTCTCATTAGTAGAGTGCATTCCTTATTTGCAACAAGGTCTGGGTTCAAGATATTTCTATAATTTCAAAAGAGGTGCCAAGCTCGTTGTTCCTATTCCTCCTGAAGTTGTTTCTACTAAAAGAAGGAAATTAGCAGTTCCAACAGACTGTGGTACCTTCAAAATCTGGACTTACCTTAATGTACCCTTCCCATTCCTTCTGAATTTACAGCACGAGCTTAAAATAAGCACTTAAATAACTGTTAAGTCATTAGCTAGAATTATACATGTGAGAATCCATCTCAGGGCCCAGAGAGATAGCACAGCGGCGTTTGCCTTGCAAGCAGCCGATCCAGGACCAAAGGTGGTTGGTTCGAATCCCGGTGTCCCATATGGTCCCCCGTGCCTGCCAGGAGTAACCCCTGAGCAATGCCGGGTGTGGCCCAAAAACCAAAAAGAAAAAAAAAAAAAAAGAGAGAGAGAGAGAATCCATCTCAGACCTTAAGTGTAAATATATAAATTCCTTGAGCCCTCGAACCTTGTCAACCATTCACCATGTTACCTCTAGCAATTAAATAATTAATGGCAAATGATAAGCAACCAACTGTTTTGGAGGCCAGAGCAATAGCATAGTAGGTAGGTGTCCACTTTGCAAGTGACCAAACTGAGTTCAATCCCTGGCATCCCATATGGTCCCCTGAGCCTGCCAGGTGTGATTTCTGAGTGCAGTAAGGAGTAACTCCTGAGTTTGGTGTGGCCCAAAAACAAAATCAAAAACAAATTAGTGTTTTTAAGAATAAACAACTTCCACCCAATTACTTTGTCCTATGAGTTTACCCCCAACTTTTCTTAATAACTCACCTATTTTCTACAATCCCAGAGCTGTTTATCAGCTGTTACTATATTTATCTTAATTCTAGTATACAAATACAGAAATTTCATTTAGCACTAAATGTTGTTTGTTTTGATTTTAGTTTAGTTTCCACATCCTCCTCCCCATACCCAGGGCTTATACCTGACTGCACTCAGGAATCACTCCTGCCAGTGCTTGAGGCACCATGCAGGGTGCAGGAATTGAACCAGGGTCAGTCCCCGCTAGGCAAATGCACTGCCTATCTTACTATCACTCCAGCCCCACTTAATTTTTTTCTAAAATAACAAAGAATACCTGAATCAGTACTGTTCAAAAGAAAACAGTTTCTTTTTTTGCCTTTTTTCTTTTGTTTTTTGGTTTTTGTTTTTGGGTCACACGGGCAGCACTCAAAGGTTACTCCTGGCTCTATGCTCAGAAATTGCTCCTGGCAGGCTTGGGGGACTATATGAGATGCCAGAACTCGAACCACCGTCCTTCTGTATGCAAGGCACACGCATTACTTCCATACTATCTCTTCAACCCTGCCTTTTCTTTACTTAGGGGCCACATCCATTCGTGTTCTTGTTTAGGGGCTACTACAGGCACAGAGACATGCTCAGAGAACAATGCACCGGAAGTGCTTGGGAAGCCAGTGGTAACAGGGACTGAACTCAGGACACCAGCATAAAGCACGGGTCCTGGCCCTTTGGTCCATCTTCCAGGCCCAGTACAGCATTCTTATATTCTTGCAGATTTTCTCAAGCCCTGTCAAGTCAGTGAACTTGAAGAAATATTGTTTTCATATTAAAGATTACTACAGGAAAATCAAGATGGTCTAAGATTTTTTAAAAATCAAAGTCAGGGGCCGGAGAAATAGAACAGCAGAGAAATAGCATGGCCTTACACGCGGCCAGGATGGACCCGAGTTTGAATCCCAATATCCCATATGGTCGCTTGGGCCAGAAGGGTTTTCTGAGCACAGAGCCAGGAGTAACCTCAGAGCTCTGCTAGTGTGGCCCAAAAACCACAAAAAAAAAAAAAAAAAAAAAAAATCAAAGAGCTTGGTATCTAGCATATGACTGGAGAATGCCTTGAATGATGAGTGACTAAACAAGCTCAGAGAAGATATGAGTCATAAGGAAATGCATGGTACCAACATCACTCAGCAAATGAAAATCGTGGGCTGGAAAGATGGCACATGGGGTGAACATATGCAAAGCAAGTAGAGAACCTGGGTTGATCCCTGACACCACGTCTCCCAACTTCCAGGAGTTAAGTCCCCACCACAATCCTGCCAGCAGAGGTAGGAGTAGGGCCAGAACATCGCAGGTATAACTAAACCTTTGAAAGACAGACATTATGCCCTCAATTCTAGCAGATGTCATTAAATTGGAATCCAAAGCTGAGCTTATCTTTAATTACACAGGTCTTGGCTTAATCATGAAGACAACAAAACAAAGTATTGGCATTTACATAAATGCTCTTAAGAGTAAGATAAATGGAATTAAAGAGAATGTAATAACTTCGCTATAAACTTAATATGAAGCTAACTATACACAAAATTTGGACACCAAAGCCCAACCCACCATTTTCCACAAAAATATTTTAGAAAATATCTTTCCATTAAAAAACTGTATTTACAAATACCCACAAGGCATGTGAAAAAAAGTTCTGCATCACATCAGGGAGTTGGAAATTAAAATAACAATGAGCTATCATCTCACACCAGAGACAGGCACACAACACAAAGAAAAGAAACAGTACTGGTGTGGATGCAGGGAGAAAGGAAATCTCATTCACTACTGGCGGGAATATCGACTGGTCCAGGCTTTTTGGAAAACAATATCGATATTCCTAAAATATCTAAAAAATAAGCTTCCATTTGACCAAGCAATTCCACTTCTTGAAATATACCCCAAGGGCCCAAAAACAAAATAGAGAAAAGACATTTGTACCACTATGTTCCTTGCAACACTAGCCACAATAGCCAAAATCGGGGGTGGGGGGTGGGTATAACGGGACAAGTGTCCAAGAATGGGTAAAGAAACTATGGTTCATATGCACAATGGAATATTACTCAGCCATAAGAAAAGATAAAGTCATAGAAGTTGCTGCTATATGAGGGACATGAAGAGTTTCATGTGGAGTGAAGTTAGTCAAAGGGCTAGAGACCGACACAGAATTTTTCTCAAATGAGAGGTTTAAAGAAGCAGAATAGTGAAATAATGAATGCCCATAGACAATGGAGACAATAGAACTGGTCTTCAGTAGAAAACATGCACTTGAGAGAGGTGAGGAACAGGACAGGAAAGGGGCAATGTCTGTGTTGAAGGGAAGTGTTCAACCGGAAGATGTTGGAAGGTAGTTTTGTGTTGTGTATGAAGACCTATCAGCAACAATACTGGAAACCAATGTGCAAATGCAAACACACATATATACATGTATACACACACAGAAGGTAGAATAGTGGACTGGTGGACAGGAAGCAAATGGGGAAAGGGTGATTGGTGGAGGGAAGTGAACACTGGCGGAGAAAGGATCGGTATTGAAACACTGTATTTCTGAAACCTAATCATGAGTAACTTTTTAATTTCACGGTAACTAAATTTCAAAGGAAAAGAGAGAAACTGTATTTAACTAATCCTTTATATGTAACCACCTTGAAGTTCCTCCCTGCCTGTCAAACTGCCTGCTCCAAGCTTTAAGTTTACATTTGTAATATGCTAACGTTATGAAGACAATGCTTTTAAGTTTTATGATTATTGCAGTACTGAAAAGCACCCTAAAGGAATCTAACTTACAAGAAAGGCTTTTTAAATATTTTCCCCAGTTGGGCTGGAGCAATAATAGTGCATCAATTAGGGCGCTTTCTTTGCAAGCAGTCGACCTCGGTTTCTAACCCCAGCACCCCACATTGTCCCCACTAGGAGTGATCCCTGAACTTCAGAGCTAGGAGTAAGTCCTGAACACCATTGGGTGTTTACCCAAAACAATAAAGATTTTGCCCATTTCATGGAAGTCTAGAGGGGAAAACAAAGTCCACTTCTTTTTGTTTGTTTGTGTGTGTTTTTGGTTTTTGGGTCACACCCGGCAGCATTCAGGAGTTATTCCTGGCTGTATCTACTCTCAGAAATCACTCTTGGCAGGCTCAGGGGACCATATGGGATGCCGGGATCCGAACCACCGGACCTTCTGCATGCAAGGCAAACGCCTTACCTCCATGCTATCTCTCTGGTCCCCAAAGTCCACTCTTTAAAATAGCATCTTTACAAAGTAAAGTCCCGTCTTTGTTTCCTGCTTGCAAATTAACTCATCATTTCATGTCTACTGAGCACCTGCTGTGGGTAGCCAAGTGGTCATTAGGCAAACAGACTACAAGACTAACACAGCGTGCTCAAACACCACCCCCCCCCCCGCAAAAAAAAAAGTTCATGTTGAGACTCCAGCGGACGGACGCCGGGCAGTGACTCCCAAAAGCAGGCGTCTGGAAAATGCTCATGAACCCCGAAAGGCAGCGATTTTCCCGCAGGGTACCAGAATGCAAAACCAGCAAATGGGCCAGAGAGAAAAAGTGCACCGTCCCCATCCCCAAACTCTGCGGGAGCGAGCGGTTGGTTGGTTGGTTGGTTCACCTGCCGGTGCCCCGCAGGTACCCCAATTCCTCTCGCCTACAGCCTGCCCGCCGGGAGCGTTTGCAGTGCAGGGGATCCCCACTCCCCGGAGCTCTTTCTCGGGGTGGGGGGCTCGTTTGGCCTCCTAGCGTGATAGGTGGAGGTGGGGGGGTTGGGGGGGGTCAGGATCCATTCGGAAAGCAAAGAATAGAAAAGCACAGCAGGGCTGTCGGATCTTCCAAGCCCGGGGAGGCCGCGAGCATCTTTTGGGGGGCAACCTAGGGGGGCGATGCAAAGGGGTCTGCGGGGCCCGCGGGTGCAGCAAGTGCAAGGGCGCATTGGAGAGCAATAACCGGGGGGCCAAGGGCGGGCGGATCAGCGGCGACGGGGCGAGATCTGGGGGTGCATGGGCGCGCGTGGAGCTAGCCAGAAGAGTGGGGGCGCAGTGGGGTGCCCCCACGGCGCTTCCCGACCCCATTCCACCGCCAGAGCCGCCCAGGCTCGCCGAGCGGGCCCCCGTCGCCGCCGAACCCCGACCCCGCGGGTGCCGAGAGTCTCCCCCACCCGGGGAAAGTTGGGGTGCCGGGGCCGGAGCGCGGCCCTGCTCTTCCCTCCCGCCGCCCCCGCGCCCCGTCCCGTCCGGCGGCTCGCACGACCTCCTGGGCGCCCCTCTGCCCCGGCCGCCGCCTGCTCCCGCGCGGCACCGCACCAGCCCCTGGCGCGCCCCGAGAGCCCTACCTGGCCCGCGCGGAGGCGGCGTCCCCGCAGCAGCCCCGGCCCCGCGTCCCTCCGCTCGCTCGCCCGGAGAAAATGTCACCGGAGGCCGCCCGCTCCGCTCCGCTCGGTCCCCACTTCCGCCCGGAACCACCGAGCTCGCGCCGGCGGGCTAGAGCGGACACGCGCCGGGAGGGGCCGCTCTGGGCCGCGGCGCGGGAAGCCGAGGCGGGAGCCGACAGCGCCACCTAGCGACGGCCGGGACGCATTCCTCCCGCTGCCGGGAGCCGGGCAAGAGGGGACCCCCCCACGGGCTGCCCGGGCTGCCTTCCTTTCCTTGCTTCCTTCCCGCGCTGCGCCCCATCGCCCGTCCCCGTCCCCGCCGGACCAGGGCGAGTTCCTAAAGCGAGAGCCGGAGCTTCCTTCGCTCAGGACTCACCCCGGTTGCAATCCTGCGTGCAATTGCATGCAGCCCGGTCCTCCACTCCGCAGGGGGTGGGGGGGTCGCCTGACTTTTGCTCCCCGCTGGGCGGACAGTCGCAGACCCCACTGTGCTTTTTCTCCAGCAACACCCCGGGAGTTCAAGTTCTCCCACTGGAACCCCGCAAGCTCCGCGGGCCACGCGCCACCTGCCGGCGGCCCTGACAGCTGCCCCCCCCCCCTTCCGCGCGGGCCGACGCCCCTAATTGCACCTCTGCAGAGTCACGCCTCCGGTTTGCAGTCTACCCCGATGAGTGGCGCATCCCTGGCCCTTCCTTCCTCGGTGTCTGGGGTGAACCTGGAGGAAAGTGCTGGACTCACGGCCCCCAGGAGAGGAGAGGAGAGAAGAGGAGGGTCGCACACGGGCCGCCTACCTGGGGGACCCCAGACTCCCCCTGGAGAAGGAAGAGATAGATGCTGAGAATGAATGTCCCTAGCCAAGGATCCAGCCAAGGACCTGAGCTCCCAATAGCAGGGAAGGAGAGATAGAAGGAGGCTGGAGGAAGAAAAGTCAAGGGGATCTGGGATGAGCTGCACCGAAAGGAGATTCTGGAATCTTGCCCTAGGTTTCCCTTAAACATCAGTCTCCCATTTGGATCAGGCCCTCCTTTCCCACACCTCATCCATTCATTTATTCTGTGTACAGAATGGGAGTCTTTGATTCCCAACCAGAGGAATCAATTTATTAAGTACTTTTAAAATAATAAGCTTAGGAGAGAGCACAGCGAAGTAAGTAAGACACTTGACTGCCACGCAGCTGAACCAGCTTTCATCCATGGGAATCCCATACGGTCCTCCAAGCATCACCAGGTGTGAGATCTCTAAGTGCAGAGCCAGGAGTAAGTCATATGAGCATAGCCAAGTGTGTGGCCCCAAAGCCAAAAGGGGAAAAGTACTTGAAGATCACAGCTGTCCGTTTTGGAATGAGAGAAGTCGGTGTAGACTACAAAACTTATTCCCGGGGCCGGAGAGATAGCATGGAGGTAAGGTGTTTGCCTTTCATGCAGGAGGTCATCGGTTCGAATCCCGGCGTCCCATATGGTCCCCCGTGCCTGCCAGGAGCAATTTCTGAGCCTGGAGCCAGGAATAACCCCTGAGCACTGCCAGGTGTGACCCAAAAACCACAAAAAAAAAAAAAAAAAAAAAAAAACTTATTCCCTTCTAAAAACAACTCCTTAATCAAGATCAGCACAACTGGACACTTTGCCAAGGCTCTAAAGATACTGAAGAAGGATCCTGACCTGGTCCATGTCGGTTCTTGTTTTTGTTTTTGTTTTTTTTTTTCCTTTTTTTGGGGGGGGGGGAGGGAGGCACACCCATTTGACGCTCAGGGGTTACTCCTGGCTATGCCCTCAGAAGTCGCTCCTGGCTTGGAGGGACCATATGGGACAACCGGGGGATCGATCCGCAGTCCTTCCTTGGCTAGCGCTTGCAAGGCTTACCTCTAGTGCCACCTCTCCGGCCCCCCATGTCGGTTCTTTTTTCCCAACTTGCCAACAAGTTAAACCTCCCACCCCCTTCTCCTGTGGCGAAATAGAGACGACTGCAAATTTCTGGAGCCTGGAACATCTCACATCCCAAGTACTACATCCCTTATGATTCTATATTTAGATGCTAAATAGAGTCATTGTTTGGAACCAGGCAGTCAAACCTCTATCTGCCTTGGAATTTTCTCCAGGGATCTCCTTTGCATTAAGTACTCAGCTCTCCAAGCTTCCAATAAAACACTAGTCCAGCCCAGACACTACCCTTACCATCTTCCTCCATCCCATTGCTTCTATTAAAATGTCTGCAAGATTCCCTACTTACAGACTCTCCAAACATGTCTGCACTCTGGCCTATCTCAGTGTTACAGGTTCCCCACCCAATTTCCATGAAAAGCCTAAGAAGCCCAGGCCTAAAATGTCTGAATCACTCTTCAATACTGTTTCTTGAGTGATACAGCTCTTTAAATGGGGCCTATGCCTGCAGCAGATGCATGTCCAGAATGGTGACCTGGGGGCCCCAGAGATAGGGCCCAGAGATAGATAGTACAGAAAGTAAATTACTTGTTATGCATGTACAGGACCTAGGATAGAATCCCCAACCCAGCAAGGGTTTTGAGCATAACTCTAGGAATAACGCAAGCACCACAGAAAGTGGCACCAAATTGGTGGCCTGGACAACTGCAGCAGCTGAACATAGCTGGCCCTTCTTCAACCATGGTTTGTTCCCACTTAACTCAGCAGATTGCTCTACCATTGGCCCCTGATGCTATCATTAGAATCATTCTTTTCATAAAGAAAGCAAGGGGTTAAGAGGCTGAACTCATTTGAGTTCTCAGTTTCACCCCCTTCCTTCTCAAAGTGCTAAGAATGGGGTTACCTCTCTTTTATGGCATAGCCAGCACCATCTACCATCTATTGTAAAAGGCAGTGCAATAGGGGAAAGGCTAAACCTCTCCACTGTGGTAGAATATCAGACAAGCACACACACACCCCGAATTAATATTACCTCTCACTCCAACCTAGTGACCTCAGAGAAGGAATGAAACCCCACAAAGCTTCTGCTCTCGTCTGTCAAACACTACAACCTCTGATCCCAATTTACAGACTGTAAGGGATAAGAAGACAACACATTGACTGACATGAAAACATGATAAAGAGAAGCATTGCTCTAGAGCTGGAACAATAAATAGGACAGTGGGCTGGGCACTAGCCTTTTATGTGGTTGACTCAGGTTCGGTCCCCAGCCTCACAAATGAGTCCTGAGTTCTGCCAGGAGTGCCTCCTGAGGACAGTCATTAACTATAAGCACTACCAGGTGTGACCCAAGAGAAAAGGAAGGAAGAAGGAAGGAAGGAAGGAAGGAAGGAAGGAAGGAAGGAAGGAAGGAAGGAAGGAAGGAAGGAAGGAAGGAAGGAAGGAAGGAAGGAAGGAAGGAAGAAGAGAGAGGGAAGAAAAGGAGAAGGGAAGGAAGGAAAAAGAGGGAAGAAGGAAGGAAGGAGAGAGGGAAAAGAGGAAGAAAGAAAAGGGAGGGAGAATGGGAAAAGGAAGGAAGGGGAGGAAGAGAAGAGGAGCAGGAGAAGGAAATCTCTCCACAGAAATTGCTCTTGTCCTTTAAGGTCTTAATTTCCTTTATTTTTGTCCTCTCTCCTCCTGGAGCACCCCACTATCATCTTAGAATTAACATCCTCCTTCCATAAAACTATTTTCCCTCACTAGTTGTCTTCTGCAATTTCCTGCACAGCACAATAGAGTCCATATCTGGGCAGAGATTGGGACATACTTGCCTTTTTCTTCAAAGAGTTTCTTAACCTCACTCCAGCCTGAGAAAAACCAAGCAGGTGGGACCATTCCTTGTAATGTGCAGATCAAGTGAGTCTCAGGAGCCACCTTATGGTAAGTAGACTTGGAGGGGGACTAACAGAACTGAAGTCCACCCCACAGGAGCACCCACATCTTTACCTATCCCAACCTTCCCAAGCACCCCACAAACTACCCCACAGCAAGAACAAAAGTTCACTTGGAGTTTGCACAGAATGGGAAGGGCGGGCCCGGAGAGATAGCACAGCGGCATTTGCCTTGCAAGCAGCCTATCCAGGATCAAAGGTGGTTGGTTCAAATCCGGGTGTCCCATATGGTCCCCCGTGCCTGCCAGGAGCTATTTCTGAGCAGACAGCCAGGAGTAACCCCTGAGCACCGCCGGGTGTGGCCCAAAAAAAAAAAAGAATGGGAAGGGAACAGCCGGCATAGCAATGTAGCCTGTGGAGGGCAAGAGACTAGGAGGGTTTCACCTTCTTCCTGTTCTCCGGGCAAGTTGATGAAGGCCTCCAAGTCCTTATTTCTTCTCAGGGAACCCTGACATCCCTCCTACTGCAAAGTCTAACTTCTAATAACTAGTGAAAATTAGTGCAAAGTATGGTTTAAAATTGATGGACAAGGGCCAGAGCAGTAGTACACAGCAGTCGTACATTTGCCTTTACCACAACAAATTAGAGTTTGATCCTTCACATCCTATTTGGCCCCTTGAGCACAGTCAGGAGTTATTCGTGAGTACAGTTGGTGTGGCCCATAACAAAATTAAACAAGATAAAGTAAAATTGATCAACCAATACAAAACACCTCTCATTTCATCCATTATAACTCTCTTTTGGTGATTGTTTGGTTTTTGTTTGAAGACCAGATTGAGGTGTTATGGGCCTACTCCCAGCTCTGACAGTCCCAGGTTTGATCCCCAGAATCCCATCGGGTGCCCCAAACACTGCCAGGAGTAATCCCTTAGCTCAGAACCAGGAGTAAGCCCTGAGCACCATCAGGTATGACTCAAAACAAAAAAAAAAAAAAAAAAAAAAAAAAACAGGGGCCCGGAGAGATAGCACAGAGGCGTTTGCCTTGCAAGCAGCTGATCCAGGACCAAAGGTGGTTGGTTCGAATCCCGGTGTCCCATATGGTCCCCTCTGCCCGCCAGGAGCTATTTCTGAGCAGACAGCCAGGAGTAACCCCTGAGCACTGCCGGGTGTGGCCCAAAAACAAACAAACAAAAACAAAAAAAAAAAGAAAAGAAAAGAAAAAGAAACAAGAGGCCAGAGAGCCAGAAGAGAGATCAAAGGCTAACATGTTCAATTTGTATGCTGGAAGTCTGGGGCACCCTATGAGATTCTGGGGATCAAACCTGGGTCAGTCAGTCACATGCAAGGTAAGCACCCTATCCACTGTCCTATCACTTTAGCCCCTTATTTGCTATAAGCTCTGATTTCTTATAGCAATGCTTAGGCTGAGGATGTGGCTCAGCCACCTACAGTGAAGTCTTGCAGGTGGGAGGTCCTGGGTTTAATTCCCCACTTTGCAAGAGAAAGAACAGAGGATATTTTTGCTAGGGAGATGGTGGGAACCCTGAATTTGATTTCCAGTCCTTTGTGACTCCTTGGCAGGGAGTGACTCTCAATTACCAATCCAGTAGTAGCCCCCAGGCATAGTGGGTTGGTTCCCAAACCAAAATAGAAAAAGAGCTCCAGGTCACAGCGGGTAAGGCATTTGCCTTGCACACAGCCCACCCAGGATAGGCCCGGGTTTGATCCCAGGCATCCCATATGGTTTCCCAAGCTTGCCAGGAGTGATTTCTGAGCACAGAATCAGAAGTAACCCCTGAGTGCCACCAGGTGTGGCCCAAAAACAAAAAGAAGAAATGCTCCATGAAATTCAGCAGGAAAATATTGTACCATCTAGGTGGGGGGGGGCACTGGAGAATCCTTAGGTACCCCAGTATTCACTCCTTGCTGTCCCTTCCACACACCCTGTCTTCTTGCTCATTCATCATCATAGGGAGATGAAAGCTGGAGGCTGGAGGGACACTTGGTCCCCCTACAAAACTTACCCACCAGAGTATGCCACCAAGGAGGCAGTGGCAGCAAGTGTCAAGTGGGCAGAACAGCAGGAGACACCTTGCCAGGAGCTGCAGGTACTGATGCCCTCCACAGTGAAGGAAGAAAAAGAAATACACCTGAAGACAGAGCTGGCACCTTCCCCCTCAGAATGTCATGTTTAGAGTCCCAGACAGCCAGGGCAAGTGTGCTGATCTGTGGAGAAGGATAAGTGCCTGGGTGTTTGCAGGGGGCAGGTTGCCCATGGAAAGGCAGAGAGCAGTTGGGGGTTGGATAGAAGTGGAAGAAGACTGGGCTTCATTTTTCCATCTCATTTTTTTTTGGGGGGTGCACACCCAGCAGCACTCAGGTGTTACTGTATTTTCCGGCGTATAAGACGACTTTTGAAACAATAAAAAAGTTAACCGAAAATCGGGGGTCGTCTTATACGCCGAGTATATCCCGAAAAATGTTTCAATGTGCCGCTAAACGAAACAAACAAACAAAAAAAGCAGGCCACAGAGTTTCCAAATCTCTTTCTTGGGGGCTCCCAAACAGTACTCAGGAGATCTGGGGGCCACTTCTGGCAAGAGCCAGCTAACCGTGTTGGTGGTTCAGTGCTAGGGTCCGAGAATGGGCTGTTGTTTGGTTCATGTAGTGGGGGAGATTAATGGATGCCACCAGGGAATTGCCAGAAAAGGTGCCTATGATAAGGGACCAATCACTGCAAAGCTCTCGGACTGCCTCTCTAACTCAGCCAATCCAAGCAGGCTTTTGATGCATGCAAATTAGACAATGCTTTGGACCCGAATCTACACTGTAAAGCTCAGATTGGCCAGCGTCAGAGAGGAAGTCTAGTACAGTATAACCTTTGAACCTTTGCTCATTGTGATTGGCTCACTGTGGTACATACAATTGCAGCACAGGAACATTCTGTCTGATACAGCGAATATAGGCCTAAACCTATGTTTTAACTGCAAAATTAGGGGGTCGTCTTATACGCCCAGTCCTCTTATACGCCGGAAAATATGGTACTCCTGGCTCTATGCTCAGAAATCGCTCTTGGCAAGCTAGGGGAACCATATGGGATGCCGGGATTCGAACCACCGTCCTTCAACATGCAAGACAAACGCCCTTCCTCCATACTATCTCTCCAGCCCCATGTTTCCATCTCTTGTGGGGAAATTAGGGTGCACATATCTCAGCAAGACTTCTTCTGAGGGTTCAGTTATATACTAGCAGAAAGTGGATGGCGAGGAGGAGGAGGAGGAGGAGGAGGAGGAAGAGGAGGAGGAGGAGAAGGAGGAGAAGGAGGAGGAGGAGGAGAAGGAGGAGAAGGAGGAGAAG